>NW_006399827.1:10093034-10151159 GCF_000299155.1 Elephantulus edwardii
CTTGGTCATTGTCCAACTCTCTGATGCATAACAAGTGATTGCGAAGACCATAGCCTGTATCAGACGCACCTTAGTCTCCAGAGAGACACCATTGCTCTTGTAGACTGCTCATTAACTAGGCTTGCTCCCCTCAGAGCAAGTACTCCGAATAAAAGTGAACCCGAGAGCTCCTAGAAGGAAGCTGCATAAGTTAACGCTGGTGAGTGGTTTGCCTTGGCTGCTGCCGAATGCTGTTGGCCTGGCAGACCAGCCCTGGTACAGTGTGGGAAGGGACAGCACAGGGTGTGGGTACCAGAGGCAGGCCTCATTAGGGTCCTCCTTGAGGCTAAAGCCCACAGTCCTCAGCACGTAGCTGACACAGAGAAGATATGAAAGAAGAACGGAAGGACGAAGGGAGGATGCTGCCAGCATAACGCAGTGTGGTCTCCAGCTCATATAGAGCTTTGCTCAAAAGAAATGGATGAATTTGATTGAATGTGTCCCCCAAAATAGATATCAATGCTGCCAGGCCATGAGTCCCAGCCTCGTGTGTTTTGGGTTGTTTTCTTTTTAATACAAAATTTTATTTTATACTGATTTATTTACAAAGTTCATATACATTATTTTTCCAGTAACATGCGTTTTATGATGAACACATCAAACCAAAAAAACAATGGCTGTTGTGTTGTTGTTGTTAAGTGTCCTCAAGTCAAATATGACTCACAGTAATTCGATGAACTGATCTGAACTCTGTTCTATTATGTGCCATCCTAACTATCTCAGATAAATATTTTTTGAAGGTAAAAGCAAAGATAGTTTTATATTAAAAGATATATCCAAGGAAAAAAGATGGGTTCCTTCTCTAAAAGTAAAGAGGTGGGAAAAGATTCTCACATACTTTTTAAAATTGTGATTTTAATGAAAGTTTACACTAAGATTGAGTTTTCATTTATTCATTCATGTATGCATATTTTCCTCTGGCTTCCTCCCTTCCCCCTCCTCAAATCACTTTGTAATGACTTCTTTGCTAATTATCATGTGTACATACAATGCCTAACCAAACATTCCTTTCAAACAGTCCTTTCCTTCCTCTATCTCAGTGCAATGTTCACTGTCTATCCACTTTTTTACTGTTCTCCACCCCCTTTATTTTATAAGAGCAGTCTCATGCAGTATATGTCATTTTGTGAGTGAGCTATTTCACTAGGCATAATATCTTCCATATTCATGCATGTTGTGTAGTGTTTTACAGGGTCATAGTTTTTCAGTGCTGTGTAATATTCCATTGTGGCTGTACCACTGATTTTCTATCCGTTTTTTTATTGATGGGCATTTGGGTTGCTTCCATCTCTTCACTGTTGTGAACAATGCCACAATAAACACGGGTGTGCGTACATCTGCATGTGTCACGGTTCTGATTTCTTTAGGGTATATTCCCAGCAATGCAATAGTTAGCCAAATAGTATTTCCACCTTTTTAAGAAATTGAGAGATCCAGTCTCTCCACACCTTGCCAGCATTTGTTGTTTGCTGCCCTGTTGAACTTTGCTGTTGTTGCTGGGTGTCAACACATTTGAGCCCTTTGTGTCAATCCACCTCATGAGAGTTTTCCTCTCTTCCCAAGCACGAGATCCTATCCCAAGGATAATCTTTCCTAGCAACATCCCAAAAGTGTGTGAGACGAAGCTTCTCACATACTTTGGGCCACTAAGCCAGTTCCAATTAATGGCAACCTCACATGTATCAGAATAGCGTGCTCTCAAATGTTCAGGACTTACTATGTGTTCCACCCAGAGGCTCCAACACACTAAGCAAACAGGCCATTATGGTCAGGCCTGGGAAGACAAACCCCAGTATTTCCTTGGAGTCAGGAGCAATTTTAGGGCTGAGCGTGTTGATATGAGCATGGGTGTGCATGTTTGTGTTACTACCTTTGATCTAAAAGCCTTCACTGGGGGGAGCTGTCCTGCCCTCGTTTGGGTCATGTGATCCCAAAACTCAGGTTTTATCTCTCGGGCCAGAGATGGTCACATGCTGGGTCTCGCCCAAACCGGCAGGAGAGTCTGACTGATGAGCACGCTGCTCACGTAAACGTGAGTGAGGATGCTTGGGCGTTGGGCTGCTACCAAAAAAGTAGGCAGTTCAAACGCACCCTGCTGCTCTGCAGAAGAAAGATTTAGCAGTCAGCTTCTGTAAGCATAAGAGCCTTTGAAGCCCAATAGGACAATTCTGCAAACAACACAAACGTATTTGCAGAAAGTGAAGAAGTGATCAAGAACCCATGGTGAAGCAGTCAATAAATCAAAAGATGTGCATTAGGAAAATCTGAGGTCTGTCACAGACCTCTCGAAAGTGCTAAACAGCAATGATGTCAGCTTAAAGACCAAGGTGCTTTACCACAAAAACTAGGTTGTGCCTCCTACTGCCAGAAATCCAAATCCCGGAGACAGAGGTTTGAATAGAAAACAAACAAACACCAAAACCCCCAAAACTTTTATCATATATGCTAGCATATAGGAGAAGGTATGAACTCCTCAAATGTATCTCAATAAAAGAAAGATTCTGAAGAGATGCTCCTTGGAGTCAAGAATTCTGAAGCTTCGTCTGACATACTTTGGGCATGTTGCAAGGAGGGACTGGTCCTTGGAGGAGAGGGACATCATGGTTGGCAGGGTGGAGGTACGGTAAAGGAGAGGAAGACCTTCGATGAACTGGATCGATTCTGTGACTGGAGCGGTGGGAATGAGTGTGTTTGAGATGGCTAGGTTGGCACAGGATCGAACAGCATTTAGAGCTCTTATACATAGGGTCGCTATGAGTTGCAAAGACTCGATGGCACATAACAACAACAACAGGAGAAAAAGGTGGGGTTATTCGGAGAGAAGAGATTATGCAAATCAGTAAACCTGCACAGCTGGCCTCTGAGAAAGGGTCTTCCCTGTTGGGCCATCAGAGGACGCGTCAGACACCCTTTCAAGATGGCTGCCCTCCAGAAGGTCATAAGCATCTGAAAGGTCCCAACAGAGTTAAAAGTTATGAAGGAACACTTGGAGGAAGTCAAACTACTCATTTAGAGCATGTTCCTTGTGACGCCTGCATTTACTGACCAATTCAGTAAATCATGTAAAGCTGAAAAAGTCTGTGATTCAGAGAAAACCCAACTGTAATTCAGTTTAAGTTTAAAATGGTTCATTTTCTTTCTTATTCATGAAAAAAAAGTCATCTTTAGGGAGCGCTAGTGGCCTAGTGACAAGAAGCTGCACTGCCATCCCAGAGGTAAGCGGTTCAAATCCACCAGATGCTCTGCTGGAGAAGGAGGGGCAATCTCCTCCCGTACCAGTCAGATCTGATTTGACGGTACATACACAAAAAAATAATAAAATGTAAAAAGTCATCTTTGATACAAGATCAAAAGGTCCTATTATTATGTTAATAGAAGAGAATAAATTCCTAGTTATAGTCTGGAAACAAAAAATTGAAGTTGTCAATGATGATTTAATCTTATTTGGATCCACAATCAACATCCTTGTAAGCAATCAAATGAAAAGATGTGTTGCATTGAGGGAAACGTTCAGTGAAGGACTTCTCCAAAGTGCTAAAGAGCAAGGGAGTCAGTTTAAAGACTATGGTGGTGCCTGATTTGAGCCAGGGTATTTTCAGTTACTTCCTATACATCTGAAAGTTGGACAATGAATCACGATGGCAGAAGAAGAATCAATGTCTTTGAATTGTGATATTGGTAAAAAATACTGAATATCCCATAGGCTGCCAAAAGAACAAACAAGTCTGTCATTCAGGAGATGTAATGAGGGTGTTCCTTCCAAGCAAGAATGGTACACATATTTTGGATGTATCTCACATAATTCTGGCCATGTTGCCAGGAGGAACCTGTTCGTGGAAAAAGACATCATGCTGGAAAAGGTAGAGGATTTGTGAGAGGAAGATTCTCAACAGGACAGGCTGATACTGTGATGGGAATACAGGGCTCAAGCATTGATGGCTCAAGCATGAGGATGGCACAGGATAGGGCAAGGTGTGGATCTGTTGTTCAGAGTTGCTTTGAGTAGTAGGCTACTTGGCTGGCACCTAACCAAGACATGTCTGCAGAGGAGCCCTTTGTTAGCATATCTATCCTCCAGTGGGGGAATTAAAGGCCAACAGAGGGAATGATAGCTTGCTTTGTTCTCATTCTGGACCTAAGAGCACACCCTACACCTACTGGCTAGACTGATAATCACATAGTCATTCTAAGTATTTATTGTTGTTGTTAACAACAACATTGTTGCTGATAACAGCCTTGTTATTGTTGAATCCTTCAGGTTGATGACTCATAGTGACCACGTGAACAACAGCTCTGGACCTTGCCCTATCCTGACCCACCTTCAAGGTCTCCCACAAACTCAAGCCCCTTGTAACCATAGTCACTGTGTCAATCCGTTGAAGATCTTTCTCTGATTCTTCACTTTCCCAGTGTGATGTCTTGGAGGAAGAGTATAGGAGATCCCCCAGGCCTAATCACTCCTTGAGGAACCTGATAACATCGAAAGCAGTCAGATAAAAACCAAGGACAATGGATCCTGGTATGGCTCTGTCCTCCCTAGGCCTCCCAAGAAACCGCCCTAGATCACCTGCTTCATCTTCAAAACTCTCCAAAAGTCACTAGACTATATTGAAACTCAGTTTATTACAGTCCCAGACCAGATTATCTCCCACTTAGCAGATGTAATGCAAAACAAGAAACTTAATCTATTAACTATATAAAAACATAGTCTCTGCCTGTTTCTAAGAGAAAACTATTGTTTCTGTAAACTAACAACCTAAAAAAGACAATCAGAGACGTGGTGACATCCAGGAATTCCCCCTTAGCTACTCCCCATCCTAACTCCCTTTCTAGTCACTCTTCTTTTTTATAACTCTTGCTCTCTGTTTCATAAATCACTTTCAGAAATCTTTAATAAAGTGCCTCACAGCCATCTCCCGAGCAACTGCCCAAGAACACCTGAAAATGATGCTCATCCTTCAGACCTTATAGAAAACAAACACCAGCCCCCCAACATCACCCCAGTTCAGCAGAAAGTAGCTAAAGATGATAACTTTACTCCTATCCATTAGATTCCTTTAGGTTCTGGAATGGAGGAAAAATATAGCAGTTGCCCACAGGCCTGATCACTCCTTGAGAAACCAGATAACATCTAAAGCAGCCTGGACCCTGATAAGGATCTGTCCTCCCTGACCTTTCCTTGTTGTTGTTGTTGTTACGTGCCATGAGTAGTCTGTAACTCAAAGCAAACCTATGTACAACAGCCCTAAACCCTGCTCTGTCCTGTGGTGAATTTACTGTCTCTGGCACATCTACCCCCATTACCTCAGTCACTGAATCAATCCATCTCATTGGGGGTCGTCCTCTCCTGCTCTGTTCCTCCACCCTCCCAAGAATGATGTCCCTCTCCAAGGACTGGTCCCTCCTTGCAACATGTCCAAAGTATGTCAGACGGAGCTTCAGAAGCCTTGCCTCCAGGGAGTAGCCTGGTTTACCCCTCTCCAGTATGAATCTGTTCATTCTCTTAGCAGTCCATGGTATATTCAATACTACTCTCCAACACCACAGGACAAAGGCATCAATTCTCCTTCTACCATCCCAAGTTATTGTCCAGCTCTCTGATGCATAGCAAGTGATTGCAAAGACCATGGCCTGTATCAGGTGCACCTTAGTCTCCAGACTGACATTATTGCTCTTCAGTACTTTGGAGAAGTCTCTGGCAGCAGACTTTCCCAATGCAATATGTCTTTTAATTTCCTGGCTGCTGGTGCCAAGAATGTTGATTGTGGAGCCAACCTCTCCTAAAAGTCCTATAAAAAGAAATCACCCTTTCCCCCTGTCGCTGTCGAGTTGTGCGGAGGCGGAGGCCCGGGTGCGTTCAAGATTCCGCTCCACCTGTAACCCACCGCCATGGCCGAGGAAGGCATTGCTGCTGGAGGTGTAATGGATGTTAATACCGCTTTACAAGTGGAGCTAAAGACCACCCTCATCCACGATGGCCTAGCACGTGGAATCCGCGAAGCTGCCAAAGCCTTAGACAAGCGCCAAGCCTATCTATGTGTGCTTGCATCCAACTATAATGAGCCTATGTATGTCAAGTTAGTAGAGGCCCTTTGTGCTGAACACCAAATCAACCTGATAAAGGTTGATGATAATAAGAAACTGGGGGAGTGGGTAGGCCTCTGCAAAACTGACCTAGAAGGAAAGCCCCGCAAAATAGTCGACTGCAGTTGTGTAGTTGTTAAGGACTATGGCAAAGAATCACAGGCCAAGGATGTCATTGAAGAGTATTTCAAACGCAAGAAATAAAACCAATAAAGAACTTGGCATATTAAAAAAAAAAAGAAAGAAAAAGAAAAGAAAAGAAAGAAATCACCCTAGACCACCTGTGAACCTTTTTGACCTTCTCTGTTCATGCTCATTTGCCATCCCTTTCAAACCATGCAATAAAAGCCTGTTTGTTTCTTGGGACCAGTTTCTTTCTTTCTCTCTCTTGCTCTCAAGCCTTTTTCTGACACAAGATGTTACTTGTGACAAGATGTTCTAAGTATGTGAGACAGAGTTATGTCATCTTCGCTCCTAGAAACACCTTGGTTGCACTTTCTCTGAAGACAGACTTGTTTGTTCTTTTGGCAAATCACGCCATATTTATTACTCTTCTCCAACACCACCGTTTAATAATCAAGTGAAAGTACCAGGACCTGCATCTGGCACCCCTTAGTATTTCAAGTGACATGGTTCCTGTTGAGCCCTTTGGAGAGGTCTTTGACAGCAGATTTTCCCAGTGCAAAGTTTCTTTTGATTTCTTGACTTCTATACCGTGGGTGCTGATGTTGGACTTAATGTAAAACGAAATTGCTGACAACTTCAATCTTTTCTCCATTTATCATGATGCTGCTTATTGGTCCAGTGGTGAGGATTTTGATTTTCTTGATGATGTGACTATAGTCATACTGAAGGCTGTGGTCTTTGATTTTCTACAGCAAGTGCTTTAAATTTTACTCATTTTCTGCAAACAAGGGTTGTATCATCTGCATAAAGCAGATTGTTGAGTCTTCTCCAAATCTGATGCCACATTCTTCTTCAGATAGTCTTGCTTCTTGAATTATTTGTTCAGCACACCTATTGAATAGGTATAGAGAAAGGATACAATACTGACATCATTCCTGATTTTAAGCAGTGGTGCATTCCCTTGTTCTGTTTGGACAACTGTTTCTTGGTATAGGTTTAGCATGAGTTCAATTAAGAGTCCTGGGATTTTCATTCTTCTCCATGTTATCCATAATTTGTTATAAACCACACAATCAAATGTCTTTACATGGCCAATAAAACACAAGTAAACATTTTTCTGGTATTCTTTTGCTTTCAGTCAAACTACATCTGACATCAGCAACGATATCTCTCAATCCATAGCCTCTTCTAAACCTAGCTTGAATTTCTGGAAGTTCCTTGTAAATGTACTGTTCTAGCCACTTAAAAAATTATCTTCAGTAAGATATTACTAACATGTGTCACTAGTAATATTTTCAATAATTGGATCATGTTTTTAATTTTTTAAAATGAGAACAAATACAGAGCTCTTTCAGTCAGCTGGCCAGGTAGCTAGCTGTCTTCTAAATTTCTTGGCATAGGCTAGTGAGCGCACCCAGGTCTGGATTTGCTTTTGAAACACCTTAGTTGGTATTTCATCAAATCTTGGGCTTTATTTTTTGCTAATACCTTCAGTGCAGCTTGAACGTCTTCCTTTGTTACCATTGGTTCTTGTCATATGCGCAGTGTTGATGAATTATTTTTTTAAAAAACTACAATTTTTTTAAAATTCATTAATTCTTGCACATTTTCCTCCCTCCCCCTCCACTCCCGCTCTCCATCTCCACTAGTGTTGATCAATTCTTCTTGATACAGTGACTCTGCATATTCTTTCCATCTTCTTTTAGTGTTTCCTGCATTATTTATTATTTTGCCCATAGAACATCTGAATGTCTGTTACAGACATCGAGCAAAATCCTTGTCTTTGTCGAGCTACTGGGACCAGCAGCTACAAATCAATCACCCAGATAAAGCAGTACAGGATACTATGAGGTATACAATTGGGGGGGTCCCGGTCTTGAAGAATGGTAGCAGAACAAGATTTCCCATGAAAGTGACAGGTGAGCTTGGTGAAGGGCCATGGATAGGGTAGGATAGGAAGCACTGTGGACAGAGGTTATGGTATGTATATGGTATGGTATGGTATGGTATGGTATGGTATGGTATGGTATGGTATGGTATGTCTGTGATATATTATGTTTAACATTCTAAAGAAGGACTTTGTAGCAGCTAGAGTGCATAAGATGAGGGGAGAGGGACCTGAGATGCAGTCAGAAAGGTAAACTCAAATGGAGGAGGGCCCAACACACAGGCAGAGACGAAGTTGTTTTGTCCTCTTCAATGTGTGGCATTTGCCAAGAGGAAGGAACTGGAGGGAGACATTCAAGAGTCTGAATAGTTGTTTCTGGGAAGGTTGGTGCCTCCAAAGGCAAATGAGTGGAAATACCCAGTGAACTGGACTTGAGCCAGACTGCAAGGGCCCTGTGGGATTGCTTTCCTGCTTCACCTGTTGTCAGTGTCAGCCGGGAAGCAAAAAGGGGCCTGTTTGTTCAGTCACTCAGCAGCCACTTAGGCCCTGCAGATATGACCTCACTCAGCTCTCCTGAAACCTACAGTCTAGTAGAGAAGGCAGAGAAGAAACCTATAAACACATATGAATTTACAAATTGTTACAAAGATCTTGAAGGTAAAGAACACTTGCAATAGGTGGGAGCAACCAAGGATATAGTGACCTAGTGATAAGGAGTTGAGTTGTTAATCCAAAGACAAGTGGTTCGAATCCACCAGCTGCTCTGTGGGAGAAAGATGGGCATCTCCTCCTGTGCGATTGACTGCCTCTGAAAACCCGCTGGAGAGTCAGCTACAAGTCGGTTCCAACTTGATGGTACACAACAACAGCAAATCAATGACTACATTTCTCAGATAAGACCTAAAAAAATCTACAAAAACCGAAACCAAACTCACCACCATTAATTCAATACCAACTCGTAGCTGACTCTTCAGAGGGTTTCTGAGACTGTAAATCACACAGGAAGAGATTGCCCAGGTTTCTCCCTTGGAGTGACAAGTGGATTCGAACTGCCAAAGAAGTGAGGCCTTTCTTTGGGTTAGCATTGTACCTCCCTAAGGTCTATGCCACCAGCAAACCCTAGTCAAGACCGAGAGGATGCCAAAGAACTAACAGCCTCTTAGGGTTGGAAGTATCTTGTGAGAGAACAGGTTGTACCAAGATCTGAAAGACGACAGAGTTTGGTGTGTGTTTGAGGAACTAGAAACACCAGGTAAGACACTGGACAGAGTAACAGCCACCTGATAAGTGAGCTGGAGTTCATGCTTTATTCCAAGTGCAAAAGGTCTCCTTCAGCAAACACATCCATTTCTATTTTGCCAAAAGTTGCCTCCTTTTCTAAATCATCTCTCATTGTAAATGTCTTTCAGGGAGATTCTCTGGACAGCTTTTGAGATTACACCTCTAATTCCCCAGGCCATCCTCAGCCTACAGGAGGTAAACCCTTGAACTTCTACTTGCCAGACACCAGAAGAGCCTTAAAAATATGTCAGGAGAAAGAACTTGAGCAATTTCTGCGTGTGGACACCCTCATTTTATTTTTTTATTATTTTTTAAAAATTTTATTATTTCTCTGTGTGTGTGTACCGTCAAATCAGATCCGACTGGTACAGGAGGAGATTGTCCCTCCTTCTTCAGCAGGGCATCTGGTGGATTTGAACCCTGCGACACCCTCATTTTAATACTGCTGCCCCACCCCAGAAAGCATGTGAAACTTTCTGCCATAATCTTCCAGATGATTCCTCATTCATTTCCTACCTGATCTGACAACCTGCCTGCCAGGTAGACGCGGTGGCAGTGTCTTTCTGCCCAGATGAGAGACTGAGGCTCTGAAAGGGGGAGCTTGTGTAGTTCGGCTAAGGCTGCCCAACCGGGAAGGACATGTCTGGCCCCTGAAATGGGATTCCTTGACTCCACATTCTGTCATGCCTGTTCCATTTGCAGTATGACTCACCTTTGAGGCTGCCTATTAAGGATGCCTCATTTCCCCCCTCTGAAAATAGGGAAACTAACAGGGTTCAGATCTGTCGTTCATAAGGTCACTATGGGTCGTACTCAATGTAACGACACCTAACAACAACAGCAAAAGGGAACTCAGAGAGAACTCAGAGGAGAACTCATAGAGAGTTTCACTGCTTATCCAAAGTCACACCTCTCTGAAGGTTCAAATCCAGTAGCAATCAGGCAATCTCTTCCTGTGCCATTTACAGCTTCAGAAACCCTCTGGAGGATCAACTATGAGTCAGTTCCAACCTGAGAGCAAAACGTTGAGTTAGAACACTTCACAGGGGGCAGTGGTGGTTCAGTGGTAGAATTCTGCTTTCTGTGCAGACGACCTGGGTTTGGTTCCAGCAAGTGCACCTCAAGTACCATCATATCCTATTTTAGTTGCTATAATGCCCAACTTCTGGCAGAAGTTTCTGATTAAAAAGAAAGACCTATGATCTATTTCTAAAAAGTCAGAAGGCAAGAAGCCAGTAGAGCACAATGCTTTACAGAAATCACCATGAGTCAGAGATTAACTCCACAGCTAGCTGCTTCAAAGGAGAACTTTCCCCTAAATAGTACTAAATAAATGGCTATATGCTCAGACATGCCACCCATATACTCCTGCACCTAGTTCTACAAATCATTGAGTCCAGTATTTGTTGCAAACTGACTTAAAGACTTTACTCACAGTTGTGGAGTTTATTAGGGAAACAGGTTGGAGAGTGGGGGAGGCAAAGAATATCATACAATGCAAGTCCAGGTTTAGTCCAGCAATCCCAAGCCGGTTTAATAGCACGACATAGTTCTTCAATTCCGACAGCTTCTCAGTCAACAAGTGAAAGTCTAAGTTCAGGTCAACAGCACAAATAAACCTCTGGTTTCCTCAATCATCCAACAAACTTTACCTCATCGCAATTACAAGTCAGCTTTTCTTCCAATCATCCAGGAAGCACAGTCTTTAACTGTGGCTCTATCTCCAGGGTTCCTTTCGTTACACCTTGCCACAGTATCTTTACAGCAGTGCCACAGTTTCTTCACCCTGCCTACCACTGTTCTTCACAGTGTTGAAAGTGCTTTTTAATATTGGTCCCAGAGCTGTTGATGATATGCAAGATCATGTGTCTGTAGTTAAGGTAGCTGGAGACCATGCCACCCAGGGGGCAAAGGCAATGGATAGAAAAGCCAATTTTCAAGGTTTCTGAGACCTCATGTATATTTTTAAGTCATATTTTATTGAGTTTTCTATGAAAGTTTCCATAGCAAATTGTGCAGTTTTTGCACACACTCTAGTGTGACATTAGCTACATTCTTCACAATGGGTCAACATTGCCATTGTTTTCTGGTTGTTCCACTGCCAGTATTCTAGTTTCCTTATCACCTTGTCCTTGGCTGTAAGTTTAAGATACCCCCCCACAGACATGGTCTCATTAACATAACAACACTCCTTTATCAAACAAGATTACACCCATGAGGATAGAGGCTAAGATTCCAATACTTATTTTGCTGAGGACATTCTTGGTAGTCTCTGTCTACCAAACTCATCCAAATCAGTCTCTTGCTCACCTTGCCTTTTTGCCTTCTCAGGGTGGAAAGCAGTGCAGGCATCTGAGCTGAATGGTCTCAGGGTAATGCTTTCTCAAGTCCCCTGAGATTTTACTATGTAATTTATAAAACTGGGAATATTAAAACTCACCTGCAGGGTGGCTGTGAGGTCTAAGCGCCTGGCACCCAGTAGGTAGGTGCCCTGCAAAGTTTCATCTTTTCCTAAGGGTGTGGCAAAAAGTGGTGCCAACCTCTCTCAATTTGGGAGAGCCTGAGGCTGTGTTCTTGGATTTCTTGGCTTCTTTGTCTCTGCCAACTGGGAAATTTTGAGCAAGTGAGGCACCCTTTGTAAAGAGCAGCTGCAGAGCCCTGTCGCTGGCTGGCTGCCTGAGTCAGGGATCACCAGGGACTCCAGTGCGTCTTGTCACCTTGGATGACTCCTGTCTCCATGAGCTTTCTGCAAGTTCTTGGACTCGAGTCACAAGGTGAAACTCACACAGGAGGAGAGAAGCTTTGCAGCCCATGTGCCATCTCTGTCCCCATCTTGGTCCATACCTTAGCCGACCTCTGGGGCAGTTGGCTGCTCAGAAAGCTGCTTACTCATTGTTACTATGAGAGCAGTTTCAATAAAGGGCAATGAGATTGTGTCCTACAATTTTAGGACAGGGATAATTTGGAGTTCTTACACATATTTCCAATGTCTTTGCATAGTCAATGAAACACAGACTCATCAAGAATCTGCATTATGTAGATGACACAAGCCTGCTTGCTGAAACTGAGTAGGACCTGAAGCGCTTGCTGCGGAGGGTCAAGGACTGCACCCCTCAATACGGATTGAAGCTCAGCATCAAGAAAACAACAACTCTCACCCCTGGGCCAACTGGCAGCATCATGATAGATGATAAAGAGATTGAGATTGTTGACAGCTTCAGTTTGCTTGACTCTACAATCAACACTCTTGGTACCAGCAGCCAGGAAATTAAAAGAATTGCATTGGGAAAGTCTGCTGTCAGAGACCTCTCCAAAGTACTGAAGAACAACGATGTCAGTCTAGAGACTAAGATGTGCCTGATACAGGCCATGGTCTTTGCAATTACTTGCTATGCATCAGAGAGTTGGACGACAATAACTATGGATGATAGGAGAGCTGATGCCTTTGAGCTGTGGTATTGGAGAAGAGTATTGAATATACCATGGACTCCTAGGAGAACAAACAAGTTCGTCTCAGAGAGGGTAAAGCCAGGCTGCTCCTTAGAGGGAAGGATTCTGAATCTCTGTCTTACATACTTTGGAAATTTTGCAAGGCGGGATCAGACCTTGGAGAGGGATGTCATGCTTGGGACGGTGGAGGGACAGCACAGGAGAGGAAGACCCACCATGAGATGGATTGATTCCGTCACTGGGTTAATGGGGATAGGCATGTCGTAGACAATAAGATTGGCAAGGGATAGAGCAGGGTTTAGGGTTGTTGTACATAGGGTCGCTATGAGTCACAAGTGACTCACGGCACATAGCAACAACACATATTTCACAAAAGGATTTTGCCTGTGGCGCCTATGAAGCTGGTGGGAGGCAAAGGTCAGCAGTAAAAACTATGAGATTATAGTCGTCTGCCCATCCCTCCCTGGACTCCAGCAGCAACATTAGAAACAAGATTGGGGAAGGGTTAATCCCTTTAGAGGATCAGGATTTAAACCAAGTACCTCGTGCAGTGTATGATTCTGGGCAAACAGATCTGTCAATGTCTTTGTTATAAAATAGTGAAGAATAATGGAATAACTTGTTCTCCTGAAGATGAAATTATATAAAACACAAATACTGAGCTTTAGCAGATCAGGGGACATTTAATTAACAACGAACTTCTTTTTTTTTTAATTGAGATTTTATTGTAAAGGCACCAGGTTTGAATCCACAAGCTGCTCCGAGTGAGTGAGAAAGAGAAATAATCTCCTGTGTGATTCACAGCCTCTGAAACCTGTTGGAGGGCCAGTGATGAGTTGGTTCTGACTCGATGGTACATAACAGCATGTGAGGCTCAGGGAGCGCTAGTGCCTTGTGGTACGGAGGTGCACTGCCAACACTGAGGCTTAACAACAGTGTGCCAGGCTCTGTCTCGCCTTCTGTTGCTTACAGGACAGAAGGAAGGACAGACTTGAGTGGGTCAGGCCCAGACTCTGGCCCCTAATAGCTAGGTTGGAAGCTCAGGACTGCCATTCAGTAACTGGGTGACCCTGGGCAAGTAGCAGGTTGACATATGCAAAAGTACATAATGAACCTACTAAGTGCTAGGGCACTCAGACATGTAATGAGGTGTTATGACAGGAACTCAGGGTGTATTAACAGGCAGAGCTGGCCTGACCAGCAGGTTGGAAAAGGACTTCTTGGAGAATAAGCTGTTGGCATCGCAGGACAAGGAAGCCTAACAACCTGGACACGGGTGGAGGGAAAGGAGGCTAAATCCCTGGGAGAAAAGGAGCAGGGTGTGCTGGGGAGTGGGAAAGAGGCACTGAGGAGCGAAGGTGAGGAGGGAAGAGAAGCAGTGAGAACAGCAAGTCAGTTACAGGAGTTGGGGTGTTGGGTGTTCCTCTAAGAGGGGGCAGTGACGTGCCCAGGGTGCAGTTTTTGTTGTTGTTGTTTAATTGTAGTAAATATGTACCCCACAAAGCATTTGCCGTATCATCATTCTTGACATGTAGAACTGAATGGCATCAAGTGCATTCATCTGTTGTGTCTCATGCCTCAGGTCTGAAGTTTTGAATTATTGATTGCCTTTTATGCAGGAGCTCTGGTGGTCTAGTGGTAAGGAGCTGCTCTGCCAACCCAAAGGTACAATGTTTGAGACCAGCTGCTCTGTGAGAGAAAGATAGACAATAAATTCCTGGGAGATTTACTGCCTCTGAAGGGTCAGCTATGAGTCAGTTCTGGACTTAACAGCACATAAAGACACTGTCTTTTGTGAGGGGTCCTTGGGTAACAGGTTAGCCCTGGAGTGTTGGAACCTACTCAGAAACTTAGTAAAACACAATGGCAACAAGTCCCCTTTTTAGATGTGGGGATGAGCCATGTTTATTTTATTTATGAATGGGACCTCCAGTCCCTATCACAGAGGTTAGTAGGGTCATTCCTTGCTGACTTCCACCCCCTGTGCCCTCTCCAAACTCATCGTCATCTTTACACACACACACACACACACACCCCGCTTTGTAAAGATTTGCAGTCTGAGAATCTTTCAGATCCTCCTCAAGGCCTCTTGGCCTTGAGGGAGGTCAGGATGTAGAAAAGGATTCAATTAATACCTGGCTGCACCTACCATCCTCCAGCAGTCCACCCTTTGACATGAGAAAATCAAGGGTGCCTGGCCTGGGATTCTTGGGCAAATGGTTTTTCTGGACTGTTGTGTATTTCAACCGCTGTACAGCACCTAACACGGCGTCTGACTCTGTGTGTACACTCAGTAAATAGAACTTTTGTCTCCTTCCACCCTAAGCACAAACTTCTCCCTTCCTCCAAACACAGGAGAGCAACGAGGAGTAGTGGGGCTAGGAATGAACTCTTTTTTTTTTTTTTTAAATCTCTATCAAAATTGAGCTTTATTATTGCCACCAGTGCTGTTTTGCTCGAGTCCTAGAAGATGCAAGCTTGTCGCACGACTTGGGGAAATTAGGAATGAACTCTTAAGCAGAGAAAAGAGTGTCTTTCGCTTAACAGCGCCTTTTGCAAAGGGGCAAACAGTCATTTACCCCAATTTAGGGTGGGCAAGCCTACGAGTTCCCTTCCCGGCTCTCGTCTGTAACCTGGGAGAAGGGTCCCCAGGGCCACAGCGAGGCGCTGTGACTCCGCCTGGAGGGCAGAGGGCACCAAGCCGTGCGCACGTGGGAGAGGAACTGCTGGGTCATACCACTCAGCTTACAAGCGAAGAACAGGGTGCGGGCAGAGGGTGGGGGGTGCATTTGGGCAAATCTTCGGGACCCGAGCTCTGAAGGCAGCGACGGAGAAAAGTCCACAACCCCAACACTTTCGGGTGTGAAGGAAGGAGTTAAAACACGTCCGCATTTAACAGAATAAGGTGCTCCCCACCCACACTAGTCTAAAGGGATGCACTCCATCTGCACCCTCCGACCTCTTCCCGACGCGCCCAATCCCACTTTCGTTCCCGCTCGGGGAGCCCCGGGGAGAGCCGGGAGGCGTGTCCCGCCGGCCACCCGCCCCTTTGATGTGCGCTGACGCCGCTGTGATTGGACAGTCGCTTGTGACGTACGGGGACTGCGGTGGGCCCCGGTGCTGCAGCAGCCGCAGCGCCGTCCCCTGCTCCGGCTCCCCGGCATTTAAAGGGGACGCTGCGGCCGTCCGGGGGGGATGGGGGGCAGGTGGAGGGGACAGCCCAGGCGCAAATCGTCCACAACCCCTCCGGATTGGAGGGATTTGTGAGCCGGAACCCCAAAACCCAGGGGTGGGTAAGACACTGCATCCCTTCCAATTCCCGTAAGCACCCCTTGCTCCATCCTGCGCCCAAATACCTCAGCTAGTCTCCCTCACCCCTTACGCTCTAAACTCAGCCGGGACAAACCGCTGCCATCGCTGAGTCCCGGTCTCCGAGAGGTAAGAGGGTCGGGATCTCAGGTGAGGCGGGGGCAGTGTGGAGTTTGAGGGTACTCCTGGAGGCGAATGTCAGATAGAGGGAGCCCCTGGAACAGAGGAGTGAGTCCCCTTCTCTTCTCTACCCTAGGAACATGGTGCCTGAGTAGCTCTCTCAGCCAACTCCAACTGAAATCTCGTTCCTGACTAAAGGTATAGGCAACCCCTTGCTCTGCCACCCACGAATCCCCTCTTCTCTCCGATCTATGAACCCCCTACCCTGCATTGTAACGAGGCACCCGCCAGCTGGGGCTGTGCCACAGTGCCCAGGCTTTCCAGCCACCTCTAAAAATAACTTCCCCCCCCACCCCGCCCCCAGCTGCCACCTCCCTGCCCTTCTCCATCGAGCCTACCCTTACCCTAGCTTGTCCAGTCCAATCAGAGTGCACTGGAGGTGACTCTTGGCCCGAGCTTCTTCACTGGCACCCCATCATCACCATCAGATATTCATCTCAAATCAGCTCACAGCCCAGAAATATCTTTAGAGCAATGGGGGGGGGGGAGGGGAGGCTTTGGCTGCAATTTTACCAAGAACCACCAGAGACCTGAGTTCTAATCCTGATTCTGATGCTGTGTGACTCCCACACTGTTAAGACCTCTCTGGGCATCTTTTCCTAGGATGCTTTCCTTTCCTATTGCTGGGAGATGATCAGTAAGAAAATCCCAGCTTAGCACTGGGTCTGATTTCTAGTGAGAGAAGAAATGTGGTCTTGGACAGAAAGGACTAGTAACTGGTATTTTAGGATTCTTTCCCTCCCATCACCTAGGTTCAAAGACCACTAGCTACCCTGAAGGGGAAATGTGGGAACTCTATTGCCTGGGATTTATCAGTTAGAGCCTCTGAAAACCCATTTGCAGGTCAGCTATGGGTTGGTTCAGACTGGTAGTGACTATATAGGATAGGGCTTCTCCCATCCCCGCCCTCCTTGTTTTTGGTGGAAAACTGTGGACTCCACCCACCATCCAATAAAAGAGGATTTCTAACTTAAGGCCTAGCCCCAGAGGTATTTATTTCTTCCCCCAGCCCATCTCCAGGAGAGCCAGCTATCCCAGTCCCGCAGAGATAAGTCTGCTCTTCCACCTCCCAGAAACCTCTCCTCCTTTGCTCTAGCATTCAGAGGACTCTCAGATCCGGCTGGCACTGGCCTCTTCTCTAAGAGGACTCCTGGTGACTACAAGATTTGATCACCAGTGACAGAACTGTCAGAGGTGAGTAAACTATTGGAACTTCACAAAGGACGCTGAGGACTGGGAAGTCATGCCTGGGTAGTGGTGGCATCAATCAATTGTGTGAGGCACTCGGTTTTGAGGAATGGGATTAAAAAAACTAGGAGAACTGGCTTTCTGTTTTGTAAGATAAAAAGAAATGGGTAGTCATGGGACTATCCTTTTAGGGCATGAAATTTGGTCTCTGGATGGTTGCTGGAAACGACTGTGTCGCCTTTGTATCTGCCCACAGTTCTCCATGTGGCCCACACGTGCTGGTCCCTGTTTGTAGGGAGTGGCATCCTCGACTTTTTCTCCTGACAAGGCTGACTCCACCAGAGGAGTAATTATCAGTTAGGATTTGGGAAGGCTGAGAAACCCTCCAGAACAGCCTGGGGACAATCCTCCCACACTCCCCACCTTGTGACTTATACCTCCTCCCCTGCTCTCCCTTCTTCTCCCCTTGTGTCTCTTCCAGACTCTTCTTTGTCCAGTGCCTCATTCCTTTTGGGCTTTTTCTCCCAATTCCTAGATTAAAAGTTCAAGGAAAGAATGAGCTCTGCATTCCATCCCCATCTGCAGGGTTTCAATACATATATTACCTGGGAGTGTTGGAGGATTGAGCACTTCAAGATAGAAGGCAGCACAGCCCTTCCCCTATCCAGCCTTTGTCTCGGGATCTAAGACCTTTTTCCTTATTGCATTGCACTTAAGGGTGGTCTGGGCAGAGTGTCACCTTGACAAAGTCAGAGGTTGGCTGTGATGTCCATTACGACCACCAGAGGGCAGCAGCTAGCCAGATTTCTCTCCTTTCTTGGTCCTGCCTCCTAGTTCTGTCTTTTCCAATTCTGCCCCAGCTGCCTCCTCTTCTCTCATTCAACCTGGAAAGTGGGCATTCTTTAGAGCAGCATTGGTGAAGGTCCCAAGAAGGAAAACTATCCTCAAAGTCCATCGGAGATTTAAATCTAAGTCTTCTGCTTACTGAACCCCGGAGAGTAGCTGAGAGGCCAGTCCCAGGCTACATGTGTGACCCAGGTTTAAGTCCTAGCTGTGGTTCAATAAAAATGAAAAGTGTTTCCAGGCATTTACAAAGACTCTTCTGCCCTACCTAGACAGCATGGTCTTGGACAGGATATTTAATCACTCTGAGTTTTCTCATCTGCTGAACTCTGGGGACTTTAAACAGTGAAGATGCCTTGCAAATGGGAACGTACTATATATGTGTAAGGACTAATGAATTTACTAGAGAAAAAAAAATTCCATTCTTGTTTTGAGCTCTGCCTCAAAACCTGCCAGGTTTGAGCCAGAGAGCTCTGTCATTTCCAGCGGGTGATTTTTGGGCAAGTCAATTAACCTCACTGGGTTTCCAATAATGTCATCTATAACATCTCCAGCATCATAGGGAATTGCTAAGAGGATGCTTTGCGGTGTATAAGTGCTGTGTCTACTTGGAGAGCTGCTTTTGCTGAGACCCTGGGAGTGGTTCCTCCCAGGCTCAGAATACAAAAGGGTAGGGGAGGCTGGGCCTAGGTAGGCATTAGTGTTAGATGCAAAATCATCTGGCTGCCCACTTCAAATGGACCTTGTGTGATTGTCAGCAGCTCTGGACGACTGGAAGCCAACAGCATCTATACAGGTGGTGCCCAGGGTGATGTATTGACAATGAGCGGGTGTTTTCCACTTGTTGGCCTTCGATGCCTGTCTAGGGTAAGTAGGTCCCTCCAACCTTTAAAATGAGGCTTCTGCCCCCACTTTCTTATCACACAGTCCAGGTTGCCCTCTGAGTTTTTCTCTCCCCTCTACTGGGGCTCCACAAATCCCAGCAGCATCCATCCCAGGAATGAGAGTCAGATGCTTCTCAAGTTCAGGGACCCTGTGCCATGGGGACTCCAGCTGGATATTGGTGAGACCAGAGGATGACACCAGAGGATAAGAGCAAAGGGACGTACTCCTTTGCCTTTAAGTCTTTTCTGATTCATAGTTACTCCACAGAACAGAGTAGAACTGCCACATCCTTCTCTCGAAAAGCAGTAGGTGGGTTTGAACTGCCAACTTTTCCATTGGCTGCTGAGCACTTAACCACTGCGCTACCATGATTTCTTCGGAGGCTGATACCAAACCCAACCCACTGCTGTTGATTCAGTTCTGACTCGCAGTGACCATCCACTGGCTTTCTGAGGCTGTGAATTTTTTACAGCAGAAAAGTGCTCATCTTTATTTCTTGGAGCAGTTGATGGATTTGAACTACTGACCTATTCGTTAGCAGTCCTATTCGTTCAGCCACAAGGGCTCCTTTGGGATGTTGTTGTTAGGTGCTGTCAAGTCAACTACCATTCATCATTCTCACCACCTGTTATGCTCAAGTCCATTATGGAGTCACTGTGTCATCCATCCATCCATCCATCCATCCATCCATCCATCCATCCGTCCGTCCGTCCATGGCCAGGTTCAAATGTCAGCTCTATAATTAGGAACTTGGACTTCTATTTCACAAGATGTACCAATCCATAGGTATTCTGAAGCTGTGTTCTGCCTCTGACACACACCACAAACTGCTGGCAGGCAAAGGTGACAGGGACAGACTGCTGGGGGCTCCTGCTTTCTCCACTTGCTTGTCTTTGTGGTTTCACACTTGCCCTTTTGTCCTTAGTCCTCTCGCATGTTCCGTGTCAACATGACTCCAGTTTGTGGGAGTCCTCCCGTCTTCCTGTCCAGCTGTGTGTCCCCATCTTCCCATGTCATGGTCATCCTTTTGCACTGCTACCTCATTCTCCCTGCTCCCTCCCACTTCCTTTTCAGCCATAGCTGCTCACTCTCCCCCCCCCCTGTCTCCCAGGTGTGCCGTGGCTTGATGCTGGGGGCTCCCACCTCCCCTAGCCCCATTGCTTCTGCTGCCTGCTTGCTTCGGACCCTACTTGCTGACAAGTCCCTCCCAGGGAATTGGCAAGTGATTTAGAGATGAGCTGTTAGCACAGGGCCCTGGAAATTCTTGAAGCCGTGACCTTCCCTGGACCCCAAACTACCCTGTATCTGCCTGGAAACTCCCAGAGAACCTCCCTGGGTCTTCCTGGGTCATCAGTCCACCTGCCTGGTTAAACCAAGGGTTCCAATCCTGTTCTGTGACAGTGAGTCCAGACACCTAACCCTTTCAGGCCTGGGACTCAGTGCCCATCTCTCCCCTCTGGAACTGGCTCTCATTTGTGCACTGTTCTTAGAGGATGCCAAAGCCACCTTCTGGAGCATGGCTCCTCATTGTCCCATAAACCATCCATTTCCCAGCACTCAGAAAGTGAATGAACCAGGCCAAAGGGTGGTTTTCTTTGACTGAGTTGTATTAGGCAAGGAAGAAGCGGCGTTCCCTCCACCCTCCCTTACTTATGCCAGAACTAGGGAGTCTGTCTCCATAAAGGCTAGTGTGGAAACCCCCGAAAAAGGGTAATCTCCTGGAGGCCACACTTCCCTTCCTTTAAGTTCTTCCCTTGCTGTGAGTCCTAGTGTTATGAGCAGTTTAAGTATAAGGAAATGTATTAATTTTGGCAGCAATTTTGCTGTTTATGCTTAAACTGCTCATAACACCTGGCCATTCCCAAGAGAGCAGCTAAACCACTTCCACGGCAACCCTTTTAGGGCAGCTGGAGGATGGCTTCACTGAGCAGTACACTCCAGGGCGATTGACTGAGAATCAAGAGGGTGGACTGGGGCGGTTGGCAGGGGTGGGAGTGGCGGGTATGTGGGGTACTCGGGCCAGCTTAACCCGTCTTGGGTCCTCCTCAGGTCTTGGATATGCCAGCGCCTCTGGCCGCGGCCTGCTAACCAGCCTCTTCCCGGCCGGCTGCCGCCGCGCCCACTCTTGCTTGCCCCCTCCTCCTCCTCCTGCTCCCCTCCCCGCTCCCAGGACGTTATGGCCGCGCAGGGCGCTCCGCGCTTCCTCCTGACTTTCGACTTCGATGAGACCATTGTGGATGAAAACAGCGATGACTCGATCGTGCGCGCCGCGCCGGGCCAACTGCTGCCGGAGAGCCTGCGCTCCACCTACCGCGAGGGCTTCTACAACGAGTACATGCAGCGTGTCTTCAAGTACCTGGGCGAGCAGGGCGTGCGGCCTCGGGACCTGCGTGCCGTCTACGAGACCATCCCCCTGTCTCCGGGCATGGGCGACCTGCTCCAGTTTGTAGCCAAGCAGGGCGCCTGCTTCGAGGTTATTCTCATCTCCGATGCCAACACCTTCGGCATAGAAAGCGCGCTGCGCGCTGCCGGCCACCACGGCCTGTTCCGTCGCATCATCAGCAACCCATCGGGCCCCGATGCGCGGGGCCTGTTGACACTGCGGCCGTTCCACACGCACAGCTGCGCGCGCTGCCCCGCCAACATGTGCAAGCACAAGGTGCTTAGCGACTACTTGCGCGAGAGGGCTCACGACGGCGTGCACTTCGAGCGCCTCTTCTACGTGGGCGACGGCGCCAACGACTTCTGCCCCATGGGGCTGCTGGCGGGCGGCGACGTGGCTTTCCCGCGCCTTGGCTACCCCATGCACCGCCTAATTCAGGAGGCGCAGAAGACCGAGCCCAGCTCCTTCCGCGCCACCGTGGTGCCCTGGAAGACGGCAGCCGACGTGCGTCAACATTTGCAGCAGGTGCTGAAGACGTGCTGAGGGTGGCAGCCCACAAGGGGGCATCCCTGGTGCAGGAGAGGCAGGGATCTGGAAAGCCAAACCCAATGTTGTTCCCTTCCCCCCTCGCTTTGGTATGTATGCCCCTCCAGACCTTTTCCATTTAGGAGGCAGAGAGGGGGTTCAGAGCGGTCACAATC
Organism: Elephantulus edwardii; assembly: GCF_000299155.1. NCBI lineage: Eukaryota > Metazoa > Chordata > Mammalia > Macroscelidea > Macroscelididae > Elephantulus > Elephantulus edwardii. The sequence continues at coordinate 10,115,392 of NW_006399827.1, forward strand.
TATGCAGTTAAGCCAGCTCGGCCGCCTACCCTGGTTCCTCTGCACGCAGTCACATTCCGGAGCCTGTTCCGCCGAGATGATGCACATAACCTTGTAAAGCAACAGCGTTTCCAAAAACCTTGTCCCCTGAGTTGGGAGGAAGGGGTTCTCCGGCAGCAGAGAGAAGGAACATCACCCACTGCTTTAATTAGCTGCTGCCTCCAGCCCCTAACCTCTCCTTCCCAAGTCATCTGTCAAGGAGACTCAGGGTCCCGAAATCCTCAAATTACCCAATCACCAAAGCCCCAACAAACTCCTCTAAGAGAAAGAATGATTTCTGCGCCAAAGGCCTCAGGCCTATTCCATCTTGCTTCATCCACCTCGATTGCACACCATTTCTGTACGAGCTGCAGCCTTCTTGCCTCAGTTTCTCTGCCACCCTCCAGCACCCCTAAAAGGGGGGGGGGAACTCGATGAAACAATCGCCCCCTGGTGGTAGAACGAGGTAGCGCATCTCCCAACTCCAGTCTGACCAACGAAAGAACCTTAATGCTTATCTCCTCGCACCCCAGGCTCCTCTATGCAGCAAGATACCAGGGACTTTACCAAAGTGGCCCCCATGGGCTCGGCCCTCAGCACCCCTCCTCCCGTATGGAACAGAAAGCCATGATGTTTTTAAGCAGAACCAACAGAGCCCAAGCTTCTCTTTGGTGTTCAGAGCTATAAAGGAGGTGACGGGGGACGAGGTGACTGAGGTCTCTTGCGTCGCATTCTGAAGGGTGAGGTGGGAGTGGTCTCTATTTGCAGAGATCTCCACTTAGGTGTGGGAGGTGGTCCAGCTGCAGGAATCAAGAAGATACAGAAAGCTCAGCAAGCCTCAAAGCAAAAGAGTATATGGTGTAGGCCATCCCGTAGGAAATTAGAGGTTGAGTGCAGAAGGGACTGAGGAGGGTAAGGTGGCAACACTATTGCTGCTGGGGCAGCTGAAGGAAGCTCAAGAATTAGCAGGAGCCTGTAGAACTTGGACGGTTTAAATTCCTCCTCAGCAAACTCCCCCCTCCCCAGGCCTTGCCAGGCAACCATCCGGAGGTCAATCACGGCTTTATTCAAAGTTGGCACCTGGAGTTGGAAATCCTGCCTGCGTTGACCTCTGCAGACAAGATCATCTAAATCCCTTGACTTCCAGTCTTTGGCAGCTGGTCTCTGGGTATCTCTTCTTTCCACCCCCAGGGGCCCAGAACACAAAACCCAAGAAATGGGCAGGCCTAGTCCAGCTGAGATTGTGGCTTTGGATGGAGGTGCACTTTTTGGCACAGCAGAGCCTAGGTCAGAGGCCTGAGAGTCCCCCACTGTCAGCAGCTGGGCTCCACATAGTTCCCTGGGAAGAATCCAGTCCCCTCAGAGCTGACTCCCTCACACCAGCCATCCGAATAGCGTCTCGTGATGCAGATGATGGTGCCTTCCGAGAAAGAGAGCTCGTTGTCCTTCTGGCGGGTATATGGGTACAGCGTCACCACTGCAAGATGGGGAGAGAGGATGCTGTCAGATGCCCCCCCCCAAGCAAGATGCTGGATTATCGGACTTTCCCTGCTCCAGCTTCTGAAATAGTTCTGAGAACGTGTGTGGCTGTGGCTGACAGTGCAGAGGGAGAACATCTCATACCAAATGAGGGATGGGCAAGGCTGTAGAGGCCAGGATCACACACCTATCGCTTGGTGGCGCCAGTTCCCCGGCGCTCAGGTACCTTTTTCCAAGTAGGAATCTGGAACCCAGCTGGGCTCCTCAGGGCCAAAGCCTGGGGGTGGTGGAGGTGGCAGCCCCAATTCCTCTGCATCCAGTGGTGGAGGTGGGGGCAGGTCCAGCGGCGGGGGCAGCTCAAGAACTAGGAGGAAAAGCAGAAAGGCTACACCTAGAGGTCTAAGGACCCCCCTGGCCCTTTCCTTTCTAAGTAATCTCCCTCCAGCCCTCGCTAGCCAGCTTCTTCCATAACTCCTGGCACTCACTCTGCAGCCACTAAGACTGAATCAGCCCTTGCAAACTAGGCTGCCTGTAGAATAGCTGAGTGACCTTTGGGCAAGGAACTTAATGTAACCTCTTAGCCTCAGGTTCTCTGCTAAATGGGAGAGTAACCTTACATTTGAATGAAAGAACGGATAAGGGCCTGGTATGGGAGCCTTCCACCAACTGTTAACCTCCGCCTGGAGGCAGCCTTCACTGCAGCTAGGGGGGGGGGGGCATGTCCTTACCCGGTGGGGGCGGGGCAGGCTCCTCTGGCGGAGGGGGCAGCAGGAAGTCAGCCGCAGGTGGTGGTGGGACCATGGGGCTGGGAAGGGGCGGAGGTGGAGGGACTGCCTGTCCCTTGGTCGTAGGGACCCCAGCAACACCATCGGCGCTGCTGAAGGACCAGAGAGAAAGGGTTTCAGCTCTGTTGGGGGAGTCTTTCTCTAGAGCCCCCCAACTGACCCCGTCCCCACTGCCCCTGTGATCTGAGTGCTGAACCCCAGTAGTATGATGATCAGGTGGCCCCTCTCAGACACCCATCACCCAGCCTGGTGGGCTCACCCGGCCGAGGCCAGAGAGGAGATGGACGAAGCGGCGGAGAGGTGGCCGTCGGGCACCACCGGGAGCTGCACAGGCTCGGGGATCCGAGGCGGCCTCCTGGGTGGGTGGTTGGGAAGGAGTGTGAGCAGCAGAGGCGGCTGAGGCCAGGAAGGGATGTGGAGAGGAGGGGACAGCTGGCGGAGAAGGAAGTTTGGCGCCGGGCGTGGGGGCATGGGTGGAGGAGTAGAGTGGTAGGATAGAACAGGGCACGTTGTTTTGCATCCAGCGAAGCCTCACCCCAGGGTGGCTGATGTAGGTGTGACAGGCGCCTTGATGCTCTTTCGAGACAGTGTCCCGGTCCGCGACAGCTGTGTGCTCAAGTCCTGCAAGGGAGGGGAGGTGGGCTGACAACTGTCTGCCACTCCCATACCCAGGAGGAAACGGGTGGGGCCAGTGGGGAAGGGGCAGACGAGGACTGGGAGGGAGAATGCGGCCACAGCAAGTTGCCACTCGCAGCCCGCTGCCCGTGTCTTGCGCTGGGCTGTGCCCCGGGCCTTAAGCTGCCTCAGTCCTCAGCCTACAGGCTCAGACACCGTCTGGTGGCCGCTTCCTCTGCAGAGCCACAGCCGGCTGAGCGGATCCACCATCTCCACACCTCCCTAAACCGTCTCAGAGTCCCGGGCAGTTGCAAGCCCAGCCTGGTGGTCCCTAAGTCTGATTAGACCTCAAACCCAGTGTCCTGATGGGAGAGGGCACATGGCTTTAAAATATTCTTATTTTCACAGGCCTGTGGCACTCACCTTGGGGAATTCAAGGCAGAGAGGGGCTTAGCAGTGCCTAAGTGGCATGTTACTAATGGGGCTCCCCTTCTTAGAGGTTGGGGATGGGGAGCAAGGCGTTCTCTGGGAGCTGTACTCTGGGAGCAAGACAAAAAAGATCTGAGCTGAAACATAAAGAGTTTAATGGGAAATGTATATTGTACAAGAGTGGAGGGGGAAAGGTAGCTTCTAATTTAATGTGGAATAGAGAGAGGAGTTGATAGCATGCAGTGAGTAGTATGCCTTCTCCCAACTCAGAGAAGATGGGCCTAGGAAATGCCAGAGATAGGCACACCCCATTCCCCCCATCCCCTCTGAGTGCCTCTTCTCACCCACAGCGGCTCTGGGTGAATTCTTAGGGCGATGACCTCAAACCCCCAGACAGAGGAAGTTGCTGTTCTCATGTGGCTGGGGAGCGTTCTCATACTCACCCTGACATCCTCCCTGCTCCCTCTTCCCCTTCACACCCAGCACCCACAGTGGAAGGGGAGCAGGGGCCCCTCAGGATGCCATGCTCAGCAGATCCTCTGAGTACAGGGTAAAGGCTAGCAATGGAGGAAGGGCATGAGGGAATCACAGAATTTGAGAAGAAGGGGGTCTGCTTGGAGTGGGGAAAGAAAGGCTCCAGTTTGAGACGCAAAAATGGATGCGAGCTGGGGCCCTGGAGACAGGTAGCAGGAGACAGGGAAAGGGAGGTACCAGGGAAAGGACAAGGGCCCCTCTACCTTGATCCCATGGCCAATGTCATCCAGGCAGGCAAAGTTGAGGGGTTTCCTGTAGTACGGCGTGAGGGCTGGTAGACTCTCGGGAGCTATGATCTTCTGGCTGGGGGGGAGCCGCTGGACTGCAGCCAGGGTGCCGATCTCCCTGCGGGCCACCTTCTCCATGTGCATGTTCACCATCTGCATGACAGGGTGGTGGTGATGGGGACATCTGACCCATAGAGACCTTTGGGTGGGGGTAGATGACAAGAGAGGCAGAGAGAGTGAACCTTGACCCCAAAGCTGCAGAACAATTGGGGAAAAGAGTAGCTGGAGAGGATGGAGCCACTTTGGAGCAACTTCCTGGTGGAGGTGAATGGGGGTTATTCTTAGCTTAACCGGAACAGGCGGTAGAGAGAGTGTGTACATAAAATCCCTGGGGAAGCAGGGAAGAGGCTGGAGCAGTGGGCTGGCTCAGGAGCAGGGGAGTGCAAATGGCAGATCTTAGTGGACCAGTTCTCTTTGGGAGGCAAATAAATGAACTTCCTCTTGGAATGTCTGTAGTGGAAGGGAAAGACACATTGCACACACTGGACATGTAGCTGATACACAGGCAGAGGCAAAATGTGTAGCTGCTCTGTGTATGTGTTTTCTGAGGCAATTCCTGGGTGGAGGATCCAGAAAGGAAGGGGTGTGGGGTGTGGTGTGTGTGTGTGTGTGTGTGTGTGTGCACACGCCAGAAGGACCACTGTATGGTGGTGGCAGGGCTTCCAGGGCGCTGAATATATCTTTGCCAAAATGAGCTCTGCTGACTTGAAGACAATTTTCCAGTCACTGTCTTCAGATGGAAAGAGTAAATTCCCCTCTTTCCTGTGTACTGTGCAGGCCTGTGATTGGTAGAGCCAGCTTCCTAGCTGCAGACTAGAATTCAGGGAAAGAAAAACTTCAAGAAACTCCTAGTCAGGGGGACGACTTCAGATGCTTGTTGGGAAGTGCTAACCTATTAGCCAGGCCTTTGGAGAGAAGGCATGGAGAGGCTACTGCTGAAGAAAAAGGTCCAAGTGAGGCTCTGAAAAGTCAGGGGTTAATGCACGAAGCCTCCCCGCCACCCTACCTGGTTCAGCGTGCTCACACGGGCCTCCACCTGCCGCAGGGAGGCCGCCTGCAGATCCAACATGCGCAGAGTGTGCCCAGCCAGGTTGCCCACCTGGTAAGCCACACTAGCCAGTGCTTGGGTAGTGAAGGCCATGGTCTCCTCCAGAGCCTTCCGCTTATCTGTGGTCTGAAACACATAAAGCCCTTGTCTGAGACCAGTATCTTCTCTGTGGTCCTTAGAAGAGAAGGGTGGGGTAGGAGGGGCCATAGAATAGGTAGGGCTTGAATAGGAAGGAAGATGCAAGAGCCTTGAGAGGTTTGAGGGAGCATCTTTTAGGATGATATTGCATGTAGCAAGAGGAGTTTAAGCACACTGGGAAGGCAGATCTACGATCCTAGGGAATGGGGAGGGATGTAAGCGGCCCCTGTTGGCTTCACTGGGGATAGTTAAGATGCTTTGCCATTTTCCTAGACCCCTCAGTAATGAGCTGTTCTGTTAGGAGATATGACATGAATAGAAGAAGAGGAAGAAAAACCAGGCTGGAGGAACTATCCTTAAATTTAAAAACAAACATGCTCCCATAATAAATCTAACAGACTCCCTAGAAATGAGGCCAAGGAATCTGTGCCATGAAAAGCTTCCCAGGTGGCCCTTGTATTGCTATTTAGCAGTAAGTGACAGCTTGTTGTTTGTTGTTGTTATGTGCCGTCGAGTCGCTTGCGACTCGTAGTGACCCTGTGTACAACAACCCTAAACTCCGCTCTGTCCTGTGCCAATCGCACCGTCTCTGACACTCCCATCCCGATTATCCCAGTCACTGAATCAATCTACCTCATAGAGGGCCTTCCCCTCCTGCACTGTCCCTCCACCCTCCCAAGCATGATGTCCTTCTCCAAGGACCGGTCTCTCCTCACAACATGTCCAAAGTATGTTAGATGGAGCCTCAGAATTCTTGCCTCCAAGGAGCCACCCAGTTTAACCCTTTCCAGGACAAATCTGTTTGTTTTCCTAGCAGCCCATGGTATTCTCAATACTCTTCTTCAGCACCACAGCTCAAAGGCATCAATTCTCCGTCTATCCTCCTTGGTCATTGCCCAACTCTCGGATGCTTAACAAGTGATTGCGAAGACCATGGCCTGTATCAGATGCACCTTAGTCTCCAGAGAGACACCATTGCTCTTCAGTATTTTGGAGAGGTCCCTAACAGCAAACTTTCCCATGGCAATGCGCCTTTTAATTTCCTGGCTGCTGGTGCCAAGACTGTTGACTGTGGAGCCAAGCTTAGTGTTTGGAAATCAGTGGTCTGCCCCATCTTTACATATTTAGAAGCTGAGACCTACAGAGGAGCCTCTTCTATTATTCCTTTCAATAGTTTCCCAATACACTGAGAATAAAATCCAAATTCCTAACAATGGTCTCTACACAAGAGTTAGCTTCTGCCTTTTTCTCCACTTTCTTTTTTTTCCCCCCCTCCGCTTTCATCCTCTACAATCTTCACATGCCTTCAGCCATATTGATGAAGCCAAGATTGTTTCTACCTCAGGGCCTTTGAACTTGCTATTCATCTTTAGAATCTTCATCTCATATCCCTGTTCCTCAGAGACAGCTTCTCTCACAACCCTGTATAAGATTTACCCCACTAACCTCCATATATTTTTTTAAAAATCCTCTCATTTTTATCTTGAGTTATTTGTCACATTTTACCATGACCAGAAATTATTTCATTATTTCCTTTTGTTGTTGTTGTTATCCCCTTCTCTCTTCCCTCTCTACAGAAATGTGTGAGGAGGATGTCTAAGACCTAGAATTCTGTTTGATACACAAGGATAATAAATACATATACACACGCATTTGCAAGTTAATTAGTAGACATGAGATGCCAAGCACTTGTTGACCATTTCCTACTGTATGCCAAGCGTGCCAAACGTTGGCCGGAGTTGCTTCCAGTCAGTGGTAGAAGGGTGGGAAGGGAATGGCTGAAGACAGAAATTTTTCTCAGTCCCAGATTAGACTGTGGGCCGGGGCCAAACTTCTCAGCTGTTCCTCTTAGGTCTGGCTTGGGTCTTGGAGTTGCTGGACTCTAGCTTGTATCTTTTCCCCCAGTCGATAGTGGGACAGTGGCACAGGACTTAGTGACAGCAAGCCTGCATGCACCCTTGGGTCTCTTAGTGAGGTTCTCTGGGTGCCCCTCAGGGTCTATCAGTGGAGGGCAGGTCTAGCATCTTTAGAGAGGGGCCCTGGGTGTCCGCACTGCTGCCTAAGGCAGGTGGGACTAAGGGCTGGCCCTCAGGTTTTCCTCCTCGCTGCTTTGTCTTAAGGAAGACATGCTCATTTGCATGTCCATTCATATCTTATCAACATACATAACCAAGAACTGGAAAAAGACAAATGAACCCAAACAACAACAACAAAGAAATCCCATTGCTAGCAAGTCAGTTCTGATTCACAGCAGAATAGAGTTTCTAAGGCTGCACATCACTCTCCTTTGGAGTGGCTGGTGGTTTTGAACCACCAAACTTTTGGTTAGTAGACAAGCGCTCAACCACTGAGCCACCAAGGTGCCTTAAAAATCAACCCAAAATATTAAAGCCAAATAAGGAGAGGAAGACGAGTTAAAACTAATAAGTAAAAACAAAAACAAGTAAGTAGAAAATGTTGTTGCTGTATATTGCTGTATATTGTAGAGTCAGAACGAACTCATAGCTCCTAGTGGGTTTTCAGAGGCTTGTAAACGGCATTGTTCTTTTGTGGAATAGCTGGTTGTTTCGAACTGCTGGCCAAATTGGGCTGGCAGCACAATTCCTTACCACTAGGGAGCTTTGGTGGTCTACTGGCAACAGTAGTTGAAGGCACTCAGTTCAAGACCACCAGTTGCTCTGTAGGAGAAAGATGGGCAGTCTCCTCCCATGTGATTAACTGCCTCTGAAAACCTGCTGGAGGGTCAGCTATGGGCCAGTTCTGATTCTACCGTGCACAACAACAACAGGCCACCAGATCTCAGTACACACTAAGTTGAGTGTAAGGTGAAGATAATATCCAATAAGGGATTTATCAGATGTTGTAATTTATTAATTCCACTAGTTAATTGCAATTAATGCTGTCAAACAAATGTGTATAAATGATTTAATTAAAAATCAACATAACTTGTAAACTCTCATGCAAATCACAATTAAAAAAACCAAACCAGATAGGATAGCAGGTTTAACTAGTTCAAGGTCTTCCTTTAATAGGTGAAGAAAGATCTTTCTAGATTCTTTCATTTCATCTTTTCCAGAATGTAGAACTGTCAGCCCAAATGGCAGAAGTGGCTGTGTGGGTCCAATCCAAAGAGCCTTGATCTCCACTGACCCCTGGCTTTGGTCTTGAGATTTTAACAACACAGCCTGAGATCTATCTTCAAGGTTGACTACTTGTTCATGATGCAAATGACTTTGTGTGTAAACTCGGTCAGCCCTGCCCTGAGAAGTCTGCAAAGCACAGATGTGAAATCAACCTCCTTTACCTGCTCCCCCCCCCCCCATTACCCCGGGTTTCCTGACACCTGGTTGGGGGTGAAGGAGTGAAGGCCGTGGGAGCCAGGCCTTAGCAAAAGTGGTCATGAGAAGTTGCTCAGACCCTTCCGAGGCTTTTGCTGCCTTGACAGATCCTCAGAGGCCTCTTTAGTGTCGTGCATGAAGGAAGCAGGAGTCTTGGGATTCCAATCTGCATCTGGGCTTCCTGTGCCCTGGGTGTCCTTTGAAAGAGCTGATTTACCTAGGACTGTGACTTTATTGATCCATGATACACCTTTCATCTCTCAAGTTAATAATAATTATAGTAATGGCAGTAACTGCCATTTATATCGCTCTACTTAAGGCTAAATACTTTAGTAGTGTTGTTCTTAGATGTCTATGCTCTGGTTCTGATTCCTACAGCGACCCTACATACAGCAGACCAAAACCCTGCTCGAGCCTGTGTCAATCTGACAATCTCTGCCATGCTTAAGCCTGTTGTTGGTGGACATTAATACATTATCGCAGTTAACCCAAGTAGTAATCATCTCCATGAGACAATGTAAGGATCAGAGAGGGGAAACTTGTCACAGATCCTGTTGTTGATAGATGACAAAAGTGGAAATTAGACTTGGGTCTTTGTGACCCTCAAAGCCTGTGTGCGCGCGCTGTGCGTGCTATGTGTGCAAGCAGGAGCCCATCTAGACACATGGTGAGATTTGCAGAAGGCTTTGCAATAGAACCAAACTAAAAGCAAAACCACTTGTGCGGAGTCAGCTTGACTCCTGGTGACCCCTCTGTACACACTTTCCAGATTGTTTTCAGTGGGTGAATTTTCTTGAGTAGAGAGTGAGGCCCTTTGGAATGCTACTGTGTAAATTCCAACTTCCAACCTTTGTGTTAGGTCACCATTCACACCACCCACAGATGATTCTGAAGGAAAGGAATGAATTGCCTTCCTCCTGGGTTTTAGGAATATTTCTTTAAGCACTTGGTATGTGGAGCTAGTTTGTAAACTGTGTACCATCTACAAAGTGCTCGGTCACTCACTCTCCCCAGAAATTACACACAAGGTAGCATTTTTCAGCCAGAGGTTTGCCAGGTGGGTCCTGGGGTGGAATTTCTGGGCTTAAATCTAGGCTCTGTCATTAGCCTGCAAGTCTTGGGAAACTAACTTGGTTTTTGCAGACCTCAGCTTCCTTATCTGTGAAATGGGATGATATTTTACTCGCCAGGACTGGGATGAAGACTAACTGAGGCCATGCAAGGAACACACCTTGACCCAAAGCAAGGGCACAGAGAATTGGAGATGCTATTCAAATTTGCTTTCTTTAAGTTGCCATTTTCTCAAGCATTTGGTCCCGCCCCCCACTCTTACATATACTATGCTGGAAGTCTCCTCTGGTAATTGAATTAGCACAAATTAGAAAAATTGGCGTTTTGTCTAAGTAGCACAAGATTAAGCAATTAGCTACAAACTAAAAGGCTGGCAATTTGAACCCTCCCAGAGGTATGTAGGAAGAAAGGCCTGGCAATTTGCTTTTGAAAAGTTACAGCCTAAAAAAAACCATTTTTTTAAAGCCCTAGAAGGCAGTTGGAGGGTACGTCTACTGTGTAGCCATGAGTGGGAAATGACTTGGTGACAACAGGATTAGTCTTCTGGTTTTGGTAACAGGTTAAGACCGTAACTCTTAAGGGCATGGAAGAAACTGAGGGCAGAACTAAGGATCCTGTAGGGAGAATGATGGGGAAGAACGGGCATGGCTACAGAAGTCAGGGAGGCCTGACTGATGCCTGCCGTGCTGTTTCCATGCTGTGTGACCTTGGATGAATCACCTCACCTCTCTGAGCTTTTCCTCATCCACAATGTGTTATTGCTATGTACCATCCAGTCATAACCTCCAGCGGGTTTTCAGAGGCAGTAAATTGCACAGAAGGTGATTGCTAGGAGTGGATTCCAACCGTGTGCCTTTGCACTTGGCAACACAGGTCCTTATCACTAACCCATGAGAACTTTGCTGTCCAGGTCCCATTATTCCAGTTCTACAACATAATACTTGTCTCATCACGTAGTTATGAAGGCTAATGAAATAACAGAGGAACTCAATAATCCAGGAATCGACATCCTCTGTCCTGGAACCACCACAGAATTTTTAAAAATTGTTCTAAAATACCACATCCTCAACTTTTGCTGGAAGCCTGCCTTAAATGTCATGTCCAGACATCTGTCTATACCAGGTCTTCCCTCTTTGCGCCAACCAGTCTGATATCTCTCAATTATCAAAATATCAGGGAGAGAACTCCACCTCTTTCTCGTGTCCATCTCATGTTCACCTTGAATAGCATCTCCTTTGAAGGACCTGGAAGTCCTAGAATCAGCCTGGAATGGAATCATGGGGCCAGGCCCCTAGTGCTCTAGGTTTGAGTGGGAGAGTATGAAGCTGGTGAACCTCAGGTTAGGCTGGACACCATGATGGGGCAGCTCTGCTTGGCTAACTGCGGGAGAGAGGGGTCCAAGTGTGGACAGGGGCCACAGATCAGGGTTAAGTATTGGAAGAAGGAACGAAGCCAGAGCTAAGCCTGAAGGGTTTTTCAACCCAGGCACGACTATCTGCCCAGTCCTCTCCAGCACCTGTCGGACTGGATCCTGTGGCCCAACCCTGGGGCTCCGGGGCCCCTAGCCTAGCTATGGTGCCAGGCCTGTGCCCACCCCACTTACCTGCACGTAATTGTCCTCGCAGTAATCTGCGACCCGCAGCAGGGCGCTGTGGTTGCCCCGCAGAGCCTCGCGACCAGTGGGGATCTCAAACTCCTGTAGTTGCTGCAACTCCGACATGGCCCCCAGTTCTGGCTGCTCTTGGGGGAGCCCGCTGGTTTTGAGCTTCACCCTGCACTTGATTGGCTGCTCTGTCTCCCCTCCCTCTTACTGCTTTTGGTTTCCTCTGCGTGAGACCCAAACCTGCTCGCAAAGGGCAGGGAGGCTCATTCCGGCACAAGAGGAAGTCAGTCCCTCTCTCTGGGCTAGTGCTTCTCTGTCCCCTGCCCAGAGGTGGGGGAAGCCAGGGGCCCCTTTGAGGGCCCAGCCCCCCAATCTGTCCCAGAAGAGGAAGCCAAGGCCAGGGCAGCTGTGATTGCTCCTGGTCTCAGAGAGGAAACTGGACGCTGGGGGGATGGGGTGGGAGACTGAGGAGGAAGGGGGCTGGCCTGCTATAGGGGGTGGAGATGGATTTTCCACTCATCAAGGGGGGAGGAAGGGCAGAGGGTGGCGGCTTCCTTGGGAAGCTCCGGGATGAGTCACCAAGAGGCTGGGGTGTAGAAGGTGGATAGGATATGGAGACCAGTCATGCTGGGGGCAGCAGGAAGGTGGGGACCAATATTGGGGTAGAGATTTTGCTCCAATGAGAAACAGTGAAGCCTCTGAAGGATTAACCCCATTGCTATCCATTCAGTTCTGACCTTACAGGATAGAGTAGACCTGTCTTGTAGGGTTTCGCAGACTGTACTCTTTACCAAGGGCACTCTGGTGGCTTAGTGGAAGGGTTGCTGCCCACCCAAAGGTACATGGTTTGAATCTACCAGCTACTCCACAGGAGAAAGGAAGAGCTTTTATGCAATCTACTACCTTTGAAAACCCATTGGAGGGTCAGCTACGGTGGAAATGCATTGGGAAAATCTGCTGTCAAGGATCTTTCCAGTGTATTGAAGAGCAATGATGTCAGTCTAGAGACTAAGGTGTGCCTGATCCAGGTCATGGTCTTTGTAATTACTTTCTGGGTGTCAGAGAGCTGGACAATGACTAAGAATGACAGAAGAAGAATCTATTCCTTTGAGTTGTGATGCTGGAGAAGAGTCTTGACCATACCATGGACCGTCAAGAGAACAAAGAGGTCTGTCTTGGAGAGTGTGAAACCAAGATTCTCCTTGAAGGCTGGGATTCTGAAGCTCCTTCTCACGTACTTAGGTCACATGGCCAGGAGGGACCAGTCCTTGGAGAAGAAAATCGTGCTTGGAAAGGTAGAGGGACAGCACAAGAGAGGAAGACCCCAGATGAGATGGATTGACACAGTAACTGGGGTAATTGTATGTGTCAGACTCAGTGAGACTGGCTCAGAATAGGGCAGGCTTCAGAGCTATTGTACATAAGGTCATTATGAGTCCCAGGTGACTCGATGGCATGTAACAACAACAGACCTTGATGACCTCAATGGGCCTGTCCTGATCTCAGATCCTAAGATTTCACAGGTATGAGTGGATCTTGGAGTAGGGACTGTGTGAATAAGGCCAGGATGGGTCATGGGCCTCCTTCTCACCCCTCTTAATGCCCAGTCTGTCACCATGGAGGCACGAAATGAGGAGTCTTCACTGACCCCTCTTCCTCCCACTTACCACTGAGTCAATTCATGGCAGCCCCCTCCCTTGTGCTGGAGTAGAAGTGGTCTCTATAGAGTCCACGAGAATGGACTTTTCAGATGTGGACTGCCAGACCTCTCTTCCATTGATGCCCTAAGACTTCAGCTTGTAAACTTTCACTTACCAGCCAGGCACGCCCCTTAAAGGCATCTGATCCCTGTGATGGTCACTGGTCATTGACTGCCACTAGCCAGAGCCCTGCTCCATGTCTGTTAGAGGGCAGCCCTCAGGCAGTCTCAGGAGACAAGGGAAAAACTGGAAGGACACAGGCCCTGTGCTGGGAACTGTTACAGGGAGACCCACACTCAGGGGTCCGAAGGAGGACAAGAGGCAAAGCAGCATGGGCACAGATGTTCCAGTGAACCACAGGTGTGACCTGGCACACACGTGGAGGCGAGGAGCACGTTGTTACTGAATAGTGAAGCAAAGCGGGGGGACCTTTGAAGTGACATTTGGAAATCTGACAGCACGTGGAGTCTTTTCGGACGACAGATGTAAGGAGCGGAGGAATCAGATCCTGTCGCATTGAGAAAAACCACTGCAGCGCAGCATCGACTCAGAGATGGGGCGGGGAGGGCTTGGGGAGGAGGAGCCAGGCGTGCTGGTAGGGTCTCTAACTCCGGAGGGAGTACAAGCCGACTGCATGTGTCTACTAACCGAGAGGCTAGAAGTTTTTATGTTTTTTAAATATAAATTTTGATAAATATAAATTTTAAGAATAGGTCTACTTTTTAAACATAACAAATATTTTTCTATTATTTAAATACAATTGAATTAATTCTTTATTAAAGAATTGGTTTGTTATTTGATTAATAATATTAGAAATAATAATTAATAATAATAGAAATCTACATTTTCTATTTTCATTTTATTTAAATTTTCTATTTAAATATATATTTTTATGCTTTTAAAATTGAAATGTGATGAGTTTGCATTTGGCTACTAACCAAAAGTTTATTACAGATTTAAAGCCACCTGGCAGGGCTGTGGGAGAAAAGCTGGTCATCTACAGCCTGGGACACCCCTTGAAGTAGTGCAGTCTGTAACAGGCCATGTTTCCAGTTGGGACAGGGTTGATGGTAACAGGGGCCAGTTCAGGCCCAGCCGAGACGCTGAGCCAGGCCCAGGGCTGAAACCGGTGGCGGGTGGTGAAGGGGTCAGGGCAGTAAGAAGGTGAGTTAGAGATTGCAGGTGGCCTCTGCTTCCTGGTGCTTCCTGGTGGAAAGAACGTTAGCCTCTCTGCTCCCGCTGCAGGGAGGGCTTGGCGGCTCCAGTGTTGGATGGACTTAGACCCTTGAGCCTCTGATCAGCTTAGGCATCAGAGCTTTTGGCTTCCAGACCATCTGCTTTATCCGAAGATTTTCAGCTGCTGAGAAGGAGCTAGGAGGCTCACACCCCATCTTGTCTGGTCCAGCACACAAGTGGCTTCACAGGGCATTCTCCTTCCTTGCAGGTGAGAGCGGATAAGGTTGAGCGGGGCTGGGGTCTAAGAATTCTCGAGGTTAGGCCTTCGGAAGGGCTCAGACAACTCTAGTAAAAATGATGATGATGATGATATGTAATACTGATATTAAATGTTTGCAGTGTTCATTATGTGCCAGGCGGTGAGTGAAGGTAGTTAATAGGCGTTCTTTTCTCAGTATTCACAATAATTACACATGCATGGTGCTTTTATTATACACGTTTTACAAATGGGGAAATAAAGACCCAGGGAGGTAGAGTGACTTCCCTAAGGTTACAGTGAGGAAAGCAGAACAGTTGGGATCAGACCTGGAAACTGGTAGACAGACTCCAGGGCTCATTTTCTTATTCAGTAGGATGCTTTCTTTTATTGCGAGGACCTGGGACAACAAAGGACACTTCTACCCCTGTCATTGCATGGGGAGCTAACTATATTTTCTAAATCTTTGCTCACTGAAAGAAGTTCCTTTTCTCTTCCTTCCCAATGTTCTGGTTCCCTTTCTCCTCCTTCGGTTATTGTGTCTTCCCCATCAAACTATGTGCTTCCTACTCCTCACAGGGTGCCCTGGGCAACTGCCTAACTGTTGAATGATGAGGGTACTCACCTGAGTGACATTGCAGGGAGGAGGATAGCAGTTGAGATATTGAGCGTGGAGGCCCCATAGTGCAGAGAGGGGGACCCAGGGCAACTCAGGGAATTAGCATCTCACTGATGATGGTCCCTTTCGGACAGCAGGTCTTCCTAGGGGAGGATGGCCCAGGATCTCAGCGAAAAGGAGCTCCTGAAGATGGAGGTGGAACAGTTGAAGAAGGAAGTGAGGAATACAAGAGAGCCGGTGAGCCCCCTCAATGTCCTCTCTGTCTCTCCCTGTTCCTGAAGGGATCTGGGGTGCAAAGGAGAGGCTACAACATGGGATAGTGGAACCTCTCTGGGGGTATGGGAACAGGAAATGCTCTGGGATGAAGTAGGGTATGGAAGAGAGTTGGAATTTGACCCCATAGAAGTGCTGCACTCTATGACAGAATACAGGCCCTCAGAGCTTTGGGAAACTCAGTGTGTTTAGCTCCACCCCTGAGCTGAGCCTAGCAAACCATCTCACCAAGCTAAGAGTCAGCCAAGGAAGGCATGTGGAGGAAGAATGTCACAGGCCCAACTCTCAGGCCTAATCATTCATTCCTTGTGGAAAGCTGATAATGCCCATCTCCTGATAAGGTGACCAGATGAACAGATCCTGATAAGGCCCTGGGCCTGATCACCGATTGACAGCACCCCTGCCCCAAATTCCTGAGCAAACTACCACCTTATCTAACTCTCCCAAAAAGCCCCTATAAAAGGAAATAGTCTTTGCCTGTGAGCCATTTTGATCTCCTCTGAGGTCACTTGGCTTCCCTCTCAGGTCTACTAATAAAGGCCTGTTCGCTGCTTGGGGCCAGCTTCTTTCTGTCTGTCTCTCTTTTAACACTTTATCAATATCCCTCTCACACCCACCTGTCCCCTTCATGCTTCTCTTCCCTGGCCTTTTGAGAGAAACAAGGGCTATTTCCGTCTTATTTTTCCTCACAGATTTCCAAGACAGGAAAAGAAATTAAAAATTTTGTGGAGGCCCAAGCAGGAAACGACCCTCTTCTGAAAGGCATCCCTGAGGACAAAAATCCCTTCAAGGAGAAAGGCGGCTGTGTGATACACTGATGACCCTGTGGCCCCTCACCCCAATCGCCTGTCTCTCTTAGCCCTCCTCCTCACCCAGACTCATCCCAGGACGAACCCCCAAAGAGCCAGCAAATCTTCACCTTCTCTCCACCTCCTCAGAACCATGCCCCAGCTCTGTCACAGGAGTAAAGACATTTGGCTTAACACAATGTGAATCTACCCACCAGTTTAACTTTCAACTCCTTTCTCCCATAATTTCCTCTACTTGGTGGGGCACTGCTAACCCCACTTGGAAACGTTCTTCACTGGCTTTGTGGTTGTCACCATAAGCAGGGGGGACTGAAGTCTTCACTACTCAGACTCTAGAGGACAGTCTTTTATAGACTCCTTCCCATATTTCCCCTCCACTCTCTTGCTGGCAAAAAAAAAAGGTATATATACATCAGAGTAGTTAGAAGGCCAGCATTGAGGGTGGCTCCTCTTCTCCCATGTCATATCCTATCTATTGGTCCTCTCTTAGTTATTTTCATCACCCAAGATAGCCTGATGATGAAAGGAGTTTGAAAGACATGATTTATTGATGTATTTACTATCATTAGATACCTCTAATGTCCTGGGCAGTGGTGATAAAAGAATGAGCAAGACTAACAGGGTTCATACCCGTGGAATTTAACCAAGAAGACATGAAACAGGCCATTTTAAGTTAACAGGTGCTACTGTAAGAGAAAGGGAGCTCTGGGTGGTGAGCCCGTAGGGCGGTATGCTGTTAACCCAGAGGCTTATTGCCTTTCTGGTAGGTAGTCCGTATCCACTAGCTCTAGGAGGAAGTGAGGCAATTTCCTCCCAGCTCATTTACAGTCTAGACAGTGGCCAATGGATGCTCAGCTATGATTTCATCCCGATTCCATGGAAGTGAGAGCAGATGAGGCAAAGTTAAGGGTATGTTATGGGAGCAGGTAGTTGATAGCAGCTATCCTGTTAAGATGGGGCAGGAAGTCAGGAAGAATTTCTTGGAAGAAGTGACTGTAAGTTGACTTTAAGTCTGACTGAGAAAGGGAAGGAAAGAAGAGTGAAATAAAAGCCCAGAGGAGTCCTGAACAGGTGGGTGCTAGATGCAGGGCAATGAGCAAGGTCAGTGTGAACTTTTACGCTGGCAGAGGTGTGAGGCAGAAAGGCGGAGTGGTAAATATGAGGCCAGAGTTTAGATGGACCTTGTGAGTATAGTTTGGGTTTTTCTTCATTCTAAGCACAACTAGAAGGGAGTGCTGGTGGCCTAGTTGTAAGAACCTGTGCTGCAATCCCAAAGGCAGACAGTTCAAATCCTCCAGCTGCTGGGTGGAAGAAGAATGGACAATCTTCTCCTGTGAAATTTGCTGCCTCTGAAAACCTGCTGGAGCATCAGCTATGAGTCAGTTCTGACTCAATGATACACAAGAAGCATATGGGAGGGGAGAAAAAAGCATATAAAGGTATTTAAGCAGCAAAGGGACATACTTCAGTTAGCATTTTTGAGCAATTTTTAACATAGCACTCTGTCAGGAGGGAGGATGAATTCTGCTAAGGACATGGGGAACAATGAAGGATGAGGTTGATTCTTGGCCCTGCCATCAAGGAGATTACTGTCAAAGGATGACATGGATGGACAATCATAAAACAATGTGCTCAGTGAGATCTGCATGGGATGTGATGGGAACCCTTGATGTGCCAGAGAGGTCTGCATGGGACGTGATGAGAACCCACAGACATCAAAGGCACAGCCATTGCTGAGTTGATTTTCAGAAGCTGTAAAGCTTTAGGGGAGGAGACTGCCCATCTTTCTGGGACCAAATGGTGGATTTGAACCACCAATCTTTCCATGAACTGCCCGACATGTTACACACTATACCATGGAGGCTCCTTGGGAACCCACAGAAAAACAACTTAATTCCATGGATTAGAAGAGAGGTCAGAAAAGAAGGCTGGGGCTTGAGTAGTATATAGATGGGTGCAAGTAGTAGTATAAGCAGACACATGGGTGTGAGGAAAAAACACCAAAAGAGACTGTTGTTTGTTTGGGAACACCAGTTAATCTGGAGGTGTTGGAAGGTAAAGAGGGAGACCTAGAGCCTTAGGACATGCAGCTGTAGAGATATAGAATTGGAGATGATCAGAGAGGTCATGTTTGCTAAACCACCTTTCCCTTGAAGGTTGTAACACAGGCAGTGATTTGGTAAAGTTTGTGTTTCAAGGAAAATTTGAATTTATGACAAAGAATAAAGAGTAGGGACAGATGAAGGTGGTTTGATCAGCAGAGAGCTGAGGAAGGGTGGGAACTGGGTTGAAGGGTTCTTGGGGGAAAAAGAAAGTTCTCAGATCTTGATAACTCATTGAATGAGGGAGAAGGAATTGTCTGGGTTGACGCACAAGTTCCTACCTTAGGGGATTTACTAGATAGGATTGAAAGCAAGGATCTGAAAACAGCCCTAACATAATACAATGATCTTATGAAAAGCTGCTAACGGTTCAGCCTCTCCTCCCCAGCTGAAGACAATTTAAAGGCACATGCTGTCCTTAAGGGTAAGAATATAGGGTCACTGTATACTGCCCTCTGCTGGTGACTCTGACTGCGGCCTCTCTGCTTCCCTAAAACGTGTGGTCTCCAGAGGGCGCAGATGTTCATCATTTGGCTGCAAATGGACAGGCCAGCGGTTTGAACCTAGTGGTCACTATTCAAGCGAACGATGTGGCAGTCTGTTTCTGTAAGATTATGGGCTTGGAAGCCTGATGGGGCAGTTCAACTCTGTCCTGTGGGGTCACTCTGAGTCTGGATTGCAATGGGTTTTTGTTTTACCCAAATAAAATTGTTGGAAGGAAGGCGGCAAACTATTGTGGAGAGAAGAAAGGATCCCCCCTAAATTAAAGAGGAGAGAAGGTGTGGAGGAGAAGGAAATGTGAAGGGCTAAGATAACATCTCAGTGCAGCTGGAACGAGGAGGGAAACGCCAGGGTCTGTTCTGAGTGTCCAGGCTTCGAAACCTCTAGGCCAGAATTTTTTTTTAAATTCTTTTTTATTTTATTATTATTTTCTGTGCATGTACCGTCAAATCAGATCTGACAGGTACAGGAGGAAATTGTCCCTCCTTCTCCGGCAGAGCATCTGGTGAATTTGAACCATGTACCTCTGGGATTGCAGTGCAGCTTCTTGCCACTAGGCCACCAGAGCTCCCCTAGGCCAGAATTTTACATACTGCTTGCAGGTGGAGATCACAGCAGGCCATGAAATCATTGGTTAGGACCAGCTTTAAAACAAACAAAATAGAATATATTGGCTCATATCTTTCTTTCCATGTACGGGAGATCTTGTGGCATAATCCGTAGAGAGTAGCACTGTTAATGCAAAGGCGCTACTTCTCTGGTGATTCCAATCCACCCACTGCTCCAAGGGAGCCAGATGGGTATATTCCTTCTGTGAGATTCACAGCCTCAGAAATCCAGTGGAAGGTCGGCTATGAGTCAGCTCCAACTCTATGGCACTGTGTGATCGAGTGACCTTCACATGTGGGGGACATTGGTGGCTTAATGATAAAATTCTTACCTTTCACGAGAGAGACCTGGGTTCAATTCTGGCCACTGCACATTGCGTGCAGCGATCACCAGTCATTGGAGGCTTGTCCGATCTCTGCTGCTAATCAGGTTTCTTTCAGCAAAGCTTCTAAGATGAGCTAGGAAGACCTGGTGTTCTCTTCCTGAAGATGGTGTTCTTGAGAGAGACAAACAAGCTTTTCTTATAATGAGGCTAGTATTGTTTCTTACACTGTTTGTTTCCATTTTGTGTATATGTGTGTGCTGAGCTGTGATGTAAAATATTTTTCTAACTAGCATCTTTGTGCACACAAGCAAAAGCTCACTGAAAAAATAAGCCACTGAAAAAATGATGGTGAGAAAAATCCTGAGGTGGGAGAGTGAGAATTCACAGAAAAATGGGATCTAGAAAGGGAAGGTGGCTCTGTGGAGCTGGCCCTCCATCTCAGAGCACCAACTGACATTACCACCAACTGACAAAGACTTAGGGACCCCTTGGAACACTTCCAGGCAGGTGCTAGAAGTTCAGTATTTCTTAAGCTGGTCCTATAGAAAGACAGCTCAAATTCTTAGAAAATTCTTCCTACTTGCCCCTGTAATATCCACTGACAAGTTCTCATTCTCTGTTTCTGCTGTAACCTAATTTAAGAACGACCAAGTAAATGAATTAAGACAGTGTCTTGTGTCAATTATGTTTCTTTCCTCAATCTTATCATATAAGCATTTATGATTTTTATGAGTTTCTGGAGTCTACCATTCTGGTTGTTCTAGAAATGATTGTTCTCGAGCATATCATGGATTGGGTGTCTAGATAAAGACTATTTTATTAGTCCTCATTATATTCCAATGCGGAAGGCACCACTGTATCCTTTTACAGATAACATGTACTAAGAAATTTTAAGTTCTGGCAGGATACCATTTATCCCTTGTGACATCTAGAATTGAACATGATCTTCTGAATGTGACTTAACTGACTCAGTGTTTGGGATCTTTCCTTGCCTCCTTCTCTGGAAATGCACTTTTTAAAAATTTTTTTATTATTATTTTTTATTATTTTGTGTGCGTGTACCGTCAAATCAGATCTGACTGGTACAGGAGGATATTGCGCCTCCTTCTCCGGCAGAGCATCTGGTGGATTCAAATCGTGTTCCTCTGGGATTGCAGTGCAGCTTCTTGCCACTAGGCCACCAGAGCTCCCCTTGGAAATGCACTTTTCATCTCAGATCCCATCTGGGTGACCCAAGCAGAAACATGTCTCTAGATTTTGTTAAGGAATAGAACATGTTTTTCAGAATAGTACATATGCCTACAACTCAATAGAACTTAACAACAACAACAATGAGAGAGCTTAGTTGGCCTAGTGAACAGAAAGTGATGCTACAAACCAAAGGTGGATAACTTTAATCCACGTCCCTCAAGCCTGGTTCTAATTGTTTTTGGTCAAAGATCCTTCTAGGTGGTATAGCCCTGGTCTGTCCACTTGCTGTACAGTGGTAACTCGTGGTTGCAGTGAAGCTGAACACTGTGACACTGATGTGTCAAATGTGATAATGGTTACCCATGGTGGACAGTGTTTGGTGGAGCTTCCCGATTAAAACAAGTTCGGAAGCAAGAGTGACATTCACTTCCAAAATAGCTTGCCTCTGGAAACCCTATGAACCTGGAGAAAGGATGAAAGTTATACAAGTGTTCAGGTCGTTCATAGGGTCACTGTGAGTCACCCACGACTTGATGGCATTTAACAACAACACATACAGTACTGATAGACATTTTAACAAACTATTGTAAAATTAATATCTGTGTAACCTTTACCTAAGTCAAGAAATAAAAAAAGTACTAGCACCACCAGTAGACCCCGGATGGGTCCTTTCCAGATTCAGTTCCAAGAACTTTTTTTTTTTAAATTATTTGTGTGTGTGTACCATCAAGTCAGATCTGACTGATACAGAAGGAGATTGCCTCTCCTTCTCCAGCAGAGCATCTGGTGGATTTGAACCATATACTTCTGGGATTGCAGTGCAGCTTCTTGCCACTAGGCCACCAGAGCTCCCTCCCAGAAATATTCTGTAAACTGACTACCCTAGTAATAATTTTCCTTACTTTGTCTTAACTATTTAAATTTGAAGCCCTGAATAATACATGGGAGTTAGTTTTGCTTATTTTAGAACTTTAAATAAATGGAACCATACATTGGTTCTTCTTTTGTGTCTGTCTTCTGCTTCGGTTCAGTGCTATTAATATTTTTATTTCATTTTACTGTGATCTGAGTGAAAGTTTACAAAGCAAATTGGTTTTTCATTCAACCATCCATGCACATTTTGTTATAGAACATGAATTACAAAGTAATTTCACCTTCCAATTCCCTCTCTGGAAATCTCATTTCTATTACTTTTTCTATTCTGCCCGGGTGTTGTTTTTTTTTCCTCTTACATGGCTGGTTAACCCAGGGAGTGAGTGCCTTTCTGGTGTTATTGATCATCCTATGTTGTTGTTGTTATGTGCCATCTAGTCATCTGTGACTCATAACGACCCTATGTACAACAGCTCTGAAGCCTGCCCTGTCCTGAGCCAGCCTTACTGATTCCGATACAGTTGCCCCATTGCCCTAGTTACTGTGTCAATCCATCTCATCCTGGATCTTCCTCTCCTGAGTTGTCCCTCTACCCTTCCAAGAATGATGTCCTTCTCCAAGGACTGGTCCCTCCTGGACACATGCCCAAAGTATGTGAGACTGGACTTCAAAATTCTAGCCTCCAAGTAAGAATTTGGTTTCACTCCCTCTAAGACAGACCTATTTGTTTTCTTGGCAGTCCATGGCATGTTCAAGACTCTTGTCCAGCACCACAAGTCAAAGTCATCAATTCTTCTTCTGTCATCCTTAGTCATTATCCAACTCTCTGATGCATAGCAAGTAATTGTGAAGACTATAGCCTGGATTGGGCATACCTTAGTCTCTAGACTAACTTCATTGCTCTTAGTACTCTGGAGAGGTCCCTGACAGCTGGGATCACCTTATAGGGCTTATACTGTTTGGCTGAAAGTTGAGCTATGGAGGTGAGTTTTGTTCCAGGCTTGAAAGGTAACCAATAATCATAGGCTCAGGTTA
Organism: Elephantulus edwardii; assembly: GCF_000299155.1. Taxonomy (NCBI): domain Eukaryota; kingdom Metazoa; phylum Chordata; class Mammalia; order Macroscelidea; family Macroscelididae; genus Elephantulus; species Elephantulus edwardii. The sequence continues at coordinate 10,138,206 of NW_006399827.1, forward strand.
CTATCAGTCACTATTGGACAAGTAAACCTTGTCTTTTTTATGATTTTGAATTTTACTGCACAATTTTCTTCCTTATTTATGTAATTTTTTCTACTCTTTATGTATTTTTTTCTTTTCTTTTTTTATGTATTTTTTCTTTCACTATTTATGTGTTATTTTTGCTGTATCATATCCCATTGTTTTGGTGTACCAGAAATGACATGCCCATTTTACTGTTGGTGGAAATGGAATTCTTTTCCATTTTTGGTTCTGATTTTACCATCTTACATGTGTTGTCAGGTACATAGCTTCAAACATTTCCATGGGGATTTGTACCACTGTGAAATTGTTAGCTCATCAGATAGAATTACCTGCAATTTTAGTAGTTTATCTCAAACTGTTTTCCAAAGTAATTGTACTAATTTACATTCCTGTCAGCAGTGAAGTACAGCCAGAATGTTCCAAACAAACAAGTCCACTGAGACGTCACCTCATGTACTTTGGACATGTTATCAGATAGGACCCGCATCTGGACAAAGACATCATTCTTGGTAAAATAATTTTTGTTGTACTGTTGAATTGGAATTGACTCATAGTTGACTCTCCAGTGGATTTTCAGAGGATGTAATTTTTCAGAACATGTAAAGAACACCCTTTGTACCAGCAATCAGGAAATAAGGAGACACATTGCACTGGAAAAAATCTGCAATCAGGGACCTCTCCAAATTATTGAGGAGTAATGATGTCAGTTTGAGGGCTAAGGTGTGTCTGATTTAAGCCATAGTCTTTTCAATTACTTGCTATGCATCTGAGAGCTGGACAGTAAATTAGGATGACAGAAAAAGAATTGACGCCTTTGAGCTGTGGTGTTGGAGAAGAGCACTGAACATCTCATGGACGGCCAAGAGAACAAACAAATATATCTTGAAGAGGGTGCAGCCCTCTTTTTGCTCTTTGGAGGCAAGACGGATGAGGCTTTGCCTCATATACTTAGGGCACATTGCTAGGAACTGCTATTCCTTGGAGAAGGACATGATGCTGGGAAGGATGGAGGGTCAGCTAAGAAGAAGAAGACCCTCAACCAGGTGGATTGGCATGGTGACTGCTGCAATGGGCTCTTGGGTGTCAGAAAGTATGAGGATGGCACAGGATAGAATATGGTTCAGATCTTTTGTTCATTGGGTTCTATGAGTCATATTTGACTCGATGGCATCTGACAACAACAACAAAAACAAATGACGTAGAAGAAGATTATTCATTTTCCTTTCAAGGAGAAGCTGGTGGATTTGAACCACATACATGGCTTTGTGCTGGAAGCGCAACTCTCCTTATCCACCAGGCCACCAGAATGCTCTTGGTTATTTAGAGTCAGGGAGGAATCAAAGAAGATCCTTGAGGAGATGTTCTGACATAGTGGTGGGACAATGGGCTGAAACATAGCAACAATTGATGATGATGGCACAGGACCATGCAGTGTTTTGATCTACTGTACCTCGGGTCTCTATGAGTCTGAACCAATAGGAAGGCATGTAACAACCTGAGCAGTGAATGAAAATTCCAGCACATTAGTTCATGTTCTGGGAATGTTTATGCTTTTTTAGCAATGTCAATAGTAATATTTCAGTGAGATCTTCATTTGCACTTTTTCTGATGACTAATGGTGTTCTAAGGAACCCTGGGGTCACTCATGCATGCCAAGGGTTTGATTGCTAACCAAAAGGTCAGTAGTCCAAACCCACACCACCTGCTTCGATGGAGCAAGATGAGTCAGTCGGCTTCCATAGAGATGAACAGCCTTGTGAACTTTGTGGAGCAATTATTCTCTGTCCTATAGGCCTGCTGTGAGTCAGAACTAACTTGATAAAAAAAAAAAAAGAACTAACTTGATGGCAGTGAGTTTGAACAATGTTTTACATTTATATATATATATATATATATATATATATATATATTCATTATTTAGAGGGTGTGTGTTCAAATATCTTAGTACTTTTCTATTCAGCTATTAGTCTTTTTTTAAATTAATTTTTAGTTCTTTATGTAATCTAAATAGACATTTTTTGCCAGTTTTGAATTACTCCTCCTCCCACTTTCCCCCCGCCCCGCTGCTCTTTGTCTTACTGCTTCATTTTCTTATTAGGATCTTTAGATAAGAACAAAAAATATCGTATCAATTTGGTGAAATAATAGCAAGCTTTTAAAAATCTTTATGCCTTTTGAAAGAATACTTTCCCTACCCTGGGAAGTTATTCCCTGGGTCAGGAGATAATCTACATCATCTTCCAAAAGCTGTATTGCTTTCTGTTTCCTATGTAAGTCTATAATTCACATAACATTTGTTTCTGTGTTTAGAGAGGAATCCAATGTCACATTTCCGCTCCCCCTAGGAACATTCAGCTGAAACAGGCACTTGGTTTGTGTATAAATGTTGTTATGTGCCATCAAGCCAACCACGACTCACAGTGACCTTATGAACAACCTTGCCCTATCCTGCGCCATTCTCAGAATCTCTGACCTGAGCCCATTGTTAGAGTTACTGTATCTATCTTATTGAGGGGTTGGTTTTGTGGTTTTTTTTCTCCTTTCTTTCTCTGACCTTCCAGCTTTCCCAGAACATTGTCTTTTTCCAAGGACTGGCGCCTCCCTCCTGACAACATGCTCAAAGAGTATAATATAGAGCCTCATTAACCTTGCCTCTAAGAAGCAACCTGGTAATCCTTGGATGTAAACAGGACAGTCTAGGCGAGCTCTGGTGGCAAGAAGCTGCAACTGCAAGCTCAGAGGTGCACAGTTCAAATCCACCAGATGCTCCACTGGAGAAGGAGGAACAATATCCTCCTGTACCGTTCAGATCTGATTTGACGGTACACACAAAAAGATAATGAAATTAAAAAAAATTTAAAAACAAACAAACAAAAACAGGACAGTCTAGAAGCAAGCCTTCATTCCACTTTGAAGTCTTGGCATCAGTCTGGAGTTCTTGTTGGGTTTTTTAAAGCTGCCTTCCTAAATGACAGTCCCTTTAATGGTGGTGCTGACTTGGACCATAAACCTCAAGAATGACATACATTCCTTTTCTTTAAAGTCTGGTGGTTAAGGATGTTGTTGTTGTTAAGTGCCGTCAAGTCGCAGGCGACTCATAGTGACCCTATGAACGAAAGTCCTGGACACCTCCTCTATAACTTTCATCCTTTCTCCAGGTTCATAGGGTTTCTAGAGGCAAGCTGTTGTGGAAGTGGATGCCACTCCTGCTTCCAAGCTTGTTTGAATCGGGGAGCTTCACCAAACACTGTCCACCATTGGTAACAGTATTCAGCTTCACAGCAACCAGGAGTTACCTCTGTACAGCAAGTGGACATACCAGGGTTACACGACCTAGAAGAATGTTTCACCAAAACCAAGTAAAGGCAGGCCTGAGGGCTGCAGAGCAGAATCACCCACCTTTGGCTTGGGAGCATGGCTTTCTGTCTGCTAGGCCAACTGCTCTCTCTCTCTCTATGTTGGTGGTGGTGGTAGTGTTGTTAAGTGCCGTCGAGTCGCAGGTGACTCCTAATGACTCTATGAACAAAGTCCTGGACACTTCTTGTACAACTTTCGTCCTTTCTCCAGGCTCATACGGTTTCCAGAGGCAAGTCTTTGTCATCAAGATGCAAAGGGTCTTGAGATACAGTGTTAACTAAATCTTACAGTGGACATCCAGGAATAGAATAGATGCTGTTATTATTGGGCACAGGTGAGTTGGGAAGCCTGAGCCATCATCACAATCAATCTCTGCTGTGCTAAGCCCATTATGCACTCAGGGGTCAACTCATCTTGTTGAGGGTCTTTGGTTTTTTAATTACCGACCCTTTACATATGTAGATGGCTTTTACACATACATGGCCACCAGGCTACCAGAGCTCTGGATGTGTGTGTGTGTGTGTTGTTGTTGTTGTGTGCCATTGAGTTGGCACCAACTCAGAGCTGACCCTCCAGTGGGTTTTTCAGAGTCAATAATTGGCACAGGAGGAAATGACCTTTCCTCCATGGAGCAGCTGGTGAATTCAAACTCTGTGCCTTTACAATTGCAGCACAGCCCCTTCCTACTACTACTACCACACACACACACACACACACACACACACACGAGCACGTGTAAAGGCCATTTACAAATATAGAGTCAGTAAAAAAACCGAACACCTCAACAAGATGAGTTGACCCATTGACTGTAACAACATCAAGAAAACAAAGATTCTCACCACTGGGATGATTGACAGCATCATAATAGATGGTGAGAAGATTGAGATTGTTAACAGCTTCAGCTTGCTTGGCTCCACAATCAATGCTCTTGGTACCAGCAGCCAGGAAATCAAAAGACAAATTGCATTGAGAATATCTGCTGTGAGGGACCTGTCTAGAGTACCGAAGAGCAATGATGTTAGTCTAGAGACTAAGGTGCGCCTGATCTAGGCCATGGTCTTTGCAATTACTTGCGATGCATCAGAAAGCTGGACAATGACTAAGGATGAGAGAAGAAGAATTGATGCCTTTGAGCTGTGGCTCTGAAGAATAATATTGAATATACCATGGACTTCTAGGAGAGCAAACAGGTCTGTCCTGGAGAGGGTGAAACCAGCCTGCTGCTTGGAGGCAAGGATTCTGAATCTCTGTCTGACATCCTTTGGGTATGTTGCAAAGAGGGACCTGTCCTTGGAGAGGGACATCATGCTTGGAAGGGTGGAGGGACAGCGCAAGAGAGGAAGACCCTGAATGAGATAGATTGACTCAGTGACTGGGGTAATGGGAGTAGGTGTGTTGAAGACAATGAGGTTGGCTTAAGATAAAGCAGGGATCAGAGCTGTTGTACATAGGGTCACTTTGAGTAACAAGTGACTTGACATAGAACAACTACACATACACACACACACTGGTATGAGATGGACAATCTTCTCCTGTGCAAGTAACTAACTCTGAGAACGTGCCAGAGGGTCAGCTATGGGTCAGTTCCTACTCCACAATTACAACAACATACATATATGTATATAAAGGGAGCCCTGTTGGACTGATGGTTTAAGAATTGTGTTAAGAGAGCTCTGGTGGCTTAGTGGCAAGAAACTGCACTGCAATCCCAGAGGCTCGCTGTTCAAATCCACCAGATGCTCTACTGGAGAAGGATGAACAATCTCCTCCTGTACCAGTCAGATCTGGTTTGATGGTACACACACACAAAAGAAAATAAAAAAATAATTTAAAAAAAGAATTGTGTTGCCAACCCAAAAGAAAATGGTTCAAGTTCACCAGCTGCTCCAAGGAGAAAACTTGCAATCTCTTCCCTTGCAATTTACAGCCTCAGAAAACTCACTGGAGGGACATTCTGACTTGACGACAATGAATTGTGGTTTTATTGAGATATTACATATGTAATTAGATAGACAGAATGTCTGCCTCCAGAAAACAAGAAGTCCTGGTACACATTTGAGGTAAGGTAACTAAAGTAAACAGAGTTTGTTTGAGAGGGATATGGTTACTCTAGTATCTTTTGGTTGGTCACTACTATCATCCCTTAAATGGAATCCTAGAGGTGGACAGTTATGTGGCCCTGCCTGGCCACTTACATTTACTTCATTTACATTCTCTTCTCCTGGTCATATTAACAAGGTCACAGGATCTAGACAGTCTTAAGAAGTTTGCAAGTGCTACGTGAAAAGAACTTCTCTGACATCTTTAATTTGATCATTAGCACTAATCATGCTGCCATAAAGGGTACAATGAAAAGAGAAGAGGAAAGAAAAACTGCCTGATGACAAAGCAAATCAGAGTCAAGTAAAATAGAAATATGCAGCAAGGTTAGAGAAAGATCTGCCTATCATTATTTCAAACTCTTGTTCCTGAAATATCAGCACTTACCCGTTTACCCCTTGGATTGCCTATAAATTCACCCATGATATTTTAACGGGGCTCGTGTTTTGTGTTGGTTTTTTTTATTTTCATTTAGAGTTTGACAGATTAAAAATATATAAACACCATCTGATCAATAAAAGTCTATATAATTACAGGGCTGTTGTTGTTATGTGCCATCGAGTCGTTTCCGACTCATAGCGACCCTATGCACAACAGCTCTAAACCCTGCTCTATCCTGCGCCAACCGCACCGCCTCTGACACACCCATCCCGATTACCCCAGTCACCGAATCAATCCATCTCATAGAGGGTCTTCCCCTCCTGCGCTGTCCCTCCACCCTCCCAAGCATGATGTCCCTCTCCAAGGACCCGTCCCTCCTGGCAACATGTCCAAAGTATGTCAGACGAAGCCCCAGAATCCTTGCCTCCAAGGAGCAGCTTGGTTTAATCCTCTCCAAGATGGATCTGTTTGTTTTCCTGGCAGTCCATGGTACGTTCAGTACCCTTCTCCAGCACCACAGCTCGAAAGCATCCACTCTCCTTCTGTCCTCCCTAGTCATTGTCCAACTCTCTGATGCATAACAAGCGATTGCAAATACCATGACCTGTATCAGGCGCACCTTAGTCTCCAGAGAGACACTGTTGCTCCTGAGTACGTTTGAGAGGTTCCTAACGGCAGACTTTCCCATCGCGATACGCTTTTTGATTTCCTGACTGCTGGTACCAAGAGTGTTAACTGTGGAGCCGAGCAAAGTGAAGCTGTGAACACTCTCAATCTCTTCATCATCCATCCAGACGCTGCCAATTGGTCCAGTGGCGAGAATCTTTGTCTTCTTGACGTTGAGCCTTAGTCCATACTGAAGGCTGCAGTCCTTGACCCTTCGCAGCAAGTGCATGAGGTCCTCCTCAGTTTCAGCAAGCAAGGTTGTGTCATCTGCATAACGGAGATTGTTGATAGATCTTCCACCAATCCTGATGCCACAATTCTCCTCATAGAGCCCAGCCTCTCGTATAATCTGCTCTGCATACATGAATTACAGGGCAGTGGGCAACAAACAAATGAAAAGAAGGCAGATGAAATGATTAACAGTACAATAGGAATTAAAGTTTAATAGGAGATGACATAAGTCAGTTCCAAATAAACATTTAGCTAATCTGACTCTTTACCTTGTTCCATTGGTGTGCTTGGCTCTCCTTTCGCTATAGTATCTTAATTCCTACGGTTTGTAGCTGGTAATAAGCTTTAATATATGATGGAGCAAGTTATCCCACTTGTTCTCTTCATGCCTAGACACTCCCCCCCCCCCTTTTGGTGGCTGGATCATCTCTGTACCCAGATTCATTCCAACGTATAAGGAAGGAAGTGAACGGGGTGGGTGGGAAGGTGGCGTCCTCAGGGGAGGACAGGGCGGTGAGAGGATCCTCTGTTTCCATGGCATCCGCCCCAGGGTGCAGCAGCAGTGCCAATCACCCTGTAGGGACATCATAAATGCGTCAGCGCTCTCTTTCGTCATTCGGCCCAGAGGGACAGACGCTTCTCAACGTCCAAGTAATAATCCACAGGCGACAATGCTCCGTATATCTTTTCCACGCTATCTCAAAGGAATACGCTTTTCTAGACATCACGCGCGTCTGCTCACACCTTAAACACAGATCCTGGGCAGTGTTAAGCTAATAAAGATGTGTTCAATCCTGCGGGCGAACCGCTCTAAGATTCGTCCTCTCCCCTCGGGAGAAAACTCCCATGGATATGGTGACAGACCTGACAAGCAGAGGCTGACTGAAAGCCGGACACCTTTACTAAGGGATTTTTTTCTGGTTGAAAGGTACAGAAAATCTCGACTGACACACTATTCTCTAACGTCCTCCCAAACCGGCTCTCTGACACCCCAACACCCTTATTCCCGCCTTTGTTATTCCTCTAAACCAATCAGAGTCACTCTAGTGCCTTGCCCCTCCTCATTCCGCCATTTCATTCGCGGTTTATGGAACAGTAATATATAGGATGAGCCAATAGCCAAGAAGGATTTCCTACAGTTTTGTTTTCTGGTTTTTTTTTTTTTTCGGGGAAGGATGAGTCTTTGAACATTGAAGATTCCCCGCTCGGAATCCTTCGGGTCCTTTCGGATATTTCTCCCCAGGGAAAAATCACTTTTAATCTCCATTCAACACATTTCTTTTTCCTCACCTACTCTCGCGCATGTGCATCACGACTCCTAAGGCATCTTGAGAGCGTGGATAGAGACCCTAAGCCACAGTCCAGTAGGGTCAATGGGGCAGCAGCACAGCTTGAGGTGGTCGCTGCCGGTGACGACTCCCAAAACATGAATTTACACAGCTAAAAATGGTAAGTGAGGTCCCACCGAGATTTGAACTCGGATCGCTGGATTCAAAGTCCAGAGTGCTAACCATTACACCATGGGACCTGCTGGCTGCTTTAGGCGGCCGGGAGTCTTCTCAAGCCACACAATACGAATACTTGGGTTTCGAAAGAAGAGTTGCCTGCCGAGTCAGCCACAGCCGGGTCGTGGGCCCAGAATCCTGGGCCCCGACCCGAGGCTGCACTGGCGGGCGGAAGCAGAGTACCGAAAGCTTCCGTATCCCTTGCATCCCAGACGTTCCTGGCCTTCGGGGCGTCATCTCTTCCCGTCGCACTTCTGACTCTCTTCTCTAGCGACCCTGACTGGCGCTTGGGGAAGCCAAAAGGGCGGCGGGCAAGCGGGGCCGGGGTTCTCTGCAGGTCGGGGCCGGCCGGGCCGGAGTGACCGAGGTTCTGGAGAAGGCCAGCTTCAGCCGCAGGACTCTGAGCAGGAGGCTCAACACCCTCCTCCTGGTCTTCGTACTTGTTTATTTATTTTCCAGAAAGGTCTCTGAAAGGGACATCTTGGCCAAGTGGAGAGGGATTCAGACTAGCACTCAGGGAAACGCTGGTTCAAGGCCTTGGCCCCGCTGGGGTGGTCAAACACTATGCCTTGGAAGTGTACCCTGTCTGAGTCGGAGTTTAAGGTGTCTGTTACCAGGTGCTTTCAAAACATCGAACTTGTTTAAAGCGGACACATTGTCCTGTTAGGACAGATCAGGACCTGCTTCTCTCCATCCTCACCTGAAACTTGCCAAGAACAAACAAGCCTCTCACCCCATTCAGCTGAAAAGCTGGTCGAGACCCAAGAGCTGTTAAATACATGGAGTGTTCTGGTAGCACTAGGAAAGCCCTAAAGAATGCATTTGACAAAGCACTATTTGCTGCGCCCCCCCCCGCCCCCCACCCCGAATGCATTTGACAAAGTAATATGCTGCCTTGGATGTGCTCACCAAGTTGTGCCAAGAAATCTGGAGAACAACCACTTGGCCAACTGACAGGAAGAGATCTGTATTTGTTCCCATTCCAAAGACGGGTGACCCAACAGAGTGTGGAAACTACAGAACAGTATCATTGATTTCACATGCAAGCAAGATTCTACTGAAGATTATCCAAAAACGACTGGAGCAGCACATCAGCAGAGAATTGCCAGAAGTCCAGGCTGGGTTTAGGAGGGGTCGTGGTACTAGGGATATTGTAGCTGATGTTAGATGGATCTTGGCTGAAAGCAGGGAATACCAGAAGAATGTATATCTGTGTTTCATTGATTATGCAAAGGCTGTGTGGATCATAACAAACTGTGGCTGAAGAATGGGAATCCCAGAACATTTAATCGTGCTAATGCAAAACCAATACTTGGACCAGGAGGCAGTCGTTAGAACAGAGCAGGGTAACACTGCATGGTTCAAAATTGAGAAGGGTGTTCAGAGCAGATTATCCGGGAGGCTGGGCTCTATGAGGAGAATTGTGACATCGGGATTGGTGGAAGATCTATTAACAATCTGCGTTATGCAGATGACACAACCATGCTTGCTGAGACCGGAGGACCTTATGCACTTGCTGCAGAGGGTCAAGGACTGCAGCCTTCAGTATCAATGTCAAGAAAACAAAGATTCTCACCACTGGACCAATTGGTAGCATCAGTATGGATAGCGAAGAGATTGAGATTGTTCACAGCTTCAGTTTGCTCAGCTCCACGGTTAACACTCTTGGCACCAGCAGTCAGGAAATAAAAAAAATGTATTGTGATGGGAAAGTCTGCTGTTAATGACCTCTCTAAAGTACTCAAGAGCAACAGTGTCTCTCTGGCGACTAAGGTGCGCCTGATACAGACCATGGTCTTTGCAATCACTTGTTATGCATCGGAGAGTTGGACAATGACTAGAGAGGACAGGCGGAGAATTGACGCCTTTGAGCTGTGGTGCTGGAGAAGAGTATTGAATGTACCATGGACTGCCAAGAAAACAAACAGATTTATCCTGGAGAGGGTTAAACCAGGCTACTCCTTGGAGGCAAGGATTCTGGGGCTTCGTCTGACATACTTTGGGCATGTTGCAAGGAGGGACAGGTCTTTGGAGAGGGACATCATGCTGGGTAGAGTGGAGGGACAGCGCAGGAGGGAAAGACCCTCTATGAGGTGGATTGATTCAGTGACTGGGGTAATCGGAATGGGTGTGTCAGAGGCAGTGCGATTAGCACAGGATAGAGCAGGGTTTAGGGCTGTTGTACATAGGGTCGCTATGAGTCGCAAACGACTCGACTGCACATAACAACAACAACAGCCTCCAGAACCGAAGAGCCGCAGGTGCCGTTGCTACTGTGAACGTCTCTCCAGAGCCCTTTAGACTAAACACGATGTTTAAATAAAACTAAAAACCAAAAATGAAAACTCAAGTTTTGCAATAATAACAAATGTGGACTTGTGTGAGACAGGCCTGCCGGTATGCCTGCTCCCATGCCTCCCAGTGCTAGTTTTGGTTTTGTTTTTTAAAAATTTCTCCCTCTTCGGTTCTTGTTACAACAAGCTTGTTTCATGACTCAGTAAGAGACTAATTCCAATTGCTGAAGCTGTGCCCCGGTTCCAACCTAGAGAGTTGTCTGAGACATTTTAGTTTTTATAATTTGTTTTGGAGGTGGGAATGTGGGGGGTTGTTTTATTTTTTATTTTCAATTCATTAGCCACTGGGCAAGCATCGAAGGGACGAAGATGGATAGCTTTCACTTCCTGGAGCTAGTTTTAAAAATACTTTCTCCACTCGGGGCTCTACAGGGAGGAGTATATAGTAAATGCCTCATTTAAAAATCATACTCCTATTTGAAAGCCATCTTTCATCAGTATTAATGAACTGAATGAAAGTAGGTGGAACCTGTCTTACCTATGTCCTTTCGGGTCATACGATTGTGAGTTTCAAGGAAATTTGTATGCCATTTGCTGATTAAATTAATTTTAACTTCTTTTACTGATAACCAAAGAGAAGTGCATCTTTTAAAAATACACCAAGTGAACTGAGTTTAAAAAAGAAAAAATTATAAAAGCAGGGTGGTAAGCATTTTAAAGCCTTGATGAGGAATCCTCTTAATATGTAACAAAATTCTTACAATTGTGGTAGTCCTCCTTCCACAATAAAATATGTTTCATGGGAAAGGAAAATGCTGAATATGACCATGAAAGACTTACGCTTACCTCTTGTAAAAGAAGTTCTAGTGAAAATGAAACATGATCACCCCCATTCTTCACCCTGGCAAATAATAATGGCCTAGAAGCTGGGAAGGGACTTTCTCATAATGTAGGGATGTAAATAGATATGGTTTCTTCTGCAGGCCAATGAGCAAAAAAATAACAACTTTATTTTGGGGACTTAATCCTGAGGGAATAATAGGCCAAGTGTCAAGATATATACTCATGAACATGCTCAGTTGTTTTCTTTATAATAGTATAGAATTGGTCTATTGTACATTTGACTGTGTGGATCACAACAAATTGTGGTTAACCTTGAGGAGAATGGGAATCCCAGAATGCTTGATTGTGCTTATGCAAAACCTATACTTGGACCAGGAAGCAGTCCTCTGAACACAGCAGGGAAACCCTGCATGGTTCAAAATCAGGAAGGGAGTGAGTCAGGGATGCGTCCTGCCTCCATGCCTTTTCAACTTATATGCAGAACAGTTCATTTGGGAGGTTGGATTTTTATGAGGCAAGATGTAGCAGCAGGATTGGAGGAAGACTCATCAACAACCTACATTATGCAGATGATATAACCTTGCTTGCTGAGACTCAGGAGGACCTGAAGCACTTGCTGCAGAAGATCAAGGATGGCAGCCTTCAATATGGATTGAAGGTAAGGATCAAGAAAACAAAGATTCACGGCAAGAAGCTGCACTGCAGTCCCAGAGGTGCAGGTTTGAGTCCACCAGATGCTCTGCTGGAGAAGGAGGGACAGTTTCCTCTTGTACCAGTCAGATCTGATTTGACGGTACAAACACAAAAACATAATAAAATAAAATTTAAAAAAAAAGAAAATTAAGATTCTCAGCACTGTGCCAATTGGCAGCACCATGAAGAATGGAAAAGAGATTGAGGTTGTTAACAGTTACCTCTTGCTTGGCTCCACAATCAACACTATTGACACCAGAAGTCAGAAAACCAAAAGACAAATTGCATTAGGTAAATCTGCTGTCAGGGACCTTTCCAGAATACTGAAGAGCAACAATGCCAGTCTAGAGACTAAGGTGTGCCTGATCCAGGCAATGGTCTTCGTAATTACTCACTATGTATCAGAGAGCTGGGAAATGATGAAGGATGACAGAAGAAAAACCCATGCCTTTGAGTTGTGGTGTAGAGAAAATTCTGAACATATCATGTACACACCATGGCCTCAGTGTCTGGGCTCACCTACATCTACTTGGCCTTCATCCTGCATGACGATGAGGTGACGATCATGGAGGATAAAATCAATGTCCTCATTAAGGCAGCTGGTGTCAACGTTGAACTTTTCTGGCCTTGTCTGTTTGCAAAGGCTTGACAAATGTTAACATTAGGAGCCTCATCTGCAATGTGGGCGCTGGTGGATCTGCCCCAGCAGTCGGGGCTGCACAGGCTGAAAAACAACCCCTCTCCACCAAAGGGGCTGCTCCAGCTGAGAAGAAAGTGGAGGCAAAGAAAGAAGAATCTGAAGAGTTTGGTGAGAATATGGAATTTGGTCTTTTTTTAAAAATTTTTTTTTAATTTAATTTTAT
>NW_006399827.1:10151899-10217176 GCF_000299155.1 Elephantulus edwardii
CCAGTTTCTCCACAACCTTGCCAGCATTTGTTGCTTGCTGTTCTGTTAAATTTTGCTATTCTGACTGGGGTGGGATGATATCTCATAGTTGTTTTGATTTGCATCTCTCTTAGAGCTAGAGATTTTAAACATTTCTTCATGTGCTTGTTGGCCATCTGAATGTCTTCTTTGGTGAAGTAAAAAAAAAATTATTATTTTGTATATGCACTGTCAAATCAGATCTGACTGGTACAGGAGGAGATTGTCCCTCCTTCTGGAATTTGGTCTTTTTTACTAAACTTTTGCAACCACTTTACTAAAAAGCTGAACTAATAAAAAAATTTAAAGTAATACATATTGCAGTACAATGGATTACTTGCTAAGGCTTTTCTGCTAAGTCTTTGTTACTCTCACCACATGACTGGGCCTCAAAAAACTCAAACTCACTGTCATTGAGTTAAAACCAACTCATAGTTGACCTTCCGGTGATGATCAAATCCTCAGAGGATGTAAATCACACAGAGATTGCCCATCTTTCTCCCACAGAGCAGCTGGTGGGTTTGAACTGCCTGTCTTTGAGTTGGCTGCACAATTCCTCACCCACTAGGCCACCGGTGCTCCTATACAAATTTAAAATGTCACTTACCAATGTTGTAAGTAAGTGGCATCTTTCTCATGGTATCATATATAAAATGTGTGCAGAATTCATTTGTATCATCCAGATAAGCTTAACTAAGTCAGGCCAGAGGCAGATAATGGGGATTTTGCTACCCTCAAGAGGAAATAACCAGAGAGCGCAGCTTGAACTTTAAACTTGAGGTATGAACCACACATAGGATAGTACACGGTGACACTGCAGCAGAGATGATGGCAGTGTTGGTGGCAAAAGAGGTGGCAGAGAATAGTGTAAAACAGAGCTGTAGGTTCCTGGCCTACAAATCAAGAAAGACAAATACTTACAGCCAAAATGGGAATGCTTACACAATTGTTGAGGGAGGTCAGTCTTCTGGCTCTTGGAGCTAGAGCCAAGCATTTATAGGCCTAGGTTTACTAGCTGAGTAAGTTTACTGGCACAAAGTTTGCAGAGCTGACATATCTTGGTAACGCTTGACTTGGCTGGAGAGGAGGTAAGTAGCCAAAGTCAAGAGGATGGGGTTAAAGCCTGCCCATAAGCACCTCAGAGAAGAGGCTATCTTCATTGAAGAGTTATACTTGAGTGTTCCTGATTTGAATCACAACCTGTTACCATCCTAATAAATTCAATAATCATGAATATTGTCTGTGAGTTCTGTGTGGCCATTGAAATGAGTTACTTAACCCTACAGAGAAGTCATGAGTACTGGGTAAGAGACAGTTGGCCTTTTTCCCTTCCTTTTATTTTTTCTAATGTGTGTGTGTATTGTTGAATCAGAACTGACTAGCACAGGAGGAGATTGCTTCTCCCTCTCCAATAGAGCATCTGGTGGATTAGAATCGTGCACCTTCAGGATTGCAGTGCAGCTTCTTGCCACTAGGCCACCAAACCTCCCAGACATCTGGTCTTAGAACCAGTAGAAGGTGTGGAGTTGTAGGGACAATGTTTGGCCTCAAAAAATCAACTTTGTATTGTTGATGTTGTTGATAGTGAGTTTTCTCCCTAGTGAAATGAGTGAATGCTTCTCACACTCACCTAACTATATTTACATCAATGGTTTGCTGTTGTTGTTAAGTGCCGTCAAGTCATAGACTCATAGCAACCCTATGAATGAAAGACCCAAACACTTGTATAACTTTCATCGTTTCTCCAAGTTCGTAGAGTTTCGGAGGCAAGCTATTTTGGACATGGATGCCACTCCTGCTTCCAAGCTTGTTTTAATCGGGGAGCTCCACCAAACACTGTCCACCATGGGGAACCATTATCTCATTTGATGCATCAGTGTCACAGTTTTTAGCACCACAGCAACCACGAGTTACCTCTGTACAGCAAATGGACAGATACGTACTATACCACTTAGAAGAATGTTTGACCAAAAACAATTAAAACCAAGCCTGTGGGATTAAGATAAAAATGGTTTACTATTTTAAAATGTTCTTAAGCTATGATAGCATTTATTAAGAATATCATATTTATTTTTTTAAGTGCTTTTGGAATAATGAACTGAATTAGGAAGAAAAGCAAGAGAATAGACACTAGGTACTAGGCAAGTGCTAAAGAGCAATGCCAGTGTGGAGAATAAGGTGCGCCTGATCCAGGTCATGGTCTTCACAACTCCTTGTTATGCATCAGAAAACTGAACAGTGACTAAGGATGATAGAAGAAGAACCAATGCCTTCAAGTTGTGGTGCTGGAGAAGAATACCAAACATACCATGGACCACCAAGGAAACAAACAGGTCTGTCCTGGAGAGGATGAAACCAAGTTGCTTCCTGGAGGCAAGGACTTTGAAGTTCCATCTCACATACTTTAGACATGTGGCCAGGAGGGGACTAGTCCTTGGAGAAGAACATCATGCTTGGAAGGGTGGAGGGACAGCACAGGAGAGGAAGACCCTGATGAGATGGATTAACACGCTGAGATAATGGGGTTAGAGTGTTGGACATGGTTAGACTGGCTCAAAATAGGGCAGAGTTTAGAGCTGTTGTGCGTAGTGTCACTATGAGTCTCAAGTGACTCAATGGCACATAACAACAACAACAACAACTAGGCAAGACTCTCTGGCATTTATGCTATCAGAGTGGAAGAATTTGACAAATTAATTTTTTCTCTTACTTAAGCACTTATACAGTTCAAATTCCACCTCCACTTCAAAGTTAGGCACAAATTTTATAGGTTACAGTTCATATTGTGCTACCACTGGGCCCTGAGAGACAGGTTTATGAGTTCATCAGTAAATACATGTCTTTGTGAGAAGAGAGTTCTCTATAAAGCATAGGACCCAGACAGGAGACCTTGCTTGGATCTAAAGGTAATAGTGAGTCAAAAAATCCAAGGAGGTTTTTCTATACACCTAAGCTTTTAAGTGTGAAATGCAGATGTTATTATGTGAAATGATTTTGCGTGTTAAACTGTAAAAGTTTTTGAAGTATAATCTTTATGACATACATGATGGAGTAATGTTACTAACAAACAATGATTGTTACAAATACAGTCCCCAGTGTCCTGGTTAGTGATTGTCACATTTCTTTTTTTTAATTGAGGTTTTTTTTAAAATTAATTTTAATGAAAGTTTACAGAGACTTAGGGTTTCCAGGCATTCATTGTTTCACCTTTCTCCCCACCCACCCCCTCCCCACTAATTCACTCCTCTCCTTGAAAAGAAAAACTTTAATTGTTATGCAATCCTTCCCCCCAAGTCCACTCCACCATGCAGTCCTCACCCTGGACTTCTGTAATGACAAGAATACCCATTCATATGTCCCTTTTAAACGGTTCTCTCTCTCATCTGTTTCAATGCAGTATACATCATTCCTCCCCTCCTTTTCTGTCTTCTCACAACCCTGATGTCAGTGCCATTTTACAACAATGGCCCTATGCAATATTTGTCCTTTTGTGACTGAGATATTTCACTCAGCATAATGTCCTCCGGATTAATCCATTTTGCATAATATTTCATGAGTTCCTTATTTTTCAATGCTGTATAGTATCCCATTATGTGAGTATACCAGAGCTTCTCTATCCATTCGTTTGTTGATGGACACTTAGGTTGTTTCCAGCTCTTTGCTATTGTGAACAATTGCTGCAATAAACATGGGTGTGCATATATCTGCTTGGGTAGCAGTTCTGGTTTCTTTAGGGTAAATTCCCAGTAGTGGAATTGCTGGGTCAAATGGTATTTCTATTTGCAACTTGTTGAGAAAGCGCCACACTGTCTTCCATAGTGGTTGCACCATTTTACACTCCCACCAACAGTGAGTAAGGGTTCCAGTTTCTCCACAACCTCACTAGCATTTGATGTTTGCTGTTATGTTAAATTTTGCTATTCTTACTGGGGTGAGATAATAACTCATAGTTGTTTTGATTTGCATCTCTCCTGTTTAATTGAGATTTTAATGAAAGTTTATAGAGAACTTGGATTTCCATTCATTCATTGTTGCACATTTTCCTCCCTGCCCGCCCCTCCCCCCTCCAGTTTGCTTTTCTCTTTGAAAATAAAAAAAAAATTTCATTGTTATATAACTCCTCCCCCAAGTCCACTTTGCAATGCAGCTCTTATTCTGGACTCTTGTCATGCAAATAATACCTAATCATATAGCCCTTTTAAACAGTTCTCTCCCTCACCTGTTTCTGTGCAGCGTACATTATTATTATTATTATTTTATTTTATAATTTTTGTGTGTGCGTACTGCCAAATTGGATCTGACTGGTACAGGAGGAGATTGCCCCTCCTTCTCCAGCAGAGCATCTGGTGGATTTAAACCACATACCTCTGGGATTGCAGTGCACCTTCTTACCACTAGGCCACAAGAGCTTCCTGCAGTGTACATTATTTATCCCCTCTTTTTTTTGTTCCTCCCCAACCCCGATATCAGTCATCTTTTATAATAGTGGCATTATGCAGTATTTGTCCTTTTGTGATTGAGATGTTTCAATCAGCTTAATGTCCTCCAGGGTCACCTATTTTGTATAATATTTCATAAGCTCCTGTGGATATACAACCCTAGAGAACAGTGATTTTCTGAGAAACATAACATGGATGGGTCTGGAGGGCATAAGGCTAAGTGAAAGAAGTCAAATATTTAAGGGTAAAAATTGTATGATTCCCCTTTTATAAGAAGCCTAGAATGGACATAGACCAGTGTAGGGGAGGAAGAGGGTAATAAGTACACTTTAGACATTGTTGTTGTGTACAGTCAAGTCAGAACCAACCCATAGCTGACACTCCAGTGGATTTTTAGAGGCAGTAAATCACATGGGAGGAGATTGCCCATCTTCTACAGAGCAATGAGTGGGATTTGAACTGCTGACCTTTGCATTGGCAGCACAATTTCTTGCCACTATACTCCCAGACTCTCAACCATTTGACAGTAACTACAGCAGTGGGCTTGAGTGTGTCAGAAGATGTGAGGTTGACATACATAGAATAGGGTTCAGCTCTGTTGTTCACTCTGTGTGTTCACAGGGTTGCTTGACGGCACCTAACAACAAGAAGCCACCAGAGCTCCCTACTTTATACCCTAGATATTTGATATTTTTGGTGATGGAAAAAGTGACACCAAATGTAGACGCAGTTGACAAAATACAACTTAAGTAAATGTGAGTGTGTGAGCACATCTGGACGGACACAGGCACATGTTATATGGGTAAGTCCAGATTCGTACATAGGAGACAACAGATACAAGTATAAGCTAAACGCCATTGGGTTAATTCTGACTCATGGTGACTCTCTATTCATTTCCGTCTTTATGAGAGGAGACTGGGTCTTCCTCCCACAGATCAATTGGTAGATTAAAACTATCAGCCTTCAGTTAGCAGAGCAGCGCCTAACCAACTAGCCCCTCAGAGTTCCTTTGAAGCAGGTATAGGTATGTGTAAATGTGAATACGTGATGCAAGTACACTATTCACCGGAGACACAAATACCACTCAGACATCACCAAGCACCTCCCAAGACTGGTTTTCTGGATATGAAAGTTTAGGCCCACGGTATCATGGGGATACTCAGTCAATTGGCATAACATAGCTCACATAACACAGCTTGCACTGGGCAGATCCTCTGCAAAAGACCTCTTTAAAGTGATAAGAAGCAATTGTTGTATCCAACTTTAAGGACTAAATGTACCTGGCCCCAGCCATTCTCACTTTTAATCATCTCATATGCATACAAAAAGCTGGATAATGAATAAAGAAGACTGAAGAAGAAGAATGGATGCATTTGATTTATGATGCTGTTGTTGTTGTGTACCATAAAGTCGGAACCGACCCATAGCTGACCCTCTGGAAGGTTTTCAGGGAGGAGGTTGCCCATCCTTCTCACTTGAAGCAGCTGGTGGATTCGAACCCCGTGTCTTCAGGATTGCAGAACAGCTTCTTGCCACTAGGCCACCAATGCTCCCTAAATTATGATGCTAAGAAAGAACATTGAATATATTAGAACTTGGAGAAGAACAGACAAATATGTCCTGGAGGCAGTCCAGAGAGAATGTTCTCTATACATGAGGATGACGAGACTTCGTTTCATGTACTGTGGACATGCTATCAGCAGGTACATCCCTGGAGAAAGACATCAGACTTGGTAAATTAGAGGGTCACTCGAAAAGAGGAAGATTCTCAACAAGATGTAGAGGTACAGTGGCTACAACAGTGAGCTCAACAAGAATTGCACCACCCAGCACAGGGCTGGGACACGCTTTGTTCTGTTACACATGGAGTCACTGTGCACCTAACAGCCACAGTAGTTCACAAAAATGATAAACTGCAAATAAACTAGTAGAAAAAGAAAAATTAAAAAAAATCAATGAACTGCATCCTAGTGAAATAGAGTGTAAGGTCATAAGAGCTACCAAGTAGCCGTCTAAGACATGACTACAGAGCTCTCCTTTCCAAAAGCAAAACAGTAAGAAGGTAACCGAAAACCCAGCCAAGAAACACATCTGTACAAGCCACACCCCATCTACCCTGAGACAGGAATGATGGTACCGAGCTACCACCACTGACCACTCTGAGCTGAGTGACAACATCATGGGATGGAGAAAAAGTGCAGCTGAACTCAAG
This sequence comes from Elephantulus edwardii, assembly GCF_000299155.1. Taxonomy (NCBI): domain Eukaryota; kingdom Metazoa; phylum Chordata; class Mammalia; order Macroscelidea; family Macroscelididae; genus Elephantulus; species Elephantulus edwardii. The sequence goes on from NW_006399827.1 coordinate 10,158,569, forward strand.
TTCTCATTTAAAAGCAAAACAAAACAACAAACCCCAGACAAACTGGAACATTAAAGAACAGAGCACGCCCTGAGACTCCTCCTGTGAGATCCACTCAGAACCAGCCCAGTCAGCCCCTAAGATGAGATTTTACCAAAATGGCCCACACAATGAAGGATGAGGCCAAGAAGGTCAGTGTCCTAACTAAAAACTATCAGCAGGAGGCCAAAAGGTCAGCAATGACTCAAAAGCAAAGATGAAAAGATAAGGGGATAGAAAATGTAGACAACTGGAATGGGAATAAAGAGAACACAAAGGGAATGCTGACCACAGTAAACAGAATAAATGTACTTGAATGATTGGTACCGAAATCACGGAATGAGAACCTAATTTGTTATGTAAACTTTCACCAAAAACCTCATAAAGTATTATCTGGCAAAGCAAAACGACCAACATTTTCAGAAATCCTGAACTACTTGAGGTCACCTCCATAGGAGTCTCCATAGTTTTATGATCACTGGAACCACAGGTACGTTGAAAGGGGCTGTTGGAAAACCCATACTCCCCACAGTCTAGAAAGAGGCTTCCTCAGCCACGTGTGACAGCTCCGCACTGGAGAGGACATGGCTCTGGAGTGATGAGCAGCAGGTGCCAAGTCCCACGGAGGCTGTGACTTGCCACTGTCCTCACACTGTGGATTAAAAACATCAGTGATTTCAGTTCTTCATCACACCTTGGCACAAGTTCCACATTTCATTCCTGGCATCTTGGAATGTGCCTTTGTGGTAACATGTCTGATGCCGGGACAACATTTGTCCTTCTCGATGGTGGAAGGTTTCCCAATGCTTTCCTCTTTTCCTCTTTCTTCCATCCATTAGACTGTGGACGAGCTTAGTCCATACAGCCTTTAGCTTCCTGGGCCCTGGTGACATCCTTTTCTGATCTGCTGACTCTGGCCACCCAATTCTATTACTGAACTGAAATGAGCCAGGTTGCAACTTCACCAGCATAAGGACCCTGAGTTACTCACGCTGTTTGAGTCCACATGGCAGTGTCAAATAAAAGTGGGCGGGTGGCGGTGCTGCTGATGGTGCTGTGTGCATTGTGATAAAACATCTGTAAAACAACCCTCCAGGGCCCACGAGCCATTCTTCTCACTGTGGACTTCAACTCACTTGTGAGAGATCAAACGAGATGATGTGAAACACTGTGTACAAATGCTTCGTAAAGTGATAAAGCATCACACAAAGATAACAATTGTTACTAATACACTCTTCATTGCCATAGTTGGCAATTGGCCCATTTCTAATGACCCACATCCCTTGATTCATTTTATTTTCTTGTGATTTATGTGCCCTGCAAACATCAAAGATACAACTCAGCGTGCTCTGAGGTCTGGTGTATGTCTCATCTGCCCACACCCACCAGCTGGTTCAATTATGATGCCCAACTGGTCTGTAGCCCATTTTTTTGCTTGACAACCACTGTTTTACACACCCACAACCAGGCAGTCTAGTCCTTTTCCTTTTCCCCTGAACCTTTTATGTGGAGCACTGTAGATGGTTCTTGAAGTAGTGGAGAGCCAATTTGAACTTGACCTGGTCATAGGTGTTGGCCCGGAATGTGCTGTAGGTCTTCTCTAGGGCAGCCATCTCTGAGTCTTGTGCTTGAGAACGGGGCTGGTGACTTACAACCACTTCAGGGCAGGACCCCACAAGCAGGCTCCCCAGTCCATCAATAAAGAACTCTGAAAGGAAAAAGAAGAAGTTGAAAAAGAGGAAAAGGAGTTGAGAGCTTCAGTTAGAGAGCTAGAACTGAGAGGAGAGACCCTGGGAGAGCTAGCCTCAGGCAGGATCCACACCCTTAACTCTTGGAAACTGCTAATGATAGGAAGGAAATAAATAAGTTCATATCTCAGGCTGAGCTATAGGCACAGAACCAGAGAGACACAAATGAGCTTTACAAGTGGACAGATGTGGACTCCAGGCGTAAGGGAATGAGAGAGGAGAGAATTGCAATGGTACTGGAGAAGAGTACTGAATATACCATGGACTGCTAAGAGGGCAAACAAGTCCATCTTGGAGAGGGTGAAAATAGGCTGCTTCTTGGAGGCAAAGATGTTGAAGCTCTGTCTGACGTACTTTGGGTATGTTGCAAGGAGGGACCAGACCTTGGAAAAGGACATCATACTTGGAAGGCTGGAAGGACAATGCAAGAGAGGAGGACCCTGGATGAGATGGATTGACTCAGTGACTGGGGTAATAGGAGTAAGTGTGTCAGAGACAATGAAATTCACTCGATAGAACAGGGTTTGGAGCTATTGTACATAGGGTCGCTATGATTGGAGTTGACTCGATGGCACACAACAACAACAACAAAGATTTCAGGGAAAAGAGACAACGAAGCAGAGTAGGTAAAGATGGAAAAGACTGAGATGTATGGAGAGAAAGGGAAAACATTTCTCAGATAGTCAAAGACAGCTTACGGGATAGACAGATGTCTATGAGAGTAAAGGATGAGGCAAGAGAGACTATGAGCTCCCTCAGTTTGGGGTGAAAAAGAAACCTACTGTTGCTAAGAAAAAAAACCTCCTCATCAGTAAGGCCTGGCACTCGGAATTAACCTCCTGAATTCACAGCCCAGCTCCCTCCTTCATTCTTCCAACCTCCTCACCTGAGTGAGCCACTCTTTGTAGGCGAGGATCAAAGCCAACTCTTTGGAGTCTTTCAGTGTGGGCCAGGAAGAAGTTGACAACACCACTTGTCACCACACAGTTGGGGAAGCCGTCGAGACGCTGGAAGGATCCTGTTCTCCGGTGAATACAATCCCCATTCTCACTCTTTTCCAGCAACAGCTTAAACTGGAACACGTTTCCAAGCACACTGCCACCTACCTACCCAGTGGTCAGATAAATCCTCATTAAAGAGCATAGATGTGATACTCTCTTGCAGCCAGACTTACTGGATGACACCTCAATTACAGTAAGAATAACACCCTTTTGATAGCTACATTTTAAATTATACCTCTGATACAATCAAGCCCCCAGGTCAGAAAGAGAGCCATTCGTAAGAGTGTCTTAAGTCTCAGTAAGCCTTCGGGTTTGTGGGTAAATCAGAACAGATACATGGGGTTCTTATTTGTAGCCTTACTTTATGAATTGAACTGACTTAATGGCAGGTTGGGTTTTGTTTGTTGGAGGTGAGGGGATATTTAATGCAAGAAAAGTCTCAAACAGTTCAATGATTTAGATCTACAGATGCAACAAGTGGAGATGACAGTGATGATGAATTTGTTTCCAAGTAGAGGTTGGTTCAATTGTTTCAAAGTGAGGGCACATTTATATAATATTTTAATATTACATGCAATGATGAATGAAAAAAAAATATATATTTAAAGTGAACTAGGGGGTAAGGAGGAACAATGTACAACCATGAAAGAATGAAAATCCAACTTTACTGTAAATTTTCATTAAAATTACAAAAAAAGGAAAAAAATTAATATCATATCATTAAAGTATTGAAACAGGGATGTGTTCTGAAAAGATTTGGGTAGCTGGGCTTTATAAGGAGGAATGTGGCATCAGGATTGGAGGAAGACTCATCAACAACCTAGGTTATGCAGATGACACAACCTTTCTTGCTAAAACCGAGGAGGATCTGAAGCACTTGCTGCAGAAGGTCAAGGACTATAGTCTTCAATATGGATTAAAGCTCAAAATCAAGAAGACAAATATTCACTTTGCTAATTGGCAGCACCATGATAGACAGAGAAAAGATTGAGGTTGTTAACAATTTTGGCTTGCTTTGCTCCACAATTAACATTCTTGGCACCAGTAGTCGGGGAAATGAAAGACAAATTGCATTGGGAAAATCTTCTGTCAAGGACCTCTCCAAAATACTGAGAAGACATTATTTCAGTCTAGAGCCTAAAGTGCACCTGATCCAGGCCATTGTCTTTGCAATTACTTGCTATGTAACAGACAACTGGACAATGACTAAGGATGACAGAAGAAGAATTGATGCCTTTGAGTTGTGGTGCTGGAGAAGAGTCTTGAACATGCCATGGACTACAAAGAAAACAAATAAGTCTGTCTTGGAGAGGGTGAAATCAAGTTTCTCCTTGGAGGCTAGGATTTTGAACCCCTATCACACATACTTTGGGCATGTGGCCAGGAGGGACTGGTCATTTGGGAAAGGCATCATGCTCAGAAGGTTGGATGGATAGCACAGAAAAAGAAGGCCCCGGATGGGACGGATTGACACAGTAACTGAGGCAATGGGGTGTGTTGGAGTCAGTGAGACTGGCTCGGGACAGGACTGACTTCAGAACTATTGTACATAGGGTCACTATAAGTCATAAGTGACTCAATGGCACATAACAACCACAAGTAAAGTTAGATGGTTTGGTAGCCCGGGGATTACATGTACTGTTGTGCGTCCTAGTGCTGGGCCTGCTGGGTGCTTCTGCTTACTCTAGAGAATCTCCCTTACCACGTCTAGTGTTGTTTTCTCCAGGACATCCAGCAGCACTTCAATCTTGGTCTCACTGGTGAAGAGAAAGTCATCGTCCACCCAGAGTACATATTTGGTCACGACCTGAGATATAGCCAGGTTCCTACCAGCAAACCAGCCCTGTAGATGAGAATGAAGTTAAACCAGCGATCACCACCCCTGGCTACATATCAGAGTCACCTGCCCCAAACCAAACCCAATCCACTGCCATCAAATCAATTTAGACTCATAGGAACTTTGTAGGACAGAAGAGAATTGGCCTGTGGGGTTCCCAAGGCTGTAAAGCATGTTGTCAGGAGGAGTTAGTCCTTAGAAAATGACATCATGCTGGGAAAGGTGGGTGGTCAGAGGATGAGAGGGAGTCTTTCAACAAGATGAACTGACACAGTGACTGTGACAACAGGATCTTCAAGCATATATATCAGAGACCCTGAGGATGGTGCTGGATAGCGTAAGGTTCAGATCTGTCGTCAATATGGTCACAACTAGTTGTAGCTGGTTCAATAGCATCTATCAACAACAATAACAAATTAAAAGCCTTATCTTTCTTCCAAGATGCCGTTGGTGGATTTGAACAGCCAAATTTCTAACATCTAGGCTACACCCAGATCAATTAAATCAGATCTGTGTGTGAGGTGGGATGGAAACACAAAGATCCGCCCCCCCTCCCCAACCTCCCAGATAAACCCAGTGTTCAATGAGGCTGAGAATAGGGCTTTGCACCATTTAATTTCAATTTGATACCTGGGTGAGATTTCACCTTTACACCTTAAGTACACAGAACCGTAACCTACGTTTTACCAAGATCTCCAAGAGATTTTTATAGAACCCCACCTGGTTCTTTGATATACTTACAAATCACCTGAGGATCTTGTTAAAATGTAGATTCTGATGCAGCCTATCAGGAGTGGAAATGCAAATTTTCAGCTGAGAGCCAAACTGGAATGAACCAGTCTGAAGCCCTGGTTGAGAAGCATTGGGTTAAAGGAGTCTGTCCATGCCTTAACGGGAATATGAAGAAAAAAAGTGCAGAGGGGCATCTAAGGGGATGGCATGTGCCCTGGGTGTCACTTGAGGGGGACTGCCAATGATTTTCTATTCAGTGTTGGTGACTTTATCTTCAGCTGAAAAAAGTCATTCAGAATTTAATATTTTTTCTTGTAGGAACTACATTTCACCAATACTCCTTTTAGGCAGAGGCTCTGAGAAGCAAATACAAAGAAAGACTAGAAAGTCCTTGCTTTGAAGACCAATATAAATGGATTTAAGTTCTTTTTCATCAGATAGCATTTCTGTGGCTTTCCTTCCATCTCCTGTTATGTTACCTGAAAGATGTTTTTTTTTGGGGGGGGGCAGGGTGTGTGGCATTCTGATACATCCCCCAGGTTTCAAATAGTTTCATTCTGGTTGGACCCCCGTGCTGAGGATTTCATTTTCAAAAGATTCCCAGGTGATTTTAAGATAATGTAATAGTTCAAAGTTCTGATTTATCCATTTCTTCCTGTTTGCTTGAAGAAAATGTATGTGTATGTAAGGAAGACTGTAAGAGAAGAAAAAAGAGAGAGAAATAGGAAGAGAGAGAGGCAGAGAAAGAGAGGTTTACTCCGCTTCCACTTGGGTGGAATCACTGGGTTTGGGATTCACAGCAAGGCTTTTATGCTGTGAAATTAGACTGGCTAGGAAATTTTGGAACCTAGACATTTCAAATTACCTACTTGGATCTCAATTTCTATATGAGGAAAGACTAGGTGAGCTACCCCATTAATGCAGAAATTGGAAGGTGATGAGATTTCTCTGTGAATCCAGAGTCAGCAGAGGGACTTGGAGGGGCTTTTCATCTCCTCCCATTCCAGGACCCTGCCTCCTTGGAAAAACGGACCTATTCAGGAGACAACTTGACTCTGTGACCTCAGAGAAATGTACCTTCCCAAAAGGCATAGTGTAATATTCCACGTGACTGTCATTGATTTTCAGGGGCTCTTTGCCGTCATCGGCCACAATCACAGTCAAGTCAGGGTAGTACTGGCGAATGCTCTGGAGCAGGGTCCTGAGCTTGTGGGGGCGGAGGAAAGTCTTGGTGGCGATGGTCACCAGGTGTCTCAGCTTTCTCTCTGGAAAAGAAAGGGTGGATATTAGTTTGTCTTGCAGAAAAGGTCACTGTTGTGACTAGTCTAGGCCCAACAGCTTCTCCATGTCACATTTCAGAGGTCGTGGGCCTCAAACCTAAAACAGCAAACTCATAGGGAAGCTCTGGTGGCCTAGTGGCAAGGAGCTGCAACTACAATCCCAGAGGTGCACCGTTCAAATCCACCAGATGCTCTGCCGGGGAAGGAGGGACAATCTCCTCCTGTACCAGTCAGATCTGATTTGATGGTACACTCACACAAAAATAAAATAAAATAAAAAAAACCAAACAAAAAAGCAGCAAACTCATCAGACCCAGTTCACTCCCATCAAGGAGGTTCTGACTCAGAATGACTCTCCAGAATAAAGTACAACCGACCCGAAAGGTTCCCAAGGCTGTAGTTGGCACAGAAACAGACTATCACATCCTGCAGAATAGCTGGTGGGTTCAAACCCTTGACCTTACAGTTAATGGCCAAATGCTTCAGTCACTACAGTACCAGGGTTCCTTCCCTAATAAACCAAATAACTCACCATTATTTTTGTTGTTTTCTTTTTTATTGTTATAAATTTCAGTGAAAATTTACAGAGACTTTGGATTTCCATTCATTCATTGTTGCACTTTTCTCCCCTCCCAACCCTCCCCCCCAGTACAAGAAAAGTAAAAGAAAAAAATTTTTCATTTTTTACAAACCCTCCCCCAGGTCCACTCCACTATGCAGCCTTCTCTCTGAACTCCCATCATGGCAAAAATACCTAATCACATATCCCTTTTTTTAAATTTTTATTAAATTTTATTAATTTTAATGAACATTTACAGAGATTTTGGATTTCCATTCATTCATTGTTACACTATTTTCTCTACCCTTCCCCCCAGTTCATTCCTCTTTTTTTTTCCCCCCTTGGAAGTCTGTTTTAATTGTCCAATTGCCACAGCGCTTGTGAAAGCCAGTTCTGATTAATCTCCTTTGTCAGTGTATCCTTTGCCATTCCCAATCACTCCTCCCTGAGAGAGACTTCACCCTGAGTCATAAGGAAAAGGGGATGGCGTATTCTCTTAGCTACTTCCTGCTGAAAAGGGATGCTGTAGGTTTCAGGGTGAAGATCTTCTCTCACTACTCTAAAGGGCCCCTTTGGCAATAGGAAATACGTAGACTATTGTGGAGGTTGATTTCGGAATTTAGATGCACTGTTATCAATTGTGCTTACACATATCCCTTTTAAACAGTTTTCTCCCTCATCTGTTTCAATGCAGTATACATTATTGAACCCATCTTTCTCAGTCTCCCCCCAACCCCGAGGTCAGTCCTGTTTTACAACAGTGGCACCATGCAGTATTTGTCCTTCTGTGACTGAGATACTTCACTCAGCATAATGTCCTCCAGGGTCACCCAATTTGAATAATATTGCTTGTTTTTCAATGCAGCATACTATTCCGTTGTGTGAATATACCAGAGCTTCTCTATCTGGATATTCATTTGTTGATGGGTACTTAGGTTGTTTCCAATTCCTTGCTATTGTGAACAAAGCCCCAATAAACATGGGTGTCCATACATCTGCTTGGGTGGCAGTTCTGGTCTCTTTGGGGTATATTCCTTTGGAATTGCCGGATCAAATGGTATCTCTATTTGCAACTTTTTGAGAAAGCGCCATACCACCTTCCACAGTGGTTGCACCATTTTACACTCCAACCAACAGTGAATAAGGATTCCAGATTCTCCACAACCTCACCAGCATTTGTTGCTTGCTGTTCTGTCAAATTTTGCTGTTCTGACTGGGGTGAGATGATATCTCATAGTTGTTTTATAAGTTACTGTTGTCTAATTAATTCTGACTCACAGTGACCTTCTGTTGGGTTTCCAAGGGAGCTCAGGTGGCCAAGTGGTAGGTAAGTAGTTGTGCTGCAATACTAAAGGCACATAGTTCAAATCCCAGTTGCTCCATGAGAGAAGGGCAATCTCCTATGTGATTTACTGCCTCTGAAGACCCAGTGGAGGGTCAGCTAAGAGTCAGTTCCAATGTAATGGCTCACAACTACAATAACATTTTGTTTTCAAGGTTGCAAATAATTTTGGGTAGAGGTGGCCCATCTATCTCCTGTGGACCAGATGCTGCTTTCGGTTAGCAGCCCAATGTGTTAGGCGTCATGACACCAGGATTCCTTTCCCTAATTCACTGGCCGTGCTTAAAAAGAGTTTGCAGTTTTATTGTTGTTGTTGTTGCTGTGTATGACTGGATTGGAAAATCAATATAATTGTGATGCACCCAGTTGACTGAAATTTTATGTCTTTATCTCCTGGAGCTCCCTTGCCTGGTATTATGACATCTTCCTTCTCTCTATCTGAATGCTTCATTTTACAGGATGAACTTTCTATCAGCATATGCTTGCATTCTGCTTTTAATACCAGAAGCAGAGCCAGGCAAACCTTTGTCTATTGAGAAGTTCAAACCCACAGGCCATCAAGACCCAAGAAGTGGAGAAAGATCTAAAGGACGTGAGATCCGCTCCACCCTCTGCTGCACCTGTTATTGAGAAGCCTGTCTGCTCCCTCTATTTTCAGGAGGATATGATTGGAAATAGAAGAATTGATATCTTTGAGCCATGGTGTTGGAGGAGAGTACTGAATATCACAGGGGATGCCAACAGAAGAAACAGATATGTCGTGGAGAAGGTACAGATAGAGCGCTCCTTGGAGGCAAAGATGATGAAGTTTCATCTCACATACTCTGGGCATGTTGCTAGGAGAAACCAGTATTTCTTGCTTCGAGATATCATGCTTGGAAAGGTGGAGAGTCAGCAAAGGAGAGGAAGTTCATCAACCAGGTGGCTTGACCCAATGACTGCAGCAATGGGTTCAAGTGAGTCCGAGATTATGAGGATGGTACAGGACAGGACAGGATCTGTTGTTCAGAGGGTTGCTATGAATCATCCCCAATTCAACAGCACCTAACAATAACAGAGATTGAAGATGTGGATCAGATTGTCCACCTTAATGCCTGTGACTTGTATAAAAGATTAGAGAAGGAATAGTTTTTTTATGGATAAGATCCCATGATGCAACCTGTGGAGCTGTCGGGGGGGGGGTTGTTTTGGATTCAGCTGCTATTCTATTATTTGTGGAACCCCACCTATTGATGGAACCCATATGATATCTGGGTGAGTGTGAGGTTAGTAAGAACCACACATCCTGAAAGTCCACCTGACCTATTTATTATTTGTACCTTAGTGCTCCATAACTTTGTTGCAGAACTACTTTTTTATTTTATTTTTTAAATATTTTTTAATTTTTTTTAATTATTTTTGTGTGAGTGTACCATCAAATTAGATCTGACTGGTACAGGAGGAGATTGTCCCTCCTTCTCCAGCAGAGCATCTAGTGGATTCGAACCGTGCGCCTCTGGAATTGTAGTTGCAGCTCCTTACCACTAGGCCACCAGAGCTCCCTTGCAGAACTACTTTTTAAGAGTGATGAAAACCAGAAATCATCCTAGAACTTTCCTTTTAATATATGTCACACTGTAATGACTGCTTCTTCTGCGTCTGATGATGGAGAAGGAAAAGACATCAGTGAAAACAATTTTTGTTCAAGAGCATGTCACTTGAATCCTCTCCTTTCTTTTCTTAGGTCATAGGATAAAGTGTAGAGCTCTTTTATTACAGCAGAGAGAGAACCAGAAACGGGAGTTGCCATAATACAGTCAAAGTTTGGGACTTCTGGCCAAGTTGGTGGTAGAAGTTTCTTCTTTGAGATTCCTTTCATTTGAAAATATGTATAGTGAGAGTTATAAAATGTAAAAATATATAAAACAACTATGAGATATCATTTCACCCCAGTCAAAATAGCAAAATTTAACAGAACAGCAAGCAACAAATGCTGGCGAGGTTGTGGAGAAACTGGAACCCTGATTCACTGTTGGTGGGAGTGTAAAATGGTGCAACCCCTGTGGAAAGCAGTATGGTGCTTTCTCAAAAAGTTGCAAATAGAGATACCATTTGACCCAGCAATTCCACTACTGGGAATATACCCTGAAGAGACCATAGCTGACATCCAAGCAGATATATGCACACCCATGTTTATTGCAGCTTTGTTCACAATAGCAAGGAGTTGGAAACAACCTAAGTGCCTATCAACAAACGAATGGCTAGAGAAGCTGTGATATATTCGCACAATGGAATACTACGCTGCATTAAAAAACAAGGAACTCATGCAATATTATTCAAAATGGTTGACTCTGGAGAACATTATGCTGAGTGAAATATCCCAGTCACAAAAGGACAAATATTACATGATGCCACTGTTGTAGAATGTGACTGTCCTTGGGGTTGGGGAGACACTGAGTAAGATGGGTTCAATAATGTATACTGCACTGAAACAGAGGAGGGAGAGAACCGTCTAAAAGAGAGATGTAACTGGGTATTTCTGTCATCACAGGAGACTAGAGCGAGGGCTGCATGGTGGAGGGGACCTGGGGGAGGGTTTGTAAAACAATGAAAGAATCTTTTCTTTTACTTTTCCATAATTTTTGGACTCATGTACTTATAACTTGTTAGTCAAATTTGTGTCTTCTAGGTTGCAACACCCCCATGATACATCTTGAAGGATATGTACATGTACAGCCAAGCACAATCAATAAGAGTGCATCTGAATTCCAAAATCAATCTACATAATAGTCTATGTGTTTCCTACTACCAAAGGGGCCCTTTAGAGTAGTGAGAGAAGATCTTCACCCTGAAACCCACAGCGTCCCTTTTCAGCAGGAAGTAGCTAAGAGAATATGCCGTCCCCTTTTCCTTATGACTCAGGGTGAAGTCTCTCTCAGGGAGGAGTGATAGGGAATGGCAAAGGATACACTGACAAATAAGATTAATCAGAACTGGCTTTGACAAGCACTGTGGCATTTGGACAAGAACAAACTGGGAGGAGGGTAGAGAGAATAGTGCAACAATGAATGAGTGGAAGCCCAAAATCTCTGTAAATGTTTATGAAAATTAATAAAATATAATTATAGAAAAAAAAAATGTAAAAATATAAAGATATCATCATAGTAAAAAACAGAGTCCATTTCTCCCAAGGAACATAAATAAATAGCCTTCTGTCTTCTGGAGTCAGAAGCAGGCTGAAGAGGCTAAGTGTCTCAGTGGGTCTGTGGGCCCAGAGCTAGGATTTTTTCTAGAAATCGTGTCAGAGAAAAAAAGAATTAAAGTATTGTTAGGAAAATAATAAGTCAAAGAAATGCTATAAAAAAAAGATGTAGCTCTATAGATTAAAAAAAAAAGTGGTAAGTCTATGCTCTGTCAAAGGCAGAAAACTTTTTTTTACTGTTAATAAAAACATTTATTTTTCATTTTATACAGAATAACCTGAAGTCTGCAACAGGACTTAACAGTTACCCAGGGGTTTGCAGACAGTGTGTCCATCTCAACAGTGTATTTCTGGGAATTGGGGATCCACACAAACACAGGCAGGAGTTGGGAGGGAGGGAGAGGGCACAGCAGGAGTGTGTTTCAGTCCTTTCTCAAGGAAAAGGCAGTAGAGCACTCAGAGTCACTGAAAACCTGTGTAAATGGAGCTCCTAGAATAAGCACTATACTCTGAACTCTTGGGGAAGAGGCAGGAAAAGGACCTTGATAAATAAAAAAGGGATGGGGAGGGAGGCTTATTATTTTTAATTCCTCAAACCCAGGACCTGATAATCAAAGGGGACCATATCAAATTTTGAATAATGTCCCTGCTCAAAATAAAAAAGGTGACTCCTGGGACGCTATCATCCTGGTCATTCCTAGGTCTATATGCCCTACACATACTAAAAAAAAATGTTGGATAGTAGTGGCTTATGTTCCATGGAAGTAAAACGATTACAGTCAGCACTGATACAGTCATCAGCTAGTGGCATATACAACCTGCTGAAAGGGGTTGCTAGTAGGACCAAGAGAAGGCCCAGAATGTCTTTAGCCTGAGACAAAGCAGGTAGAAAGTCTGAAAGGTAGGGAACAAAAGACCCTCAAGACCGTAATTTTAATGGAATAATTTTAAAAAACAAAACAAACACTGATAGCCATTAATAACAACAAATGCCATGGCTTCTACGCTCACCTGGTAGCAAAAAAAAGAAAAAGCCAAAAATTTGCAAAAATGTTTCCAATTAATCAACAGGTCTTACTGAAGGTGTCTATGTGCATGGGAGAGGGCAATATAGTTTTTATATAGTTGACAAACCACATGATTCCTATGGAAATGGAAGGGGCAGAGTCCTGGTTTGCTGGCATACTGAGGGTTAGACAGAGTAGAACAAAAAGCTCTAAAGTAACTGCAGAGTCTCTGCAACCAGCTTGTGGGGAAAAGGGGCCAGATTCCCACTCCAGAGATGGCAGGAATCCAAGCTCAGATCATCACATGCATTAGTCCTGGTCATTCTATAGTTGATGGACAACTCATCCAAGGTAGGGAAAGGGATCCGGTTAGGGGAAGAGCAGTCACTTTTCTTCTTTTAAAGCCTTAATTTATAATTTAACCTCAACTTATTATCAGTGCCTCAGATACAATTTAACCTTAAATCTTTAAAGGTCCTCTCAAATAATTTTTTTTCTCACTTTCTGGTAGTCCCCCCAGTCTTAGGCTCCCATTTTACCCTGATTCAGAGTCCACAACCTTTATCAGACCATCTGTGCTCATGGACTTGGGCCTTTCTAGAGGGAAGCCTAGAGCTAGGCTCCAGATCAGCTGTGCCAATACTCCAAGTGCGCGTGACACCCCAAACAGGACTGTGTAGTAATTCATCTCGGTCATGCTGTAGTACTGGAGTAGCACACTGCTCATTGCTGTGGGCATCTATGTTTGGGCCAGGGATTCTTGGCCTTGCCTTGCTCTAAGAGGACATTGGGCACAATCTTATGCAGCTGAGCAACCAACTTAAACATTGGATCGCTAGGCAGATGTTTCAGAGCAAACTCTTGCTGACAGGTGTATCTTGGATCAGTCTTCCTTAGTACTGCATGGCCATAGCCTGGGACAACCCATCCAGAGTTGAGTGTGTTCCAGATATAGTCTCGTAACTTCTCATCTGAAACATCTTTTCCAACTTCCTTCTGCAGCTGTGTCAGCCAGACAAGCACTTCCTGATTTGCCAGTCCATGTAAGGGCCCTGCTAGCCCATTCATGGCAGCTGCAAAGGACAAGTAGGGGTCTGAAAGGGCACTTCCTGCCAGATGGCTAGTATGTGCACTTACATTGCCACACTCATGGTCACTGTGGATGGTAAGGTATAAGCGCATGAGTTCAGTGAACTGAGCATCAGTATAGCCTAACATGTTGGTGAAATTGTGGGATCAGTCCAGCTTAGTGTCGATGGTCCCAATACTGCTGCCCTCCCGGTAGAGGTTCCGGTAGATCTTTGCTGAAACACAAGGTGGCTTTGCAATGAGATCCATACAGTCTTCGTAGATATACTCCCAGTACTTGGCTCGGTTGATAGCCTCTGCGTATGCTCGGGCAAAGTTACTTTCACTGTTAAGGGCTGTAATGGATGCACTTAGCTGAGACATGGGGTGTAGATTGGTGGGAAAGTTATCCAGCATAGTGACCACATGGGGTGGAAGATCTGCCCTCTTTGTCCGTTCTTTTGAGAGCCAAGATACCTGTTCCTCTGTTGGGATCTGTCCAGTTGGGATCTGTGATGTTACTAGCAGCCAAAACAAGCCCTCAGGCAGGGGTTCTTCTCCACCCTTAGCCTTGGGGAGTAGTTTCTGGCATTCAGGAATACCATAGCCTCTGAAACAGATGCCCTCATCAGGATCAAGAACTGATGTTTCGCATATCAATCCTTTCATGCCTCTCATGTCCATACATCATGTCCACAGTGATTTGACCCACTGCTAACTTGCCATGTTGCTGCCTGAAGGTCTTAACTCTGGTCTGCTCCTTGCTATCAAGTCAGCTAATGTTGTTGTTGTTGTTGTTATGTGCCGTCGAGTCGCTTCCGACTCATAGAGACCCTATGTACAGCAGCCCTAAACTCTGCTCTGTCCTGTGCCAATAGTACTGTCTCCAATACACCCATCCAGATTACCCCAGTCACTGAATCAATCCACCTCCTAGAGGGCCTTCCCCTCCTGCGCCCTCCACCCTCCCAAGCATGATGTCGCTCTCCAAGGACCAGTCAGCTAATAGGTCTTTCAAATTCGTAGAGGAAGCGCTGACATGCCGAGCAGCAAGAACAAGATAGGATGCATTCTTGGCTCCAAAGAGCAGGGCAGCCGCAGTGAGTAAAGCCATGGCAGGCGCACTGAGGATCTGATGGGTAGGGAGGGAGGGGAGAGAGCTGCCGGCCCTGGTGAGGGCCGCTGCCCCTGCACCAGAGGCCGCGCCAGACGGGTGGACAAGGTTAAAAGGAGCGGCAGAAAGCTTTTGAGACTTGGAAAGGTAAAGCAGTTCTAACATCTGAAAATGTGGAAATAATCCAAGTGTTTACAAATACATCAATGTCACCAAGTCTAGATTCAGATTCCTGCAGATATGGGATGTGTTATCGAAGTGGCAAAATAATGATGGAGCTTTTCTTTTGCTTTTAAAGAAGAGCGAACTGGGGCTGGGGGTGGGTGGGCGGGGAGAAAAGTGCAACAATGAATGAATGGAAATCCAAAATCTCTGTTAGTGTTCATTGAAATGAATAATTAAAAAAAAGAAAGGAGAGAAAAAAAGAAGTGGCAAAATAAGCCAGGGAGAAAGAGAAGGATGGATTATGAAATAAATAGTGCTGGGATTACCCTACAGTCTTATGCCAGGTGATTCTTAATTCCTCAATGAAACTCCAGCATGTATTGTGTCTATTACCGGATTTTCTATTTGCTGCCATTGATAAATATCTATTCCTGCTTAAGTACCATTGGTTTTTATTATAATTACTTATTAAAATGCTATCATTCACTGGTGATCTTTTTTTCTGAGTAAGCACAAATCATATATCATATAAATTATATTTAAGTGATATTAGAGGACAATGTCTTAGAATTTTTTTCTGTTAAAATATAGCTTATCAATTTAGTAGTCATATCAGGATTGTTATTTTCATTGATTCTTCCATGTCTGAGATGATTCTTTCAGACTTTCACCAATAGCTCTGCAAGGTCTCACTGTGGAGCCCCAGAGACAAGGGTCTTACCTGGTCCTGGGTCATATAACTTCGGGATGATAGGGTATCGGATAGTCACTGGAAACTTGGCCACTGAGGATTCAGACTCCAAACTCACTGGAAGAAAAAAAGAAAAAGAGATGAGAGCGTGGGCACCAGCAAGTCTGGATGACCTTCCAGACTGCCCCAGGACGCTGACTTGATGGAGGAGTCAAGGTTTGGTAGGGAAATACTGACTGGAACGAGATTGAGGAGCCCAGAGATTTATGAATTAGATTCCAATCTCATTCAGGCTCCTAATTTGCTGAGTGGCCCTGCTAAATGCCTCCTTAATCCCTATTTCTTCTCCTAGAAGAACCTGGTGGAGTGGAGTGAGTACTAGCTTGGCTTCAGAAGATCTGGATTAAATTTTGACTGTCACTAACTAAAATGAACAAAACCAGTTGTCATCAAATCCATTCCAGCTCACCGTGAGCTCATGTGTGTCAGGACAGAACTGTGTTCCGTGTGGTTCTTAATGGATAACTTTTCAGCAACAGAGCACTTGTGAACAGACTTTAACCATCAACCTTTCAGTTAATAGCTAATATGTTTGCACTACCCTCTGAACTCGATTCCAACTTGTAGTAACCCTACAGGACAGTACAGGACAGAGAACTGCTCAACAGGGCCTCCAAGGCTGTAATTGCTACAGTTGCAGACTGTCACATCTTTCTCCCTTGGAGCGGCCACCTTTCAGTTAGCAGTTGAACGCTTAAGCACTGCACCATTAGAGCACCTTGCTTGCAGCACCCAGGGACTTTAGGATTGTGTGGAACAACTGGGACTAGAAACAGGAGCAAGGGAAGAATTGTAAATGCAGGCCAGCTTTCCTAGAGAAGGAAGACTTTGACAGGGCCCATTGGTGTTTTCTGCCTCCCAGAGGTAAGGAGTCAATCCAAAGGCGTATAGTTCAGATTCAGTAGCTGCTTAATGGAAGAAAGATGGGCAATCTCCTTTCACGTGATTTACAGCCTCTGAAAACCCACGGGAGTATCAGCTATGAGCCAGTTCTAACTCGATGGTACTCAGAACAAGAAGTAGTATAGTCTTCAGGAAGTTGTGTGCTAACTCCAAGGCTGCTTAAGAAAAAGATGAACAATCTCCTCCCATGCTATTTACAGCCTCTTAAAAACTTGCTTGGAGGCCACGAGTGGACAGCAAATAAGGCCCAAAAAACTAAAACCTGCTGGAGGGTCACTTATGAGACTTATGAGTCCTATCCTTTCTGACTTGAGGGCAATGAGAAGCAGTTTGCAGTCCAAGGACAGGATCTTACCTATGTCTACCCGGTGGTGCTGGTATGCTGTGCTGGTATAAGTCACATGCTGGAGGATGAAACTTAAATGTTTCCGGTTATTGGTTGAAATAATCAGTTGCTTCTGGCCTCTGCCTTGAACCACACTGTCTGGAGTGTCAGCCAGGGTGTTCAGTGTCCCCTGAGAGGCTGTCAGGGTCACCTAGGAAGGGTGAGGCAGAAAGACAGGTAAATGGAGGGCTGAAAATGACTGACCTTCACAAAAGGCATATATCCAAGATGGTCAAAAGGGGGCAGAGCACACAAGTGGGATGAGAAGCGTCAGCTGTGCCGGCTTCTTAAACTGTTGGTACCTCCAATGCAACATAATCTTGGGCAAAGAAAGTGAAGAGGACTTGAAGCACTTGTTGAACAAAATCAAAGTCTTCAGTATGTGTTATACTTCAACATCAAAACAAAAATCCTCACAACTGGATGTATAGTCAACATCATGATACATAGAGATAAGACTGAAGATGTCAAGAATTTAATCTAGTTTCACAAATAACACCCATGGAACCAGCAGCAGTTAAACCAAATGAGGGCGTGTTAATCATAGGATCGCAAAACTGCCTAGGTGGAGGGAGAGATGGGTAAAGGAAATGTGAAAGATCCAGTGTGAAAAAAATACATACAAACTTTGTAAGTAAACCAATATAAAATAAAAGCACTTATATCAAAAAGAAAAAAGAAATCAAATTAAATATTGCATCAAGGAAAGCTGCTGTCAAGGACATAATTATTTAAAGTGCTAAATGTCAGGCCCAGACCAAGGAGAAGGAAGGATTCAAAGAATATCAACATGTCGCACATCTAAAAACTTCTCCAACAGAGTAAAAATGGAAGCCACAGATTGTGAAAAAATATTTGGTAATGGGGAGCTCTGGTGGCCGAGTGGCAAGAAACTGCACTGCAATCCCAGAGACACATGGTTCGAATCCACCAGATGTTCTGCCGGGAAAGGAGGGACAATCTCCTCCTGTACCAGTCAGATCTGATCTGACGGTACACAGACACACACACACACACACACACACAAAATAATAATAAAAATTAAAAAAAAATATTTGGTAATGACTTGCCAGATAAGGGACTTATATCTAGAGTTTATAAAATACTTGAGCACCATAACAAGATAAAGGTAAATAACCCAATGGAAAAATGGGCACAGGATATGAACAGACACTTCACCAAAGAAGATATTCAGATGGCCAACAAATACATGAAGAAATGTTCAAAATCCCTAGCTCTTAGAGAGATGCAAATCAAATTACGACTATGAGATATCATCTCACCCCAGTAAGAATAGCAAAATTTAACAGAGTAGCAAACAACAAATGCTGGCGAGGTTGTGGAGAAACTGGAACCCTTATTCACTGTTGGTGGGAGTGTAAAATGGTGCAACCACTATGGAAGACAGTGTGGTGCTTTCTCAACAAGTTGCAAATAGAAATACCATTTGACCCAGCAATTCCACTACTGGGAATATACACTAAAGAAACCATAACTGCCAGCCACCCAGACAGATATATGCACACCCTTGCTTATTGTGGCTTTGTTCACAATAGCAAAAAGTTGGAAACAACCTAAGTGCCCATCAACAAACGAATGGATAGAGAAGCTATGATATATTCACACAATGGAATACTATGCAGCATTGAAAAACAAGGAACTCATGCAATATTACTCAAAATGGGTGACCCTGGAGGACATTAAGCTGAGTGAAATATTTCAGTCACAAAAGGACAAATACTGCATAGTGCTGCTGTTGTAGAACGGGACTGACAGCAGGGTTGGGGTGAGACTGAGAAAAATTGGATAAATTATATATACTGCATTGAAACAGATGAGGGAGCGAATAGTTTAAAAGTGCTACATGATTGGGTATTACAGTTATGACAAGAGTCCGGAATGAAGGAAGCATAGTGGAGTGTACTGAATGAGGGAGGGAGATTGTATACCAATAAAAGAATTTTCTTTTACTTTTCAAAGAGAAGAGCGAACTGGGTGGGAGGGGTGGGCAGGGAGAAAAATGCAACAATGAATGAATGGAAATCCAAAATCTCTGTAAACGTTCATTAAAATTAATTTTCTTTAAAAAATTTTCTTTTTTGAAAAAGGAATATCAACATGTCAACAAAGGAAGTGAACATTGCCCATCTGACTAAACTACCATGGAGTATCCCTCCCTCCACTCCCTAGAAGACCACCCACTTGGCTAAACCACAATGGAATGTCTCTCCCTTCCCTCCCTAAAGACCCCTACTATAAAATCTTCCCTAATCCACTTTAGGGTGTGGTTTTCCCCTGGTCTGTCTCTCTCTCTCCAGAACAAAGGGTCCCTCCTGGGAGCCCCCTTAATAAAGCTTTTTTAGCTCTCTTTCTTCCTCTGGTCCCTTCCTTGAGTTCTTGGCCTTATGTCCAGAGCGAAGACCTAACATTTTGGTGTTCAAAACCCAGGAGCGGAGTCGAGGTGTGTTGCGCCTCTGCCCTCTTTTGGGGCGAGTGTGGCGCCCCTCACTCTCTCTCTCTTGAACCACCCAGCATGTATGGTGTCAAGGCGTCCAACGGTAACCTAACAGAAACAGTCCTGTTTTTCTCTTCTCCTGTTTTGTGTGTATGCCTGCTGATGGAATGAATGCTTTGAGTGCTTGTGAAGAGGCTCCACGGCTGACGCTACTCTGAAGCCACGGAGTTTGATTGGGTCCTCACCCGTGGTTCCGTGGTGTTGTCATATGGCTTAGTGGTGATTTGGGGGATCCTCTAGGGACCCCAACCTATTGCTAAGACACACTTTTACTCCATGAGGGGCATGGCTGGAAGGACAACTACATGGACTGAGGGGGGAAATCCTCTGTTGTCTATTTCCATCCATTTTGTGTTTATATCAGTACTGTTCACTTCCTGTCTACTGCTACCTCTATTCTGCAAGAGTCCTTGCTGGGCGTTATCTGGTGCCTCTTCCCATTGAAAACTTTGCCCCTATTCTCCTGACTTCTGCCTTTGCACTCTCATACTCCTTTTCTGACTCAGAAAAGATTTTTCTCCTTCAGAAAGGCCCATTTGCTCATAAAATTCCCCAGGCACTGTTCAGAAACAATCCCCAGGCATTTTCCCTCCAGCCATTTTGAACTCCCTGGAGATTCTGATCTGTCCACACTGGACTCCTGTCTGTGCATATATCCAATATTTCCAAAAAGTGCAGGCCTGTATCAGGAACCCACCCAAGTGCCAGGCACTTCCAGGCTATTGATTGCGAAGAGGGGATGCCCATGCCATCTCTTAGTCTTTCCCAGAATCTGAGGCTTCTGGCTTTCAAAGGATGCTCTGTAATCTTGGCTGCCCTCACCCACAGACCTGAACACCATGAGTAGTCAAATGTCTATCTTTCAAACTTGGGCCTAGCTGAGGACCTCCACCCCAAGAGACTAATCTTTTATTGCAACCAAGCATTTCCACAATATCAGCTAGATAACAATTCCCAGTAGTCTGAGGGACTTTTCGTTTTAAAACCCTTCCAGATCTTGACAATTTGTGCCAATGGACTCAAAGATGATCAGAAATCCCATCTAAGCTTTCTTTCAGTTTTGCTCCTTTCTCTCTGTAAAATCTACCAACCTGTGCAGGTTCTCTTAGTACATTATAAAGTAGCTTTTATTTCTTTACTCTTTACTTTGAAAAGTATTGTTCTTCCATGATTTAAAAAGTGTAGTTATGTGTGTGTGTGTGTGTGTGTGTATACATATATGTATTTATATTTTTAAATCATATTAACTTAACCAAATGAAATCAAGCCATACTATTTTTGAGCCAGTTTAGATTATTGCACTTATTAAAATGTAGCATTTTTGGGGTAGTGAACACATGTGAAATAAATTAGTATATATCTAGTCTACTGAACAAAAACCACCTTGAGAATGAAATTTGAAAGTTTTAGCATAGTATGAGATTCAAGAGGGAAAGTAAAATAACTGGTAACAAGTTTTGTGTGGTTTTGTTTAAGAGGGAGAATGAGAGTAGGTTTGCTTTAAAGTAGAATGTCTCCTTGTGCCAGAATATAAAAGACAGTGAAAGCTAAATTTGAAAGTGTATAGTAAGTTGTAGAAGGCTTGAAGAGAAATTAATTTTATTTAATTTAGTTTATAATACCTGGAAATAATGAGTTTGAAAAGAAATAATGAAACATTTTAAAAGTTTTATATTTCATCAATTGTAGTAGATTTATTAATATAGGAAAAAGATTTCTTTTACACTGCAAAATGTTGCATGGGTGATATGCTGGTCTCTTCCAGACACCAGCCTAAAACTGCAGCCAAAATGTTTAAGTAACTTTCCAGTTAAAAAGAATCTTCTGAAACTAAAACATCACCTTCCTTTTCCAACACTAACCTGAAGATAAAATTTCATCTCTCGTTTTTCTGATACCACCCAGTAAATAATCCCACTTAGCCTCCTTTAGCATCCAGACTAAACATCACAGATAAAGGGATCAAATTCCTATGCTCCTCCCTTCTCTCCTTCCAATCCATTCCCTATCCCATTCCAGCACATTAATCTCTATTGAAACTCAGTCAACCAATTCTTATAAAATATAAATCATTCTCCAACCACACCCTTCTGTCTCCTTCTTTTACCAAACAGGTTTAAGAATTTTATTTCCTTCTTCCTTAAAGCATTTCTACTCACTTTAAATTTTTCAGACAGTGTTCAGAAATGGGAAATATTTTCAAATTTATCTCTTCATTTTTGTTTTAAGATTAATATAGTACTTGTTTAAAGCTCATACATTCTGTACATTTTAAAATTATCAATTGAAAAATGTTTAGGCTCATTTTCCAAAGACCTGACAACCTATATCAAAGAGGTAAGGCACCTAGCTCAGACCTATGATCTCATCTGGCATGATCTTTATGTTGTACTGTCCTCTACTCTGATGCCAGATGAAAAAGAGCATGTTCTCACTGCTGGTCAGCAGCACACAGACCGAGTACATTTAATAGATGGCTCCATGCCAGTTGGCTCCCAAGCCATCCCCTAGCAGGAGCCAAATTGGACACACCAAATTAATACAGCAGCAGGAAGAAATGGTTGAGCCAGGTGTGACTGTATGATTCAGTGTCTCTTAGCCAGCCTAAATGCCATCTCCCATAAAGCAGCCACTTTTTATAAGCTCAGAGAGATTATCCAAGCTAAACACGAGAACCCAGCTGCTTTCCTTAACTGTCTCACTGAAACCCTGACTCAGTATACCTGTTTAGACTCCACCTGCCCAGCATGGGAGATCATCCTAGCTACTCATCTTATCACTCAATCAGCCCCTAATATCAAAAAGAAACTCAAAAAGGCTGAAGACAGCCCCTAAACACCCATTCGAGATCTGGTAACACGACATTTAAAGTTTTAATGCCCAAGAGGAACAGGCAGAGGCTAATTAAGAGAATCATGCCCTACAGAAGGTGAATCTGCAGACTCAAGCCCTTGATAGCTGCCCTACAAGGCGGTAGCAGCAGCAGCAGCAGTGAGTGATCAGAAACCACCTCCTCATTCAAGGAGATGACTACCTCCTGGTGCATGCTTCATGTGTGGCAAAGAGGGTAACTGGGCTAACTGCTGCCCTAACCTCATCCTCCGACATGACCTTGCTATATCTGTGGGACACAGGGCCATTGGAAGGCTAATTGCCCTTCAGTGACTGGCCGTGGTCGGGTAGGCCCTCCACCAAACCCGGTCCCTATCCCAGCCGACCTGTTAGGCCTGGCTGCTGAAGATTGAAGACGCCCAGGTTCAACGACCTCCATCACCTTTGCCGAGGCCAGGGTAACCCTTCAGGTAGCAGATAAGCTAGTTTCCATTCTGATTGACACAAAAGTTATGTTCTCAGTGTTCCCTTCCCTTCTTGGGTCCTGTTTTCCCTTCCCAGGTCTCAGTAATGGGGATTGATGGCCTCCCTTCTAAGCCTTTTACCACTCAACCCCTCCTCATTACTTTCGACGAACAAGAACTTACCCATTCCTTTCTAATTATCCCTACATGCCCAACTCCATTGCTAGGTAGAGATCTCCTGTCTAAACTTGGTGCTATGTTTCACTGGGAGCCAAGAGAATCTAGTCCACCTGATCAGCTTTTAGTTTTATCCCTTTTAGCACTCCTTCCCTTTGAGCCCTTTTCTACACTACCTCTATCACCAGACATTGTCAACCCCATTGTACGGGATCTTTCCACTCCATCTGCAGCCTCTCACCACCAATCTGTTCTTGTTACTCTGAAAGACCACTCCTCTTTTCCTGCTAGACCCCAACCCCTATTTCTGCATGACACTGAAAAAGTTTAAAACCCATTATTACTCAACCTACTTTCCATTAACTTTCTTATCCCCTCATGTTCCTTGCAATATCTTTTATTGATGATCTTTTATTGTGTAGCCCCTCATACCAACTTTCACAAACTCACACTGTGCAACTTCTTAACTTCTTAGCCTCCAAGGGATATAGGGTATCCCCCTCCAAAGCCTAACTGTCTCTCCCTACAGTCATGTGTCTTGGTTTTCAATTGACCCCCACCACTAGCCAAGTCATTGAAAGCCTCCAGCCACCTAAAACTGCTAATCAAATCCTCTCTTTTCTCAGCGTTATTGATTTCCTTAGACACTAGATTCCCAACTTTTCCTTACTTAGCAAACCCCTTTATGATACGGCAAAAACCACCTCTCAAAGAAGCCTAGATTCACCCCAGAATTGCCAAATCCATCTAAACCTTTCTATCTATAACTGATGAAGAACAGGGTATTGCTGTTGACATCTTAGCTCAGCCTCTTGGACCCACCTATACCCCCATTGCATTCCTTTCTAAGCATCTCGATGTCACTACCCAGGGTTGACAACGCTGTTTGTGATCCCTAGCAGCAGCAGCTCTCCTCACTAAAGAGGTGCTTAAACTCACTCTAAAAAGCCCTCTGCAAGTCTTCTCTAGCCACAGACTTCAAGACCTGCTTTCGCACCGCTTCCTATCTTTACTTCCCCCTGGGTGGAGACAGGAGCTCCATCTACTTTTTCTTGAGAACCCTGATATTAACCTCTCAATGCAGCCACCTTACTTCCAGCAGATACTTGGACTTATGACCATGGCTGCCCTGAAATCCTTGAAGATATGGGCTCTTCCCTCCCTATCTGACCAATCCATCCCTAATCCAGACAATACTCTGTTTGGTAACAGCAGCTCTTGTATGACCTCTGAAAGTTACCATTATGCTATGCTGTGGTTTCTAGAAACAGAGTGTGGAAAGCAGCAACTTACTTCCTATTTCCTTAGCCCTTATATCTGAGCCCCTTTGAGCTAATGTACAGCTGATCATTTCTGCTAAACCATAACCAACCCATTGAGCCCCTTCTTTTAGCATCATACCTTCCTTATCTTTCCCTCCTTAGACAATCACTCCAGGAACATGCAGACTGCTGCATACCCAGACCCTTGCCTGAAAGTCTAGATCAGAGAGCTGGAGTTGCCCCAGGAGATGCTGTCCTCATCAAACGGTGTGCACTCATATCTCTTCAACCACACTAAGACAGAATTTACACAGTCATCCTAACTACCCCCACAGTGGTTAAGGTCATAAGTAAACACCATTAGCACCACCTCTCCCAGGTCAAACATGCTCCTCTCACTGCGCAGACCTACACCTCTCAAATGGTGGGCCCCACTACTCTTTTCCTCACTCAGATCCCAAGCCCTAAGTATCTCTTGATATTGTTACTAGTTGCTTCCCTGACTGCTTTTCACCTCACTCAAATCCCAAGCTTTAAGTAGCTCTTCATATTGTCATTAACCACTCCCTGCCTTTTTGAATTCTTACTTCACAGGATAAAAGAAATTACCAACTTGAACCAGCTTCTGCGACATCCATATTTTCCCCTGGCTACTGGTCTTGGACCATCCCAATCCAGCCTCTGTGCCCCAGATCTTCGTCCTGTTCAGCAGGAAGTAGCTAGAAAGAACATGTTGCCTTTTTTTTATCACTAAAGAGACTGGAATGTCAGGCCTAGACCAAGGTCAAAGGGAGAAGGACGATTCAAAGAATATCAACATGTCAACAAAGGGAGCGAACAGCCTTGCCCATCTGACTAAACTACCATGGAGTGCCTCTCCCTTCCCTCCATAGAGGACCTCTTCTTTCCCTCCTTAAAGACCCCTACTATAAAACCTGCCCTAATCCACCTTAGGGTATGGTTTTCCCTTGGTCTGTCTCTCTCCAAACCAAAGGGTCCTACCCTGGAACCCCCTTAATAAAGATTCTTTAGCTTGCTTTCTTTCTTTCTCTGGTTCCTTCTTTGAGTCCTTGGCCTTATGTCCAGTGCAAAGACCTAACACTAAAGAGCAAGACTGCCAACTTAAAGATTATATGGCTTAAATGATGATATTTTCAATTGCTTCATATGTCTGTGAAAACTAGACCATAAGTAAAGACAGAAGTGATGCCTTTTAATAGTTGGTGAAGAATATTGAATATACCATAGACTGGCCAAAGAATAAACAAATCTGTCTTGGAAGAAGTGTAGCTAGAGTACTCCTTAGAGGAACATATGAGACATCTAATATAGTTTAGGCATATTATCAAGAAGGGCCAATCCCAAAGGCATCATGCTTGGAATAATGGAGAGCCAGTGAAAAAGAAAGGCCCTTGATGAGGTAAACTGACACAATGAATACAGCAATGAGCTTAATCATAGCAAAGACTGTGAGGATGGCACAGAACCAGGAAAAGCTTCAATGTGTTGTGTATAGGTGGGGTCACAATTAGTCAAAACTAACTCGTCATCACTTAACAACCAAATCTTACCATCTTTTCCTCTTGCTTATCTTCTGCAAAACCCATTTCTCATCTTGAAAAGCAAACTATATTATATTGTTCCTGCTAAAAACCTTTTATGTATTCAGTCAGAAGATATTTTCTGAGAACCACCCTATCAGTCCTGGGAAAATAACACAAGGTAAACTCCTTGTGTTCAAGAGGAGGCAGAAGAAACGCTAACTGCTATAGCACCAATGCTATGGCTATAGTCTAGCAAGAGGGAAGGGAGGTAATAAGCATCCAATGACACACACAAGGTAACTCAGCTACACATAAGTTATATAAAAAAGATAACACAGAGTAATGGGAAAGTAATGATGGGGAGGGGAATGTCGTGGAGACAAAGAAGGCAATTAGTAGATTGTTGTTGTTTCCTGCCATCAAGTTGCTTGGGACCCATAGTGACCCTACGTACAATAGCTCTGAAGCCTTCCCTGTCCTGAGCCAGTCTCACTGACTTGGACACACCTACCCCCATTGCCCTCGTTACTGTATTAATTTATCTCATCAGGGTCCTCTTCTCCTATGTTATCCCTCCACCATTTTAAGCATGTCCTCCTCCAAGGATATACCTTCTGGTCACATGCACAAAGTATGTGAGACAGAGCTTCAAAATCCTAGCCTTCAAGGAGAAACCTGGTTTCATCCTCTCTAAGACAGACCTATTTGTTTTCTTGGCGGTCCATGATATGTTCAATACTCTTCTCCAGCACTAGAACTTAAAGGCATCAATTCTTCTATCCTCCTTAGACGTTATCCAACTCTCTGATACACAGCAAGTAATTGTGAAGACCATGGCCTGGATTAGGTGCATCTTAGTCTGTAGACTGACATCATTGCTTCTCAGTACTCTGGAAAGGTCCATGACAGAAGATCTACCTAGTGCAATTCGCCTTTTGATTTCCCCACTGCTGGTGCCTAAAGTGTTGATTGTGGAGACAAGCAAGCTGAAATTATTAACAACCACAATCTCTTCTTCATCCATCATGGTGCTGCCAGTTGGCCCAGTGGTGAAAATCTTTGTCTTCTTGATATTGAGCTTCAATCCATATTGAAGACTACAGTCCTTGACCTTCTGCAGAAGCACTTCAGGTCCTCATCAGTTTCAGCAAGCAGGGTTGTGGCATCTGCATAACGTAGGTTGTTCCTCCACTCCTGATGCCGCATTCTTCCTTATAAAGCCCAGACTCCCAAATGATCTGTTCTGCACACTGATTGAAAAGGTATGGAGACAGGACATATCCCTCATGAACTCCCTTTCTGATTTTGAACAATGCAGTGTTTCCCTACTCTGTTCTGCTCTACTTGGTAGATAGAGTAGCTTTTAGGATTTGGTCATCCATCATCCATCTAATCTCACGTTCACATACTGAAGTGGAAAACCACATTTCCCTGTCCCTTTTTGTTTAGAGTTCTGGCTGTAGTTTACCTCCTACCAACAAAGTATGCTAGCTCGAGAGATTGTTTTGGAGCTAAATTAAGTGGGAAAAGAAAAGCAGAGCACAGAGCAACCATCATGCTAGCATGAGCCCTGGCAGAGGCACCAGAGTCCACAGTGGTGGCTGCAGTCCACCTGCTGACCCAGTTCTTTGGTGTATTCTTAGAAGTCATTCTTAGAAACCCAGCCATCTCTGTGTCTGGAAAAATGATACCTCTCTATACACACCCTTGGCACCTCTCTTTCCCACACCTGAGGTTTAATAAAAGTAAATCTAGATGGAGGCAAAGAAAATAGCCACAGTTGGGAAGATGGAACATGAGTAAGCAAATAGAGGACAATATGCTAATGATAAAGAAGGACTAGGAAAGAGACTTTTACCTTATAGAAGGGGGCGTCTCGTCCTTCAAACCTGAGACCTGAAAATACAAGGGAAAGGTGGGGGGAAAGGATGTTATTACAGTTCTTTGTTCCTCTCACATGCCTGGCTGATTCCTATTTATCCTCCATTCATTCCCTATCCAGAGTGCTTGCTGATTACTCCCTCTCCCAGAGTTCTGTCAGATGGTCTTCCATGGTCCTTCCCAAGCCCCAGTGGTCCTAAAACCTCGGGTTCCAAGCCTCAGCTTCAGATGAGTTCTATGAGCTAATTCTTTACTCATTCGTTACTGAAGGGGAGGAGTAATAGATAAAGAATGGATTATCCAAAACAATAAGTTATTTAACTCTGGCTATTTAGGAAACACAAGCAACTCTTTCCAAATGTACTTAAAGTACATCTCTACCCAGGCAAACATGCTCTACAAATTCAATCTGTATATTTGGCAGATTAAATGTGACATTATCTTAAAAAAAAATCTCTAAACGTACAAAACAACTTTCTGATTTAAACACACATACACATACACTGTGGCCTATAGATAGCTTATTAAACTCTTCTGACAAAATGGCAAAATACTATTTACCTCACAGGATTGCTGTAAATGTGAGGTAAGGGTACCCAAAGCAGACCTGACAAGAGCTAGGCTCACTTAGTTTAGGGGCTGAGGCCTCAGCCCTGCATGCCCATCATCTGTTCCCTGTCTGGGATGACTTGCCACAGCTCTGACACCTTCATTTCCTTCTCTGGAGCTAGGGTTATGCATTGAAAATCCTCTTCTCTCCGGGCACTCTGCTCATCTTCACCCCATCTACGGTGCAGGTTTGTGCAGCATGGGTTTCTTCCTTGCTTGCTGGTGCTGAGCCTGGATAGAGTTCAATTAAATCTACAAGGAGGGTCAGATCCCCCTGTGTTGCCAACACCCAACTCTCTTGGATCTTTTCTGGGCCTGTAATGGGACTGCTTGCCTCAAGCTGAGCTCACAGCAGAAGAGCTGGCTGGCTGAGGCATTTCTTGGTTCTGGAGTGGCGATATATGCATCTCACCTCTGTTCTCTCCACTGGTAACCTTCTCCTTCTTGCTATGGGAAACTGAGGTGGGAGAAACCAGCAGTTGCACACAAGTTGATTCTGATCCTGTGTGTTTCAAACTAGAACTGCACTCTGCAGGCTTTTCATGGCTGTGTTAACTCAGGCCTTTCTTTGAGGGTAGATTTTCTTCTGGGTGGATTTGAACTGCCAATCTCTCAGTTCATTGCCAAGTGCTTAACTGTGTCACCTTTTGATATGAGAAAGAAGAGACACTGAAAAATAGGGGTGTTTATAACTCCACTTGGAGGGGAATTTCAGCTGACACAGAAATTCTTTAGAATGCTATCCCTGGAGATAGCCTGCACTTGGGTTTTGGGGTTTTTTCTTGGTGACACCAAAAAAAGTCAATTATGCCCTAACCATCGAGGCATACATACTTCATCTTCTATGCTGTCTTGGAAGCCTACAGTGGTTCCAGTGGTCAGATTTCCCAGTAAGGAAACAATGAGGCTTTTCAATCAGTGAGGTCACTAAAGTTGGTATTACACAGCAAGTTAACTCCTGGTTTCATCACCCTCTGTTCACGGATTTCCTCCCATACCAAACATATCTAATCCTTCTCAACTCAAAACTCCCACTGCAACTGAGTTAGAATAGACCCACAGCTGACCCTCCGATGGGTTTTGAGAAGCTGTTAATCACATAAGGAGGAGATTGCCAGTAATTCTCCTCCAGTGTCATCAGTGGATTCAAATTGTGAGAGAGATGCCACCTTTGAGTTAGCAATGCAATTCCCTCCTGCAGACTATGTCACCTGTTAAGTCTTTAATAATGTTTGTTACACATTTTAAGCACTGAATGATATGATAAATATTATTGTAAATGGCTTAAATACCATATGTCTGATTATATGACTATTAACAATGAAATTGGGAGCTCTGGGGGCTTAGTAGTAAGGAATTATCAGTATTGACAACCTAAAGGCACATTGTTCGAATCCGCCAGTTGCTCTACAGGACAAAGATGGGCAATCTCCTCCTGTGTGATTTACTGCTCTGAAAACCCACGGGAGTATCAGTTATGGGCTGGTTCTGACTCTACAGTATATAACAAAATTGTTTTATAAAATCTACATTGAGTTGTGGTTGTTGTTAAGTGCTGTCGAGTTGTAGATGACTCATAGCGACCTTATGAGCAAAAGACCTGAACACTTCTATAACTTTCATCATTTCTCCAAGTTCATAGGGTTTCTGGAGGCAAGCTAATTTGGAAGTGGATGCCACTCCTGCTTCCAAGCTTGGTTTAATCGGGGAGCTCCACCAAACACTGTTCACCATGGGTAATCATTATTTCATTTGACTAGTTGTTGTTGTTGTTGTTATGTGTCATTGAGTTGCTTGCAACTTATAGTGACCCTATGTACAAGAGCCCTAAACCCTGCTCTATCCTGTGCCAAACTTACCATCTCTGACACACTCATCCCACCACCCTAATCACAGAATTGATCTGTGATCAAGGGTCTTCCTCTCCTGCACCATCCCTCCATACTCCCAAACATGATGTCCCTCTCCAAGAACCGGTCCCTCCTTGCAACATGCCCAAAGTATGTCAGACGAAGCTTCAGAATCCTTGACTCCAAGGATCGGTCTGGCTTCACCCTCTCTAGGACAAAACTGTTTGTTCTCCTAGCAGTCCATGGTATATTCAGCACTCTTCTCCAGCACCACAGCTCAAAGGCATCAATTATCTTTCTATCATCCCTAGTCACTCTTCAACTCTCCGATGCATAGCACATAATTGCAAAGACTATAGCCTGGAACAGGTGCACCTTAGTCTCCAGCCTGATATCATTGCTCTTCCATATTCTTGAGAGGTCCCTGACCGCTGACTTTCCCAATTACAAACATTATTAGTAACTGAGAACAGGAGCCTTCTAAATTTCCCTCTCTTTAATTATAACTTTGTTCTAAAAAACTCCACTGTTACTATGCTGTTGTACACCATCACGTGGGAATTAACCCAGAGCTGACGCTCCAGCAGGTTTTCAGAGGCAATAAATTTTACAGGAGGAGATTTCCCATCCTTCTTCCACAAAACCGCTGGTAAGATTCAAACAACATGCCTTTGGGGTTACAGGGTACCCTCTTACCACCAAAGCTCCCTATTGCTATAGGTTCACAAATACAAATTACCACGATTCTGTCACAAACACCAGAAGTTTTGACAAAGTCAGTGACTATGAAAGCAATGTGCAGCAACCCAAACAACAAATGTTTGTAGCATATACTGATGAAACCATACGATTATTCAAATAAACATCAGTGTAATTGGGTCACATTCACAACTCTGACCTGAGTCTGACATTCATTTACTTCAAGAAGCAAATTAGCCTAGAGTTTCAGCCTTGTAGGTATGTTGATCCACAAAACTTGAGGGTGGTTTTTTTTAAAATATTTTTTTTTGTTAGCCGCTATGGGAATATTATTAAAAAAATTAATAAACTTCTGCTGAAACACAAAGTTCTGCTATTAAGCAAAGTTCTTAAAGACAGTGAGTTAGGTGTCACTTCCTCTATCACCCAGTGCAGTCCACAATCGCCACCTGCACTAGTAACACCACTGCAGTCACTGATACCACATCAAGCTCCTTGTGGTGTCAATACTCAGAAGTAATGGCTTCTTTCTTCTTCCCCCACCCCTCACCATTAGCCCTGAAAGGAAACAGCTGACTAAGAAGGAATAAGAAAGCAGCCTGGGTTCTCCCAGGGTGGGAATGCACTTACCTGGAATGAGAACTGTGTGCAGGGGCATCACCTCCACCCCATGAACCGGGTACCCAAAGGGGAGGTTGGGCTGAGCCAGCAGGGGCGGTGGATGGGGCAGCCCTTCTCTGTAGGGAAAAAGACACGACATTAGAAGCCCTCTAGTGAGGCCCCAGGGAGCTTCTGGCGTGGTTCTTGTCCTGTCAACAATCACGAGGAGAAGTTAGAAGCAGACTGCCCCTGTCTGCACTCTTTCCTCTTTTTACGGGCTTTTATTTCACTCCTCCTCCTTCAACCTCTAATTAAACACATGAGAAAGTTTACATAAAAAGGAAAAATAATGACCAAGAAAAAAAATAAAAAGAGTGACTGAGGAAAACATGAAAAGCCACTCACTATCATTAATTATTTGTTCTCATTGTTTTTAGGTGCTATTCATAGTGACCCTCTAGGTCCAGCAAAGCAAAAACGCTACCTCGTCTTGCGCTATCCTCACCAGCAAAACCACAAGGAGATTAGTCACATCAGCTTTGTCTCTTTGCGGTCAAGCTGGAACCAACTCATACACAGCTGACTTTTCAGCAGGTTTTCTGAAGTTGTAATTTGCACGAGAGGAAATTGTACGTCTTTATCAGAGCCGCTGCTGTATCCCAGCTGCAAGAGAGGTGTGAAACCTAGATCCAGATCAAAAAGCTATTGTCCAAACCAAGCATGGGAACACAGTATGGTTTAAAATCAAGAAAGAAGTATATCAGGGCTGTATCCTTTCATCCTTTCTTCATACCTTTCCAATCTGTATGCTGAGCAAATCATTAGAGAAATTGGATTCTTTTTTTTTTTTTTTAGAAATTGGATTCTATGAAGAAGAATGTGGCATCACAATCAGAGGAAGACTCATCAGCAACCTGTATTATGTAGATGACACAATTTTGTTTGCTGAGAGTGAGCAGGACTTGAAACACTTACTGCAGAAGATCAAAAACTATAGCCCTTAATATAGATTCCATCTCAGCATCAAGAAGACAAAAATCCTCACCACTGGGCCAACAGGCAACATCATGATATACGAAGAAAAGACTGAAATTGTCAATGATTTCATCTCACTTGGATCCACAACCAACACTCCTGATACCAGCAGTCAAGAAATCAAAGACGTATTGCATTGGGATCTCTCCAAAGTACTGGGGAGCAATGATTTCAGCTTAAAGATTAAGATGTGCCAATTAAGGTCTTTTCAATCACTTGCTATGCATCTGAGAGTTGTTCCATGATTAAAGATGACAGAAGAAGAAATGATGCCCTTGAGCTATGGCGTTAGAGAGGTACTGAATATCCTATTGACTCCCCAAAGAACAGATATGTTTTAGAGAACATTCAGCCGAAGTGTGCCTTGGAGGCAAGGATGGCAAAGCTTCGTATCACATATCATACTTGAAAAGGTGGAGGGTCAGTGATGGTCTGACATAGTGACTGCAGCAAAGGGCTCAAGTATGTCAGAGTGATGAGGATGACACTCGTAGGACAGGAATCAAATCTGTGGTTCATGGATTGCTATGTGTCATACTCCTCAGTGGCACCTAGTAATAGCAAGTAGCAGAATTCTGGTAAGTAAAATAATGTCAGACAGGAAGAGTGGGGGGACAGTGCATGAGAGGAAGACCCCGGATGAGATGGACTGATACAGTAGCTGGGACAAGGAGGGCTGGTGCGTTGGAATTAGTGAGACTGGCTCAGGACAGGGCAGGGTTCAGAGCTGCTGTACATAGGGTCACAGGCAACTCGATGGCACATACAACAACAATAAATCCCATGATCTGCCCACATATGGGACCTGACAACATAGAGGGAAGAAGGTAAATTCTAGCAAACAACTTGATTTGTGAAGCAGCAAAGCAGAAGGGGGATGCCCAAATTTCCTGATGCTGCTGCCCTCACATGAGGCCTATGAAATGAAGCCAACCAAAGAAGAACCTATCCTAATGACTGTTCCCTAAAGCACTATTTCCACACAGCAACTATTAGAAGTTAAACCTTGAGTCAGAAGAGACTGTGGAACAAGGGGCATCAATCAGATGGATCTTAACTGAGTGGTGCAGAGAATAACAGAAATGTCTACTTGTGTTTTGTTTACTATGACAAGTCATTCAACTGTGGAGATCAAAATAAATTCTGCCTAGCAATGAGTCTCTTAGAATACTTAATTGTAAAAAAAAAATACTTAATTGTACTCATATGGAACTATAAAGGGACCCAAAATCAATCATTGGAACACAACAAGGGATATTTGTTGTTGTTGTTGTTAGGTGCTATCCGCTTGAGTATGACTCATCACGACCCCATGAAGAAAAGATCTATCCCTGTTGTATCCTGTGCCAACCTTACACTTCCTGACACACAAAAGCCCATTGCAGTCCACCTTATTGAGGGTTTGCTAGCCCTTCCTAGCAACATGCCCAAAGTATATGAGGTGAAGCCTCATCGTTCTTGCCTCCAAAGAGCATTCCAGCTGCATCCTCTCCAAGACATATTTGTTTCTTCTTTTTTTGAAGTGTTTAAATATAAAAGCATAAAAAGATCTCCAGCCTTCAGTATGGATTGTATCTCACCATCAAGAAAACAAAAAAACCTTACAACTGTACCAAAAGACAACATCATGTTACCTGGAGAGAAGATTGAAGTTATTAACAATCATTTTAGTAGTCTTTGCAAAACATTTATGAAAGCAGCTGCGAGAATACATTATAGGTATTGCACTGGGGAAATTTGCTGTCAAGGACCTTTAAAGTACTGAAGAGCAAGGAGGTCATTTTAAACACTAAATAACACCTGACACAAAACTCAAACTCACTGCTGTTGAATTGATTCTGAAAACCTCCCCTTGTGGTTTCTGTAAAGTACAATGGAAGAAGACTGTCCATCTTTCTCCTTTGGAGCCACTTTGTGGATTCCTAGAGCCATTCATCTTTTGGTTAGCAGCACAACGCACTGTGGACTATGTCAGCAGAGCTTCCAACACCTCACCTACACCATGGTACTTTTAAATGCTTTATATGCATCTGAAAGATGGACAATGAATAATGGAGACCAATGAATTATTAATGCTCTTGAATTATGGAGTTAGCAAAGAATATTGAATATGGCATGGGCTGTCAAAAGGGCAAAGAAATCTGAGAAATGCATTCAGGGTGCTCCTCAGAGGCAAAGATGGTGAGACTTTATCTCACACACTATGGGCATGTTTTCAAAAGGGTCAGTCCTTGGGAAAGGACATTATAGTTAGCAAGGTGGAGGGTCAGAGAAAGAGGAAGATCTTTAAGGACATGGATTGACACAGTTTGCCAACAGTGGGCTTGAGCACAGGGATGATTGTAAGTGTGGCACAGGATGAGATAGTAATCTGTTGTACATAAGGTCACTCTGAGTGAGAGTTGATTCAATGACACCTAACAACAACAGCAAAATATGAAAACCAGGGAAGCACGTCCTCCTTGGAATAGCAACAACATAAGAGCAAAAGTGCGACTTATGTCCAGGGATATTGCTTAGGAGACAGGAAGGGCTAGAATACAGAGATGAGATGGCTAGAAACAAGAATCACAAGAAGAAAGTGGAAGAATGGTTACACTGGGTGTATTGTAATTAATGTTATAAAACAAAATGTTTAAGAATGGTTGAATGAGAAACCAATTTGCTTTGTAAACTTTCACTCAAATCAAACACAAAAAGAACACTAAATATTTAAATTTTTTAAAAGGAAAATGTGAAACTAAACTGAGTATATGCTTCATTGAAGAAAGTAAGAATTTGGGGGGGGAAGAAAGTAAGAATTGGAATTGCACAGAAAGTAGATTGTCATTTGAATAGATCTCCACAATAAGTCAAGCAGGGTACCACTGGTTGAAAAGATAAAAATGTAAAATTTGGAAGGCTTACTATTGTGGTCTAGGATGGACATTGCTGAACTTTTTCTGCAAAGGGACAGATATTATAATTATTTATTTTTTACCAACAGTCAATTTATTAAAATAGTTGATTTAGGCATCTTCAATGGTGACTTCAAACTCTACTCAAGGCTCAATGCTGATGGAGGTGATCTGCTTGACAATCTCAGAAGTGCAAGTCGATGAGTTGCTTGTGGATCCTAATCTGGAAATGATCCCACATCGTGGAACCTTTCCCACAAGGAGTCTTCCTTGTAGTGATTCTCAGAGTCTTGGTAGGTATCTTAACCAGTCCCTTCACCTTCAATTTCTTCTCCTTTGAGCCTCTGATCAAGTAGGCACACACCTTTTCCAGGGATTTACATTGTGGCTGGTTAGGGTAATCCTAATCTGGTGAATGGCCACCCCAGTTCCAGGAGCATCTTTCCAGTGTCCTTAAAAGCCATGGCTGCAGCATGGCTTCCTGACCAACTTGTTCCCCGGGGAGAGCAAACAGCAGTGAGTCAGGAGCGGGAGTGAGTGAGTCTTCCTCAGAGAGAGATATTAAATATTTTAAGCCCTGTAGATCAGGCCATGGTCTTCACAATTACTTGTCATATATGCATCAGAGAGCTGGATAATGACTAAAGATGACAGAAGACAATGCCTTTGAGTTGTGGTGCTGAAGAAGAGTACTGAATGTTCCATGGACTGCTAAGAGGAACAAACAGGTCTGTCTTGGAGAGGGTGAAACCAAGCTGCCCTTTGAAAGCAAGGATTTTGAAGCTTTGTCTCACATACTTTGGGCTTGTGACTAGGAAGGACCAGTCCTTGGAGAAGGACATCATGGTTGGAATGGTGGAGGAACAGTGCAGGAGAGGAAGACCTTGGAGGGGATGGATTGACACAGTAATTGGGGTAGTGAGAGAAGGTGTGTTGGAGACAGTGAGACTGGCTTAGGATAGGGCAGGGTTCAGAGCTATTGTGCTCTTAACATCTAGGGTCACTATGAGTCACAGGTGACTCAATGACACATAAAAACAATGGTCATTAGGTTTCTCTCTCAACTACTCTATCGTGATGTCTAATAAGAAAGCAGATACAAATAATGCATAAACTAATGGACATGGCCTTTCTTCGAGGTAATTTTTATTTACAAAACCAGGAAACAGGGGGGCAGGAGGGGAGGGCTAGGCAGGGAGAAAAGTGCAACAATGAATGAATGGAAATCCAAAATATCTGTAAATGTTCATTAAAATTACTAGAATAAAATAGAAAAAAAAGAGGCTCCCAACCCACACTGACTATTAATTAAATAAAAAATACCAAACAAAAATACAAGCACATAATTGACTGTTCGTCAAATAAAAATGCCTACCTTCCAGAATCCAACTGTTTCAAACAAGAGGCTCTCAGGCATGCCCCAACAACAACAACAAAAAAAAAACCAAAAAAAAAAAAACCCAAACAAACAAAAAAATCCCAAACAAACCAACCCAGGAAACAAGATATATTTAACTTTAGGGTTATAGTTTGTCAAACTCTGGTCTAGGAAATCTCCTGTTTTTCTTCTAGGTTACATTATTTTAAAGTCTAAGCCCTTAGACTTCAGCATTTTGAAGGATTATGATATTCTATTTGGGCTGTGGTAGCATAGTGATAAGAAGTCATGCTGCCAAGCCACAAGTATGGGGTTCAAATCCACCAGCTGCTCTGCAGGAAAAGGATGGGCAAGCTCCTGTGCAATTTCCTGCCTGTGAAAACCTGCTGGAGGGTGAGCTATGGGTTAGTTCCAACTCAATGGTGCATAATAATAACAACAACATTGTATGGGTTACTAGTTGCTTGTGGATGGCCATTTACATTTCCAACGTTTCCCTTCTGTATATCGTGCTGCTGTGAGTATTCACACATAATTTATGCCCGGGTGCCAGTGTATCAAAGGATGCCAATTTATACGCTGTACTTATTTTACCTTAGTCTTTCTATAGTATATCATCAATTCTTTGTTTCTTTTTCTTTTTTTTTTTTAGCTGAATTAACAAAGTTTATTTCGAGTTC
Organism: Elephantulus edwardii; assembly: GCF_000299155.1. Taxonomy (NCBI): domain Eukaryota; kingdom Metazoa; phylum Chordata; class Mammalia; order Macroscelidea; family Macroscelididae; genus Elephantulus; species Elephantulus edwardii. The sequence continues at coordinate 10,196,083 of NW_006399827.1, forward strand.
GAACCTGGGCTTCCGCGTGCTGACACAGCAGCATCCACCCGAGAGCCCAATTCTTTGTTTCTTTTTAAACTAGAATTCTTAAGTGGCTTGGACTTTGTGTGAATGTAAATGTATTTTTCCCAAGAAGAAATTTTCAGCTTTCATCAAATTCTAGTGTGTGTGTGGAATTTCTAGAAGGGACCTGGGGTCCCAGAAAAGAGCTTATCCCTGACTTTGAGAACAGTCTTCTTTGCTGAATTTTCTTTCTGTGAGTTTTAGCTAGTATTTCAGCTAGTCCTTATTTCACTTTTCCTGGACCTTTGTCAGATTCTCCTGCTCCGGGCAGCTGATTGAGCCTCAAAACCAATTGTCATTGAATTAAAAGGGACTCACCATGGCCTCTTGTGTTTTGGAGTAGAACTGTGCTTTGCAGGGTTTTTAGTGACTGGTTTTTCAGAAACAGATCACCAGGCTTTTCTTCCAAGGTACCTCTGGGTGATCCAAACCTCTGACCAATCTGAACACATTTGCATCATCCATAAACGCCTACTCACATGCACACATCTACAAACAGCTACTCCATTTAACACAGGTGAGTAGAATACAATCTTTCTGTGTCTTGTTCCATTAATTTCCTAGTGCTTTGTGGAGGAACAATGATGGCATAGTGGTTAAAATGCTGAACTGCTGAAAGCTGAAAGGTTGAAAGGTTGGCAGTTTGAATCTGCTGGTAGGAAACAGATGTGATAGCTTGCTGCTGTAAAGAGTTGTAGCCTAGGAAACTGGTTTCCTAAAGTCACTTTTGAGTCACAAGGTAGCCTAGTAGGTAGTTTTAAAATCATTTGGCTTAGGTGTTCATTCCAGAAAAACCTTTGGGGTCAGACTGGAAACTGTAGGTCAAATTATTATCCTATACAAGGAAGCTCTTGACAGCTCCATAGTCCATAGTGTGCTGCACTGTAATCAAAGGCCACAAGTCTCTACCAGTTCGAATCCACTAGTGACTCTGAGGAAAAAAGAGAGAAAGTCTTCACTTATTACTATTTGCAGCTCTGGACTTGATGGAGGGTTGCTGTGAACAACAGTGAGTGACAGTGAAGGGATTATTTATAAACAGTGTTTGATTGGATATAATGCTTTTTGGAAATTGGCAAATCATAGTCCACAAAGACAATGTTCTACATCCTAATTTGGCAAGTAGTGACTGAAGCCTTAAAAGTTTCAGGAAGCCAAGGGGGTTCTGGTGGCCTAGTGGCAAGAAGCTGTGCTGCAATCCCTAAGGCACGTGGTTTGAACCACCAGATGCTCCACTGCAGAAAGAGGGGCAATTTCCTCCTGTGCCAGTCAGATTGGATTAAATTCGCTGATACATGTTTGCATTTAAAAAAAAAGTTTCAAGCAGCTATCTAAGGTGAATCTATCAGTTTCTAAAACCACAGAATAAAGAAAGGGATGAAAAGCAAAGATGCACTGAAACAATTGGTCCAAAGGAACATCAACTTTTATGATCCTGAAACCAGAAGAACTAGAAGGTGTCCAGCTACCATATTAACCATTCTGAAAAGGGTCACAGTATAAAGTCCTGGATAGAGTGGCAGGGGGTTGGGGACTGGGAGTGGATAAAGGATAGGCTTACTGGTTCCATGGAGACTGGCAGATTATGGTCCTTAATCATCCTTTGAACCTGGAAGAAAACTCACCTTCATGGCTCAACATTGAACTAAACAGTAGACAAGCCTACAGAGTGAACAGTAACACCAGGGAGGCACTGGTTCTTTAAACAGCCAACCACACGAGGCCAAAAGAGCAACAGTGGCCCAATAATAAAGCTCTAACGGCAGGAAGGGGAAGGCAGAAGGAAAAATGGCAACAAGAATGACCCAGTAGAAGTGAGAAACATGATCACGTGGTAGGATTTTTTTTTACTTTCATATATTTTAATTCTGTATCCTTGGACAAATTAATATCTCTGATTTCAACTTATATGACTTTGAAAATGGAGAGTTAGACTAAATGATCTTGGATTTGAACCATAGCTCTAATTCAAATGTTTATCATTTGTATAAGGAATGTATGTTCAGAAATATTTTCAAAGCTAGTAATATTAAAGCCATGTTATGAGCCTTAAGTAAGGATAATTGAGATCATTAAAGTTTCTGAAAATGCTTACATCTGGGGGGGGGAAGTCTTTTCAGTACAATGAATTGTCTAGAAACAGAAAGTCAATTACAAGAGTGAGTCAGATCTAAGATTTAGCAATGAGATAACACATGCTTAAGAAAGAAAATTCAGTATTTTGCTAAAAAAAAAAAGTAACTATTATATAACAATAGTCTAGGGTCCAATAAAACCCAGTTATATACTCCATCTGTCCCATATTATCATTTTGCACAGATAAACTTTTAACCCTGAAGTCTTCAATTATCTTGTAATCATTAAAGAGACTTCTTCCAACAACATTTTCTCAATGATGGCTTTGTTTTCATCACTAATAGCGCTATCAGTTCTCCAGGATGAATCTAGCTGGTGATCATGTTGCAAAATAGATACCATGGTTTAATCACCCCTTTCTGTGTTGTGACAGCTATGACATCTCCTTCAAAGTCTACATCAGCATCTTCAGCCACCATGACAGGACGTGACCTGGTCCTCACAAGGTGGGTATTGTAGGAACTGTGCTGGATTAGCTCACAGTGCATTGTGCTGGTAACTCAAAGGCCGTTCAAATCCACCAGCGGCTCCACGGAGGTAAGATGCACAGTTTTCCTCCTCTTTCAGTTTACAGCCATAGTCACCTGATGGTCACTGTGAGCTGGAACTGACTCTACAGCAGTGAGTTTGAGCTTTATTATGATTAATGTTATGAAACAAAATGTGTATGACGATGTCATAAACTAAACCCATTAATCAGTGATAATTAATATTTCAAAACAAAAGGTCTATGAATGATTGTATGAAAAATCAGTATGATTTCTAAGTCTTCACTCAAATAAAACCCCTGAAACTGAACAAAAGTATATGATTGAATGGAAAGTTTGTAAGCTTTGTAAATTTCCATTCAAATCACAATTAAGAAATAAACAAGTTTCACAAAGCATCTTTGGGAGTTTAGTACGTAGTCAGAAAACATTGCTGTCGAGTTGGTTTGCACTCAGAGCATCGGTCCACTGGGTTCCCAAGGCAGTGAATTGCAATGGGCAGAGGATGCCCATCTTTCTTCCACAGAGCAGCTGGGAGATTTTAACATGTGCAACTCACAGCCCTCGGATTAGCAGGGCAACTCACTCCGGACTAAGCCACCAGAGCTCCGTCTACAGTCAGAAGTGTTTTCCAATTTGCAACCCCTAGGCCATGGTCTTTGTAATTACATGCTAGGCATCAGAGAAGTGGACAATGACTAAGGATGACAGAAGAAGAATTGATGCTTTTGGGTTGTGGTGCTGGAGAAGAGTCTTGAACACACCATAGATTGCCAAGAAAACAAATAGGTCTGTCTTAGAGAGGGTGAAACCAAGTCACTCCTCAGAGGCTAGGATTTTGAAGCTCCATCTCACACACTTTGGGCATATGTCCAGGAGGGACCAGTCACTGGAGAAGAACATCATGCTTGGAAAGGTATTGGGACAGCACAGGAGAGGAAGACCCTTGATGAGATAGATTGACACAGTAACTAGGTCAATGGGGTAGGTGTGTTGGAGTCAGTGAGACTGGCTCAAGACAGGACAGGCTTCAGAGCTGCTGTACAAAGGGGTCATTTTGAGTTGCAGGTGACTCGATGACACATAACAACAACATATTAAATAAACTTAAAATCAACTTATATTATTGGCTTATTATGACTTTTACTTTAACAGCTTGACATCAGAAGTGGGATCTCAGAGACATCATTTCACATCCCTGAATGCTTGGAGAGAAACAGGAACTTGGTTCATAGAGCATTTCTATTTTTCTATCGCCAATCTCTTCAGAACCATGGTGAGAACTCTAGGATCTTTGGAGCCCAGACCAGAGCAGTAGCAGCAGCAGCAGCAGCAACAACAGCAGTAGAGAACCAGAGGCCCATGTGAAGGAAGAATATAGCAGTTGCCCCAGCACTCCCAGGCTTGATCACTTCCTGAGAAACTTGATAACATCTAAGTTGGTCATATCAAAGACCAGACCAGACAATGGATAATGATAAAGAGTCAGAGCTTGAAAAAACAAAAAAAGCTAAAACCTAACTTAATTAACTCCCCAAATTCCTATAAGTACCATCTTAGTCCTCCCCAGAACCTCTATAAAAGGAAATTCCCCCAAACTGCCCGAGTGCCATTTGGATCTTGTCTGCATGCTGTGCGGCTGGGTCACTTGGCTTCCCTCTCAGACCACGCAATAAAGGCCTGTTTGTTTCTTGGGACCAATTCCTTTCTTTATTTCTCTCCCTCAAGTTCTTTTTTTATATCTAACGCCATGTGAGTCAGCTAAACTGGAATTCCAGCCCCAGAGCCAGAGCCAAGGCCCTTCATCCAGGCTTACTGAAGGGAAAAATCAGTAACTGACAGGACTGAAAAAATAACAGGAGCCCAAAGCCTCGAGGTTGAAAATTAGGGTATACATCTAAGAAGCTGTCTTGACTGAAGGATTGTATCTTATTTTCTACCTGAATTGCAACCTATCAACTTCTCTAGTTAGCCTCATAATCACAGGGTTGGGAAAAAAAGAATTTTAGGGTCTTTAGATCATTCCTTTGTGTAACAAACGATGTGGCTCCTAAATTTCTTTTTAAAAGACAATGTCTCTAGCCAGCAGACTGAACCATGTTTGTGAAGAAAATGAAACAACTCTCTTAGGTTTTATAAAGTTGGTACAGACATTTCAAAACCAAAGTCCAAGGCAGACTGTCTGCTAAGAATTTTATGGCATGGTGCCACGTCGAGGACTTTGTATTCTCTTTTGCACAATTTCTGAAAGCTAGGTAGGTCTGTTAGGATCTGGAAGCCACAGTATTTGTGTCTAGCTCTTGAACTTACAGTGTTTAGAAATGCCACTTGATTCTGACACCAAGGTGCCAGTGAGGCCAACATTGTATACCCAAAGCTTAGTGGGTCAGTTACCTCAGAGTGGTGGCGCCTAATCCCAACTTTGGAGGTCCCAGACTCTAGGCTCTGAATTCACCCACAGTTTCCCTGATTGATTCTGCCTGTTTTATGACATTTATTTAAAGTAGAGTTTTTAAGTATGGGGAACCCTTAATTATAAAAGTGGTTTATCCTTCAACATCCCCTTTCTGGGATGGCAGCTTTGAGGTTCATGTTGAAAACACTATAAACTCCAGTTGGTTGTTTCTGGGGAGGGAGGCTGTCTTTCCCATACTACGCTGGGGAATTGAATTATCTGTGTTGTCTTTTCTTTCTTCTTTGTGGAACTTTTGTTTGGCCCCCAGGTTTTATAAGTGTTATGATAAACCACTGACAAGTTAATAATTTCTTCTAGAACCTGTTTTTGTTTGTTTAAGTGAGTTGGTCTTTCCAAAGACAAATTGAGGCTACTGTAAACATTTTTTTTAAAAAAACTGGTTGGCCTATTTAGCTTTGTGTTATGATATTAACAGTATAAACCTCGTTGTTTGTGTTGGCCTCAAAGACAGGTGAGTTAATGTGTTTTTACTGTCTTGTTTTGTCCTGTGTTCTTGGCTGTGATTTACAAGCTATGCCTGGGGAATTTTTTTATGTGCAAATTCAGAGCGAAGCCTGAGGCTGAACATTGTCAGATTTTTCACAACACTGTCTTACATCTAGGTTCTTTCCTCTTCTAGAAAAAACACCCCAAAACTCTTTCTATGTGCATCTATCTTTCTAAGTGGCATCATTCACAAAGGGTGAATCAGGGGTTTTCAGTAGCTTCTTTGATAATTTTTAAAAATTTGTTTGTTTGGTTGGTTTTTTTAAAATTTTATTTTATTAATTTTAATGAACATTTACAGAGTTTTTGGATTTCCATTCATTCATTGTCACACTTTTTTCCTTCCCCTCCCCCCCAAGTTCGTTCCTTTCTTTGAAAAGCAAAAGATAAACTTCTTCATTGGTATACAATCCCCTTGCCCCAAATGCACTGCACTATGCAACCTTAATTCTGGACTTTCGTGATAATCATATATCACTTTTAAATTGTTCTCTCCCTCATCTGTCTCAATGCAGTATACATAATTTATCCACTTTTTCTCAGTCTTACACCAACCCTGATGTCAGTCCTGATCTACAACAGTGGCACCATGCAGCATTTGTCCTTTTGTGACTGAGACATTTCACTCAGCATAATGTCCTCCAGGCTCACCCATTTTGAATAATATTGCATGAGTTCCTGGTTTTTCAATGCAGCGTAGTATTCCATTGTGTGAATATACCACAGCTTCTCTATCCATTCGTTTGTTGATGGGCACGTGGGTTGTTTCCAGCTCCTTGCTATTGTGAACAAAGCTGCGATAAACATGGGTGTGCATATATCTGCTTGGATGTCATTTATGGTCTCTTAAGGGTATATTCCCAGTAATGGAGGTGCTGGGTCAAATGGTATCTCTATTTGCAACTTTTTGAGAAAGCACCACACTATTTTCCACAGTGGTTGCACCATTTTACACTCCCACCAACAGTGAATAAGGGTTCCAGTTTCTCCACAACCTCGCCAGCATTTGTTGCTTGCTGTTCTGTTAAATTTTGCTATTCTGACTGAGGTTAGATGATATTTCATAGCTGTTTTGATTTGCATCTCTCTTAGAGTTAGGGATTTTGAACATTTCTTCATGTGCTTGTTGGCCATCTGAATGTCTTCTTTGGTGAAGTGAAAAAAATTTTTTTATATTATTTTGTGTGTGTGCACTGTCTCATCAGATCTGATTGGTACAGGAGGAGATTGCTCCTCCTTCTCCAGCAGAGCATCATCTAGTGGATTTGAACTGCATACCTTTGAGATTGCAGTGCAGTTTTTGGCCACTAGGCCACCAGAGTTCCCCTTTGATAAATTTTAATATAAATTGATCTGTTTGAAACGTGAATTTCATCTCAGATCTTTTGGACATGTTGGTAGGAGAAACTATTCTATTCCTTGGAGAGGGCTATTATACTTGGAAAGGTGGAGGGTCAGTGAAAGAGAGGAAGACCTTCAACAAGACGAAGTGACGTAAAGATTGCAGCAGTGGACACAAGCACGCCAGAGATAATAATGAGCATGACAGGATAGGAGACAATTCAGATCCCTTGTTCATAGTCACTAAGAATTCGTTACCAACTTGATGGCACCTAATAACAACATTTTTAAAGTACAATGATGAAACGATGAGTTGTTTCTTTTGATTGGCATAGCAAAGCCTTAAAAAAAAGATAAAATCATCTAAATTTGTTTCTGTAAAAGATTCTTCAAAGCTCAGTGAAAATCACACTTCATCATCTGGAGTTGGCTTCGATCCTCCGTAGGTTTCTAATGTTGTAATTGCAAAGGGAGGAGAGAGTCCATTAGATTCCCCTCTGCCTTGCAGTAGATTTGAACCTTGGGAGACCTGGGGGTGCTTTTGTTTAGCATTAGCTTAAAACAAAACAAAACACACCACTTACACACTCACACAAAACCCTCACCCACACATAAAACAAACAACAAAAGAAACTCAGGTAGCTTAATCCGTAGGGTCGCTGCTGATCCAAAGGCTAGTCAGCTCTGGCGGTTCAAATCCCCTAGTGGTTCCTCAGGAGCAGACAGATTAACTCCTCCGTGTAATTTCCAGTCTTGGAAAACTGCTGGATGGTGAGTTATAAGTCCGTTCCACTTTTAAAGTCACAATTTTTAGTCGTTGGTTTTTTTTTAAAAAAATAATCCTGCAGAACAGGTGCTGTTGAGACAACTTGGTACTCATAGCAACTCTCTGGTTTTTCATCAAAAACTTGGCGACGGCTAGTGTAATAAACCTAATGGAAAGAGCCTGCTGGTCTTTCTCCTGTTAGTAACTGGTGGATTCAAACCACTGAGCTTTGCGCTAACAGTGCAACAATGCTAGATCCTACACCATCCATGCTCTCGAATAATTTAGGCTAGACTGAGTATATAGAACATGTTTGTTTTGAGTTTTGTTTTGTTGTGCTTTGTTTTCTTCTTGTGTGCCATTGAATTGGATCAACTGGCACAGTAGGAGATTGCCCCTCCTTCTCCAGCAGAGCAACTGGTGGATTCAAACTGTGTGCCTTTGGGATTGTAGCTCAGCTTCTTGCCATTAAGGCCATTAGAACTCCCTTGAATATGTTTTCTTAAGGGAGGAGAGGAAAAAAAAATTTTTTTGCCCTAAAGTGAAAGAGAAAATTATTCCAAGATGAAAAAGAGAAAAATATGTTGTGATGTGCCATTGATCTAACTAAAATTCATAAAGCTCCTATGAACAGATCAGCAGTTTGCTCTATCCTGCGCCATTTCATGACCTTGGACATATATGATTGTTAAAGTCATTGTGTCAATCCATCCTGTCAAGGGTCTTCCTCTCTTTCTCGGACCTTCCGCCTTTCCCAGTATGATGTTTTTCCCCAAGGACTGGGCCTTCCTGACAACATGTCCAAAATATATGAGACAAAGTTCATCATCCTTATCTCCAGGTAGTTCTTAGGTTGCATTTTCTTCAAAGCAGACTTACTCATTCTAGACCGACTTGCTTGCTCGTTTGGCAGTCCATGGGATAGTCAGTATTCTTCACCAATACCATAATTCATAGATTGATTCTTCTGCCCTCCTTATTCTTTGTCCAACTTTCAGATGCATCGGAGACAACTGGATCAGGTGCATCTTAGTCTTTAAACTAAGCTATCGCTGTCCTTGAGCACTTTACAGATATCAGCAGACGTTCCTAATGCGTAATGTCTTGATTTCTTGGCAGCTGCTGTTACCATGGGTATTGATTGATTACGGATGCAAGTAAAATGAAATAACAGACAACATCAATCTTTTCTCCATCTATCATGATGTTGCCTACTGGCCCAGGGGTGAGGATTTTTGTTTTCTTGATGTTGAGAAGTAATCCATATTGATGGTTATAGCCTTTGATCTTCTGCATTAAGTGCTTCACGTTTTCTGCACTCTCTGTAAGAAAGGCTGTGTCATCTGGATAAGGCTTGCTGTTGGTGAGTCTTCCTCCAATCCTGATGACACATTCTTCTTCATATATCCCACATTCTCAAACTATTTGCTTGAGTTGAGGTTGAATATATGTGGAGAAAAAACCCACAAAACTGACACATACCTTTCCTGAGTTTAAGCCATTTAGTGTTCCTTTGATCTGTTTGGACAACTGCTTCTTGGTCTATACATAGGTTTGGCATGAGCATAGTTAAGTGTTATTCTCAATGCTAACCATAATTTGTTATGATCCACACAGTCAAATGTCTCTGCATAGTAAATAAAATACAAGTAAACATATTTCTGGTAGTCACTGCTTTCATCCAAGATCCATCTGACATCACTCTATAACCTCTTCTGAATCCAGCTTGAATTTCTGGCCGTTTCCTGTGAATGTCCTATTCCAACCTTTTTTTTTTTAAAGATTCTTCAGCAAGGGAGCCACCTGGCCCTGGGGGGAGCCACCTGGCCCTGGGGGGAGCCACCTGGCCCTCAGGGGGATCCATCTGGCCCTGGCAGGGGTAGCCATTTGGGGGGGAGCCATTTGGCTCAAGGTGAACTGATCAGTCCCTGGAATAAGCCATTCAGGGTGAGCTGTTCAGCCCTTGAGCTGAACCATTTGGTCCTCAGGGTGAGCTCCTCAGCCCTCGGGTTATGCCATCTGACCCCTGGATAGAAAAAACTGCCTAGAGTATATAGAGAATTTTACCTAGGCTACTTTCCTCCACTTTCTCCCCCAGTTCACCCATAAGTAACACCTCCAAAGCCCTTCTATTTGTAACTCACAAGTTTGTTCTCTCTAGGTTTGTTCCCTTTCCAATAGGTAACCTTAACACTGAGTTTTACTCCAGACCTGACCCTGAACCCAGTTCCAGAGACAAAAAAGAAATACAACTGCCAGCTAAGGAAGCAAAGGAGGATAGAGCCTCAGGGATCAGTCAGCCATCCCCACTGGAAAACACTTTGCAGTACAGAGGGGAGTAAATATCAAGAAAATATCTTCTAGCAGAACAAGAAAACAAGCAGCTTTAACCCAGGACCACCAGTAAGATGATAAAGCGTGCTTCCTTTCCCACTTCACATCAATGCTCTGGTTCAGCACTAAGAAGTCAGAGAGTCTGCACCCCATTCCCAAATGAGAAACCCACAAGTGAATAAGACAGTTTGTTTAAACACCATTGGGCTATGCTTACCATTGCCCTGTATCGTCTGCTCCCCACTGGATCTTTTTCACTTCCTTCACATACTCCCCCCACCTAACAAATTGTGCAGAACTGCAACTGCATCACTGCAATTTCATTCCTGTCCATCCTCACCCTTCTGCTTCCAACCCTTACCTCCTTGTATCCCCATACATGTTTTTCACAATTAAAAAAAAAAGATTCTTCAGCAAAATTTTACTAGCTTGTGATATTAGTTATATTATTTGATAGTTTTCAACAGTCTGTTGGATCACTTGCTTTGAATAGGAACAAATACAGATAACTTCCAATCAGCTGGCCAGATTGTCTTCCAAATTTCTTGGGATAGGCTAGGGCTAGATCCAGGTCTGTATGTATCTGTTTGTTGAAACACATCAGTTGGCATTCCATCAATTACTGGCAATGCCTTTAGTGAAGTTTGACTTCTTCATTAATATTTGTTCTTTTTTCCCCCCCCTCCGCTTTTCTTTTTGTGTATCATTAAATCAGATCCAACGGGCATAGGAGGAAATTGCCCCTCCTTTTCCAGCAGAGCGTCTGCTGGATTTGAACCGTGCGTGCACTTTCAGGATTGCAGTGCAGTTTCTTTCCACTCAGCCACCAGAGTTCCCTTAATATTTGTTCTTGATCAACTGCTATTTCCTGAAATGGTTCAGTGTCAACTAATTATTTTGGTACAGTGACTCTATATATTCCTTCCATCTTCTCTTGGTGCTTCATGACTCATTGAATATTTTCTTCATAATATTTATATCATTTGTAATTATATACTCGTATAATTATTATAAATTATTTATAAATTTAATTTATATCCTAGACCATGAAATTCAAGTGACAGTCCCCCACAAGATGGTATGCTGCTAATCGCAAAGCTGCACCTCTCTGCCAGCTTGAATCCACCAGCAGAAAGGATGGAAAATCTCCCCAGGTGTAACTTAAAGCCTCTGAAATCCAGTGGGGGCCAGCAGTGAGATGGGTTAGAGCGGTTAACAATGAGTGAGATGTCTCTGACTAGGAAAACCAAACCTCATGACATTTGAAAAACCTAAGATTCTTTTACTTTTAAATTTTTTTTAATTAATAACTATTTTTGGTTGGGTTTTAATTATCATTTTTGTGTGTGTGTACCATCAAATCAGATCTGACTGGTACAGGAGGAGACTGTCCCTCCTTCTCCAGCCAAGCATCTGGTGGATTCAAACCGCTCACCTCTGAGATGGCAGTGCAGCTTCCTGCCACTAGGCCCCTCTAGCTCTACTTTTAAATTTTTTTATAAACTTGTGACAACTTTGACATTTCCTGAAAAGTCACAAAAGATTTGTTCCTGCTCAGGAACAAGAAAAGTGCTAGGGGAAGGAAATTTTCATATGTTGTGAGTTATGTGAAATGTATTGTCACAGTGAGAGGCATGCTTAACTTTCTTTAGGTGAAAAATTGATGTGTCTTAAGTTTTGCCTGACATTCACTTCATAACAAGAGCAGAATATTATCAGCCATAATGTTCGTGTTCTCTCTCTCTCTCTCTAATTGCTAGCGTGGTTACAGCTTTATTTCTTGAATTTAAATCCAATATTATGGGCTTTACCTGGGGATTTATCCCACTCACCTCTAATTTTTAATATTTAGAATATTAGGAAATTGATAATTATGGTATATCCTTGGCATGTTTTACCCACATGCTTTCTATTTCTTTTCTGTTATATCCTGAGAGTAACATAAGTGAAGTTGTAGTAGCATATTCCTTAGCCAGTTTCACTGCTAACCTAAAGATCACATGTCTCCAGTGGTTCGAATCTACCAGCTGCTCCAAGGGACAATGATGGGAAGTAATCCTTCCAATAAGACTTACAGCAGTCACCTTGTGATGAGAGTTCACACCCTCAAAATCCAAACGGAGGGTCACTGTGAGTGAGAAGCAAGGGGGAGACAATGAGGGAGCCCCTCCTCCTCTTTAAATTAAGCCTAATGTTCTTTTCAAGGATTTCATTCAAGGTCACCCATTTCCACAAATTAGCTGTCACATTCATTCTTTTTTTAAAATAGTAATTATTATGCTGAGAGAAATTTTGTCTAAAGATTTTTTTTATTGCCTTTATTTTGCTTTGTACAATTTTGTAAGGAATTCTCATGAGGTTTTTTTGTTTGATTTGTGGTGCTAATAAAAATAACCATGACCACTTTTAAGCTACGTCTTCTACAATTAGTTTTCACTTTGCTGGGACTCTCTGGAAGCACTTGGCTAGAATAACTCCACAAAAGATGGACATAAAAAATTTATGAAAAATACTCCCATCATCAATGAGATGGACTGATTCAGTGACCGGGGTAATGAGGATAGGTGTGTCAGAGACAATCAAGTTGGCACAGGATAGAGCAGTTTTCAGGTCTATTGTACAAAGGCTTACTATGAGTCACAAGGGACTCGACAGTACATAACAACAACAACATCCTGAACGTAGATACCCCTGGGCTGAATAAAGATTGCCAGATCTCTTGCATAGAATCTAACAAGTTCCTAGGCAGTTACCGAGACATAATCTCACAGAACACATGGATCAGTGTGCCAAAAGACTATTATGAGTTTCGTGTGTGGGAAATTGCTCATGCTAATTTCCTGGACACTTTTAGGGGAGTTCTGGTGGCTTGTTGTTGTTGTGTGCCATCAAGACACCTGTAACCCTATGTACAGCAGCTCTGAACACTGCCCTGTCTTGAGCCAATCTCACTGACTCTGACACACCAACCCTCATTGCCCCAGTTACTATATCAATTCATCCCATCAATGGATCCTTGATCCTTTCCGGCACTGTCCCTCCACCCTTCCAAGCATGATGTCCTTCTCCAAGGACAGGTCCCTCCTGGCCACATGCCCAAAGTATGTGAGGCAGAGCTTCAAAACCCTAGCCTCCAAGGAACGACTTGGTTTCACCCTCTCCAAGAGACCTATTTGTTTTCTTGGCAGTCCATGCATGGTATGTATGTTCAAGACTCTTTTCCAGCACAACTTAAAGGCATCAATTCTTTTTCTGTCATCCTTAGTCGTTGCCCAGCTCTCTGATGCATAGCAAGTAAGGGTGAAGACCATGGCCTGGATTGGCGCACGTTAGTCTCCAGACTGACATCATTGCTTTTCAGTACTCTAGAAAAGTCCTTGACAGCAGATTTTTCCAGTGCAATTTGTCCTTTTTTTTTTTTGTGGTGTTGTCTTTTTTCTTTCTTTCTTTTTTAAAATTTATTATTAATTTCAATGAAAATTTACAGAGACTTTGGATTTCCATTCATTCATTGTTGCACTTTTCTCCCCTCCCAACCCTCCCCCTAGTACTCTATACTCTTGGAAAAGTAAAAGAAAAATTCTTTCATTGTTTTACAATCCCTCCCCCCAGGTCCACTCCACTATACAGCCTTCGCTCTGGACTCCTGTAATGACAAAAATACCCAATAATTTTCCCTCTTAAACAGTTTTCTCCCTCATCTGTTTCAATGCAGTATACATTATTGAACCCATCCTTGTCAGTCTCCTCCCAACCCCGAGATCAGTCCTGCTTTACAACAGTGGCACCATGCAGTATTTGTCCTTTTGTGATTGAGATACTTCACTCAGCATAATGTCCTCCAGGGTCACCCATTTTGAATAATATTACATGAGTTCCTTGTTTTTCAATGCAGCATAGTATTCCATTGTGTGAATATACCACAGCTTCTCTACCCATTCATTTGTTGATGGGCACCTAGGTTGTTTCCAACTCCTTGCTATTGTGAACAGAGCTGCGATAAACATGGGTGTGCATATATCTGCTTGGATGTCAGTTATGATCTCTTTGGGGTATATTCCCAGTAGTGGAATTGCTGGGTCAAATGGTATCTCTATTTGCAACTTTTTGAGAAGGCGCCATACCGCCTTCCACAGTGGTTGCACCATTTTACACTCCCACCAACAGTGAATAGGGTTCCAGTTCCTCCACAACCTCACCAGCATTTGTTGCTTGCTGTTCTGTTAAATTTTGCACTTCAGAGTGGGGCGAGATGATATCTCATAGTAGTTTTGATGTAATTTGTCTTTTGATTTCCTGACTGCTGGTACCAACAGTGTTGTATTCTGGTGGCTTAGTGGTAAGGAATTACACTTCCAAGGCAACGGCATGCAGTTCCAATCTACCAGTTGCACTGCAGGAGAAAGATGTGCAGTCTCTTCCCATGTGATTAACTGTCTCTGAAAACCTGCTGGAGGATCAGCTATAGATCTGTTTTTACTTGATGATACAAAACAAGTCACCTTTAAGTCACTCTGTTGTCATTGTTAGATGTTGTTGAATCAACTATGATGCATAGTGACCCTTTGAGCAAAAGATCTGAACCTTGCCCAATCCTGTGCCATCATCACTCCATCTCATTGAGGGTCTTCCTCTCTTTTACCGACCCTCTCCCAGGATGATGTCTCTCTTCAAGGGCTAGTTCGGCCTGCAAATATGCCCAAAGTATGTGAAATGAATTTTCCCCATCCTCGCCTCTAAGGAGCATTCTGGTTGCACTTCCTTCAGCACAGAATTGTTTGTCCATTTGGCAGTCCATGGTATAGTCAATACTCTTTGCAAACACCACAATTCAATGGCATCGATTTTTCTGTCATTCTTATTCATTGTCCAACTTTCAGACACAGAGCAAGTAATTGAAAGTACCATGGCTTGAATTAGGCACACCTTGGTCTTTAAACTAAAATCCTTACTCCTTAGCACTTTGCAGAAATCCTTGACAGCAGATTTGTCAATTCAATTCATTGTTTGATTTCTTGATTGCTGCTACCATGGGGATTAATTGTGGATCAAAGTTAAATGAAATAGTTGACAACTTCAATCTTTTTCCCCATCTATCATGATGTTACCTATTGGTCCAGTGGTGAGGATTTTCAGTTTTCTTGCTGTGAGATATAACTCATATTGACTCACAATTAAAAAACTCGAAGTCATATTGTACACCAGTAAATAGTTTAAGACCATTTTGTCTTAGGCATTGGGTTCTATCACCTCCCTATTCACACAAAGCTGATGCTTATTATGTTTCTTTATAATTGGCTTGCCTGTTTTGCGTGCTCAGTGTACAGTACTTTGCAAGGAATCTTCCAGAGTCTGGGACTTAGTTAATGGTCATGAATCATGCAGGAGGCTTCATGGAGCTGAGGGCTTTCCCTGGATCTTCCTGGTGAGAGGGAAGGAGGAGAGGCTGGGAGTATCACCATTGTTTACATTGAGTTTTCTTCCTTTCTGTCTTCATGTTTGGGAGTCATCGCCATCACCCTCTGGAATGAAGAGGTCGTGTAACCCAAGCCCAATGGCAAAGTTCTTGCTAATGAGTGTTGTGATATACAGGAAGGAGCTCATGTAGAACATTTTCACTGATTTGGACAAAACGGCACCACTGTGTATAACAACGGTGCCAAGGTCAACCTGAGCTGCCTCGTTAGGTAGAGACATCACCACCTTTCCTCAAGCTTGACCCGCTCCAGAGAGCCTCAGAGGGATGGTAACCAAAGGCAACCAGCTGGTGCTCCAGGCATCATCTCCCAGTTCCACCTGCAGCTTGGACACTAGACCCCACTCAGGCATTGGGGTCTTTTTTTTTTACTTCAGTGAACTTTTAAATATTTTTTTTTACAAATACATTGGAGAATCATGCAATGCTGTCAGCATTGGATGCAATCCTGGGCCTCAAGTCTGCACACTCCTTTGCAACTGGTCCAGTGATGGCAGAACCTTTCATCTCGCCTTTATTGTTTGCTATGACTCCTGCATTATCTTCAAAATAAAGAAACACCCCATCTTTTCTCAGGTATGACTTTCGTTGTCGTATTACCACTGCTGGACGTACCTTCTTTCTGAGCTCTGGCTTTCCTTTCTTGACAGTGGCCATCACCATGTCACCCACACCAGCAGCAGGAAGTCTGTTACGTCGTCCCTTGATCCCCTTCACAAAGATGATATATAGATTCTTGGCTCCTATATTGTCAGCACAGTTGATCACTGCTTCTCCAGGAAGACCCAGGGAAATCTGGAATTTTGCACCAGAGTACCCACCATATCCTCACTTCAATATCTTGGATGCCAGAAAACAAAGTGCACTGGGTTCTTTTAAAGAATTATTTATGTGACACTAATTTCCAGAAATAGAAATTTCAAGGTCAAACTGGTAGTTGTTTTCTAGGGTACACTGTTATTATATAAACACTGTTCTGGTCATTTTCCACAACAATGCCAACAAAATAGGGTATAAAATTTTTCTAAGTTCTTTCATCCTTGGTATGTTTTTAACTCTCTTAGTCAGAAGTGTTGTCCAATTTGCAAATTTTATCTCCTCTGCTCATATTATTAATGTAATATTTTTATGATTCACACTACGTGATGGCACGTAACAACAACAATAGGAATTTTAGTTTAGCAATGTTGATGATAAATATTTATCACGACAACTTAAAACTTGGTTCAGTTTTAAGCCTTTCTCATATATAAACTCATTATATTCTCACAACTCAGGACATTAGATGTTCTTTTCCCAAGTTTACAGAAGAGAAGATTACAACACAGAGGGCTTAAGCACCTTGTCCTGTTTGCACACAGCTGATGGTAGAGGATGTAGGAACTGAGAAGTACAGGCTGCCTCCCACGGCTGCACAGTTAACTATGAGCCATAGTGCTTCCCACACAACAAAGACAGGGTGGAGCCAGGATTCAATGCCAGAATCACCCTGTGCATTCACCAGCTATCCAGCTCACAATATCCTCTCCCTTTTGGTATCCCCATTTCTCTTTGGGGACACTTTGATTTGCATTTAGTCTGAGAGGTGGTGGCTGTCCCCAGGATCAAATTTGAAGGGAAACATTTCCCATCCTTGTCTCTGGACTTAGGCTCAGTCAACTGAGCTCTAAGGCAGTGATCAGAGACAGCCTGTATAACAACAACAACAACAGGATTTTCACTGGAGTAGAAAACAATGGTGTCCTGTTGAAAGATGCCTACACACGGTCTTTGAGTAGGACATCACAGTCTATTCCTTACTGGGAAAACCCAATGCATAGAGATTTGGTTAAAGTGCACCATGAATGTTCTGTTAGTCATGACTAAACACATCTCTAACATATGTGAGTATTGTGAGAGGAAGTACAAGAAACATATTTATTAAGAAGGTGGCTCACTCTCTGTCCTGGCAGCCTGGGAACTACAGAGAGAAAGGAGTCAGAGTTTCCTTTACAGGGAGAGGTCTCTGATGTGTCAATCACTGGAGGGGTGTGGTGGAGGGAGAAGGAATCAGGAAGTTGAATGAAAGATGGGAAAGTTGAGATGGGGAGAATTTCAGCCAACTCACCACAATTAAATTTATTCAGACTCAAAAGGACTTCATAGGGCAGAGTAGGATTGCTCCTGCAGAGTTTCTTAACAGAGGCAGATTTCCTTATTTTTCCTTATCTCCCTCCTATAGAGGGGTTGGTGCATTTAAGCCACTGACCCTTTCAGATGAGTCACTGCACCTTCAGGGTCCCTTAGAAAAGAGCTGGAGAAGAATCAGAGGACACGAGGCTGGTAACTGACTACCAAGGAGAAGCTGGTCCAGTGGAAGCCGGGCAGAAAGCACTAAGGGAAGGAATTGGTTTCAGTAAAAATTCTTCCATTGTTGTACAATCCCTCCCCCAGTCCACTTCTTTTAATTTTTATTTTATTTGTGTGTACCGTCAAGTCAGATCTGACTGGTACAGGAGGAGATTGTTCCTCCTTCTCCAGCAAAGCACCTGGTGGATTTGAACCGTGCTCCTCTGGGATTGCAGTACACCTTCTTGCCACTAGGCCACCAGAGCTTGCTCGGGAAGGAATTGGTTTCAAACAATAAGAATTTAGGAACTAAAAAAAAAAGAATTTAGGAACTGCAGGCAGTCTTGATTAGTCCTTACCTGCACCCTTCTTTATTTGTAGAAATTACCAGTTCTCTTGGAATGATAACTAGCAGATACAAATCTGAGCAAAACCAAACACAGCTCAACAACAAAGATTAATGTGAACTAGGCGTTATGCCAGTGAAGAAGTGGCTGGGCAGGAAGAGCCTTCAGATCCAATAATTCATGCCGTTCTCATTTAGGTACTGAAGCACACTGACTATCTGGTTTGCCCGAAGCACTGAGTTTAACTAAAGGATAATTCGGTACAGGCCACGTATCTAATGAGCCTTGAGTATAACTAGAGAGGCCATGATTAGCACATCCTCCTCCCCCCTAGAGTTTAATGCCCATTCTCCACACGAGCTGATATACAATAGAGGTTTTAAACTGAACCAGGTTTGAAGTTATCATAATACATATTTATCATGATTATCTAGAACCTATTGGCAATTGTGAGAATGACCCATGATGTTTTGTTCCGTTGCACATAAGGTCACCAAGCCTCAGAGTCAATTTGATGACAACAAAAGCACTAGGTGAAGTCTCTAGTACAGTGTCTGGCTCCGGCATTACCAAAAGTCCCTTTATTTCCCTTAGGACCCACTCCATCAGGGCAGAGCAGAGAGAGCTTGGTCTCTACTTCAGGACCCAAGAGCCCTCCTGATGCACATTACCTCCTCTGAAAGTGTTCATATTCAGCTTGTCTTCTTGCTTTTGCCTCTAGGAGCTCAGTCTTGTTATAGCCATCCTGAAAGTTATAACCATCCTGCCGTTTGAAATATCCACATCTGCACTGATTTTTTGGAAACAGCCTAAAACAAGTAAAAAGATGGTAAACGTGGATTGTGTGGGCAAATGAGATAGAATCTGGGGCCTAATTAGTGTGTACTCCTCACACCCAGTTTGGACTGATTGGGTTGAGACCCTTCTAACATAGCAGCAGCCCCTTCCAAAGTCTCAGGGAGGCTTAAGGCTGGAGGTAAGGATGGGCAGGAATGTTGAAGACTGCTCCTCTCTTGAATTATCCCTCACAACTCTTACATGACGTCTTTAAACCAACCTCAGAGCCCACATAAATGCAAGTGGCCTCTCTGCCTCATCAGAAGGGACAGAAAGGCAGACTTTCCTCCACATTTTTAGTCCAACAGACCCTCCAGAGTGTGAAGGGACTTCATAGGGTGTTACTACAGAACAAGTCCTTGCCTGATCTCCATAGTCTGAAATCTCTTTAAAGGTCAGCACTAGTTCAGGAAGGGGGGAAGCCATCTGTTTAATGGGCACAGTAAACTTTAGGAGGAATAAGGGAGACATTGGGACAAGGTAGAAGAGGGGGAAGGGAGAAGACAATATCTCACCATACGCCATTATAGGTAAAGAGGTTCCTCAGATGTTCCTCAGGTAAAAGCTTCAGCACCTGTGCTTCTGGAGCAGGACGTGGGAGCTCTGGTTTGAAGCTTCTGAACTCAAAGAACATACCTCCAAGCAGAACTAAAGTAATTATAGGTCCAAAGAGTGAGAACTTCTTGAGAAATCTAGAGCAGTTGGAGACAAAAAAGGAAATTAAGGGTTTTGGTGGCCTAGAAGGAAAGCAGGACTGGCATCCACTTCCTAAACAACATGCCTCAGGAAACTATGAACTCTGAGAAATGACAATAACTATAGAAAAGCTTCTGGTCTTCTGTTCATAGGGTCGTTATGAGTTGTGCTCAACTCAACGGCAATCAATAACAATAATGGTAAGAAATGGTAAGAAGCTACATTGCAATCCCAAAGGCATGTGGTTCAAATCCACAACTGCTCTGTAAGAGAAGGTTGGGAATTCTCCCCCTGGAAGATTTACTGCCTCTGAAACGGTACTGGAGGGTAAGCTATGAGATGGTTCTGACTTGACATCACACACCAATAGGCTGGTTTTCTACAGAAGCAAATACAACAGGGCATGGTATAGATAGGTGGATAATGCTCTTTTATTTTAAAAAATACTCTCTGGTGTTCTCTCTCTCTCTCTTTCTCTCTCATGCTCTCTCCCCTCCTCCCACCCCCCTCTCTCTCTGTACGTTTGCAAGTCCAAGGTCTCTAGGACCTCAGGAGATAGGCTTCTGGGGAGGCTAATGAATCTAATTCATCAGCAGGCAGTCTCAGACTGCTGGCTTCTGAGACTTGTCTCCAGAGGCAAATGAATCTAAAGATCAACATAGAGAGAGACAAGAAGCTCAAGAACTATACAGGTCAGGTCTTTGATCAACAAGTTTGACCAGATTCAGATTTGATTTTTTTACACAACTACTTCCTAGTTGATGATGGACAACTTTAAGGTCAGGAATAAACAAACGAGTTATTGGGACAAGTTAAAATGCAATAATAGGCTGGAATACACGCCGACATTTTACTTATCATGAGATATATTTATATTAAGACATAACACCATTAGCAGAAAATAGACTTTATGCCTCTACCTAGGAAGGTCAGTCATCTTATCAGACCTGCCTCAATTTGGAGTTGTAGCCAGCAGCTGGTTAGAGAAAAAAATTTCCTTTCTCATTAAAAAATAATTTCGTATTTTCTATGTGCTCAGTGATTCCCTAACTCTGTGGATCAAGACACTTTGATATCTTAGAAAGAACAAGAGGAAAGATCAAAAGGTCTTAATACATACCAAAACTTTTTTAAAACATTTGCCCAGTGAAAAACAACACTGAAATAAAAATGGTAATAAGCATGAGTCTACTAAAATGGTCCCTAACAAATGTGACAGCAAAGATTCAATTATATTAACCTAATCACAAGAAAAACATCAAAACACTGACAAAAAAGAATTTTTTTAAATTTCCATTCAATTTTATTTTCTTTGGCACCAAATTCATC
>NW_006399827.1:10217595-10228512 GCF_000299155.1 Elephantulus edwardii
CACCCATTTTGAATAATATTGCATGAGTTCCTTGTTTTTTTAATGCAGTATAGTATTCCATTGTGTGACTATACCACAGCTTCTCTATCCATTCATTTGTTGATAGGCATTTGTTTCCAACTCCTAGCTATTGTGAACAAAGCAGCGATGAACATGGGTATGCATATATCTGCTTGGATGTCATTTATGGTCTCTTTAGGGTATATTCCCAGTAGTGGAAACTGCTGCGTCAAATGGTATCTCTATTTGCAACTTTTTGAGAAAGCGCCACACCACTTTCCAAAATGGTTGCACCATTTTACACTCCCAAAAAAAGAGAATATTAAAAGCAACTACATAGGGAGCTCTGGTGTCTAGTGGCAAAAAGCTGCACTGCAATCTCAGAGGCACACAGTTAGAATACACTAGATGCTTTTGCTGGAGAAGGAAGGGCAATCTCCTCCTGTACCAGTCAGATCTGATTTGATGTACACACACACCCCAACTACATAGTAGACAAATGGGATAATATTTGCTCTCATTTGCAAGTTAAGGATACGAAAATTAAAAAGAATTCTATTATAAAATGTTTTAAGTCCCAAGGTAGCTTCTTGGAGCTTTCATCACTACTAGCTCACATAAGACCCTTAGCGACAAAAAGGTCTTTTGCACCCAATAATTGTAAACTAAGCTGTTCAGACTCATTTCCCACTGATGACCACTGGAAAACCTGGACCTAAAAAAAATCTTAAAAAAAAATCTGCTTGAAAGTATCAAAGGCTTACCAAGAGAGTAAAGAGTTACTGGACTAGGATCCAAGGGATAATTGAGACTTTTCTTCTAGATGTGTTTGACTCCTAAGAGATGCTGCTGAGAGGAACGGGGACTAAAGGAATAGAAATTGGAGTCTAGTATCCATAGTCACAAGAAGATTGGGGGAGTCCTGGGATGGATCTCCTTTGTTTTGTATTGTGACCTAGTAGGAGTGAATGAGAATTATACAAACATTGAATTGCCATCCTTCAGTTCAGATAATCTTTTAAAATTGTTCCCATATTGCTAGTGCTCTTAATGAAAATCAGGTAAACATCTTCTCAGGAATAAGATTTGTGGAAAGAATCATTGGAGACACCCAAACAGTTGTGAAAACTAGGCAGGTGCTGACTGGAACAGACCATCAGCTACTCGTGTGCATGCTCAAATTGAAGCTAAAGAAAATTAAAACAAATCCACAAGAACCAAAATATGACCTCGAGTCTATCCCACTTGAAATTAAAAACCATCTCAAGAAAAAATGTGAGGCCTTGAAAACTAATGAATGATGACCAGATAAGCCTCAAATTGCAATACTTAAAGATGCTATGGGCAAAATGTTGAATGATTTAAGAAGCATTAAGAGAAGATAGAAGGAATACACAGTTACTGTATCAAAAAGAATTGGCCGACAGAGAACCATTTCAGGAAGTAGCATCTGATCCAGAAGCAATGGTAATAAAGGAAGAAACTGGCAAAAATTAAGTCCACAGGAACTGATAGAATATCAACTGACATATTTCAACAAACAGATGCAGTCCTAAATGTGCTCACCACGTTGTGCCAAGAAATCTGAAGGACCTAGCCAACTGACTGGAAGAGATCAATAATTATTCCTATTCCCAAAAATGGATCTTGGCAGAAAGCAAAGAATACCAGAAGAACGTCTATCTGTGTTTCATTGACTATGCAAAGGCTTTTGACTGTGTGGATCACAACAAGCTGTGGCTGATTCTGAGAAGAATGGGAATCCCAGAACATTTGATTGTGCTAATGCGAAACCTATACTTGGACCAAGAGGCAGTTGTCAAAACAGAGTAAGGAGACACTACATGGTTCAAAATCAAGAAGGGGGTTCATCAGGGATGTATTCTGTCTCCATCTGTATGTAGAACAGATCATCCGAGACACTGGGCTATACGAAGAGGAATGTGGCATCAGGATTGGTGGAAGAATCATCAACAACCTGCGTTATGCAGATGACACAACCGTGCTTGCTGAAACTGAGGAGGACCTGAAGCTCTTGCTGCAGAAGATCAAGGACTGCAGCCTCCTATATGGACTGAAGCTCAACATCAAGAAAACAAAGATTCTCACCACTGGGCCAATTGGCAGCATCAGTAACGATGGTGAAGAGATTGAGATAGTTAACAGGTTTAGTTTACTTAGCTCCACAATCAACACTCTTGGTAACAGCAGCCAGGAAATCAAGAGACGAATTGCATTGGGAAAGCTGGCTGTGAGGGTCTTCTCAAGAGTACTGAAGAGCAACGACGTCAGACTGGAGACTAAGGTGTGCCTGATCCAGGCTATAGTCTTCGCAATTACATGCTATACATCAGAGAGCTGGACAATGAATAAGGTTGATAGAAAGAGGATTGATGCCTTTGAGCTGTGGTGCTGGAGAAGAGTGTTGAATATACCATGGACTGCTAGGAGAACAAACAGGTTTGTCATGGAGAGGGTGAAGCCGGAAGGCTCTTTGGAGTCAAGGATTCTGAAGCTTCGTCTGACACATTTTGGGCATGTTGCTAGGAGGGACTGGTCCTTGGAACTGGTCCAAACATCATGTTTGGCAGAGTGCAGGGGTGGTGAAGGAGAGGAAGACTTTCAATGAGATGGATCGATTCTGTGACTGGAGCAGTGGGAATAAGTGCGTTTGAGATGGCTAGGTTGGCACAGGATAAAAGAGCGTTTAGAGCTCTTGTACATAGGGTCGCTATGAGTCGCAAGCGACTCGATGGCACATAACAACAGCAATTCCCAAAAAAAGTGATCCAACAGAATGTGGAAATTATTGAACAATGTCACTAATATCACATACAAGCAAAATCTTGCTGAAGACTATCCAAAATTGGCTAGAACAGTACATAGAGAACTGCCAGAAATACGAGCAGAGGTTAGAAGAGGTGTACTAGGGATATCATAGCTGATATCAGATGGATCTTGGCTGAAAGCAGAGTACTAGAAGGAAGTCTATCTGTGTTGTTTTGACTACACAAAGGTATTTTACTGTGTGTATCATAAGAAATTGTGGCTAACATTGAGAGGAATGGGAATCCCAGAAAACTTGATTGTGCTTAGGTGAAACCTATACCTAGATCACGAAGTTGTTATCTGAACAGAGCAAGGGAGCACTGCATGGTTCAAACTGAAGAAAGGAGTGCATCAGGGATATATCCTTTTCCCCTGTCTTTTCAGTCTATATGCTGAACAGATCATTCAGGAGGCTGGAAGAGAATTGTGGCATCAGGATTGGAGGAAGACTCATCAATAACTTGTGTTATACAGATGACACAACCCAAACTAAAAGGACTTGAAGCACTTGTCGCAGATTTAGTATGGATTGCATCTCAACCTCAAGAAAACAGTATGGTTGGATGGTTGGTTGGATGGATGGATGGATGGATGGATGGATGGATGGACGGATGGATGGATGGATGGAGAGATTGATAGATGATAGATAGATAGATAGATAGAGAATAGATAGATAGATAGATAGATAGATAGATAGATAGATAGATAGAGATACACTCCTGTTTTTATATACTTTAAAAAAATTTTCTTTCTAATTTTTTATTTCTCCTTTCTCCCTCATTTTTCATCTCTGTTAACCCTCCAAGATAGATTCTATCTGTGTATAAACCATTTTTTAGCTTTTTCTATTAGCACGTTGCCGCATATGATGGCAAAATGTGTTTCTAAGCATGGTCATCAATTTAAAAATGTGTGGCAACGTGTTAATGGTCTTATAGTTGTCCTTTTGTGATTAATGTGTCACACAGCAAATAAATAAAACTTTAAGCGTCGCTTAAGATTTTCTCACGGTTTAAGAGGATTATCATTATTATCACCATCTCTTTGCCATGGAATCTGAACTGACTAAGTTGCACATAGGAAGAGATTGTCCATCTTTCTCCCGTGGAGTCACTGATGGATTTGAACCTCCAGAGGCACAGCCTTTGGATTAGCAGTGTAACTCCTTATGGACTAGGAACTTCACCAGTAAGATTCAATTCCAATCAATACCTTTCCCTCCTCTCCCCCTTGTACTAAATTACAAAACAAACAGCCTCTTTTATAATTTAAAATATTTATATTTCTTTCTTTTATTTATATAATTATATCTTTTCACCCCTGGTTCATTTATCCTGTGGTCAGAGACAGGTAGAAGAGTTCACCTTTGAATCAGGTGGGAGATAATAATGACAAGCTAAAATTCTTTCAATGATGAACATTACAGCCACTTAACTGTAGTTATTGTTAACTTTTAATAATATATGTGAGACTGTTATTGTTATTGTTGTTGTTGTTGTTGTTGTTGTTGTTATGTGCCGTCAAGTCACCTGCGACACACAGTGACCCTATGTACAATAGCCCTAAACCCTACTCTATCCTGTGCCAATCTTATCTTCTCTGACACACTTACCCCCATTACCTCAGTCACTGAATCAATCCATCCCCCATGAGGGTCTTCCTCTCCTGCGCTGTCCTTCCACCCTCCCAAGCATGATGTCCCTCTCCAAGGACTGATCCCAACTTGCAACGTGCCCAAAGTATGTCAGACGAAGCTTCAGAATCCTTGCCTCCAAGGAGCAGCCTGATTTAACCCTCTTCAGAACGAACCTGTTAGGACTAGCTGCTCTGAAAAGCCATCTTTGCATTTTTTTTCAGAGTCTGGCTCCCTGCTCCTTGCTGTCACCTCCACCACACTCCTCCTCCTCCACCCGCTTTCTCTCCAGAGTCCCTAAACTTAAGCTTTCTTTGTAATCAACTGCACCAGATCACGGGGTGTGCCCAATCATGCTAGACACAGCTGTGGTCATTAGTTCTGAGATCACCACCAAGGACTTAAAGGAGAAGGTTGTGGAGGAAATGGAGAAAGGAAGAGATGCCCCCACCTTCCTAATGGGAACAGGAGGCAGACAATGATGGCATAGAGATAGAAAAGGAAGAAGGTGAGAGGAGGAGGAAAAAGAAGGTGATAGTGAGGAAAAGAAGGCTGATGAAGATGAGGAGGCAGAGACAGCTGTGATCAAATGGGCAGCGGAAAATGATAAAGTGGATAATATTGACAGCAAGACAAAGAGGATGACTTTTGTTATGTGCTGTCCACTTGCTGTGACTCCTAGAAACCCTGTGAATGGCTCTGAACCTTGCCCTATCTTGCATCTTCTTCATCTCCAACACACACATTGTTACAACCATATGAATTTGTTTTATTGAAGGCCTTTCTCTTATGCTGATCCTCTACCTTTCCAAGCATGATATCCTCTCCAAGGACTGACCCCTCCTAAAACCATGCCCAAAGTATGTGAGACAGAGTTTCACTATCCTTGTCTCCAAGAAGTATCCTCCAAGAAGTATTCGCTTTCTCCCAAAACAAACCCGTTTATTCTCTTAGCAGTCCATGGTATATTCAGTAGTCTTCTCCAACATCACAAATAAAAGGTATCTATTCTTCTTCTGTCATCCTTAATCATTGTGCAACTTTCAGGTGAACCGACATTATTACTCTTTAGTATTCTGTAGAGGTCCCTGACAGCAGATTTTCCTAATACAATTCAAATTTTTATTTCTTTCCACTGTTGGTTCCCAGGGTGTTGGTTGTGGATCCAAGCAAGTTGAAATCATTGACAATTTCAGTCTTTTCTTCATCTGCATAATATTACCTATTAGCCTGGTGATATGGATTTTTATTTTCTTGAGGTGTAAACCACATTGACGGCTGAAGTTTTCTTCTGTAGCATTTCAAGTCCTCTTCACTTTCAGCAAGTAAGGTCATGTAATCTACATAATGCAGGTTGTTGTTAAGATTTTCTTTGCACCTAATGTCACATTTTAAAGCCCAGCTCCTCAAATGATATGTTCAGCATACAGACTGAATAGATACAGAGAAAGTATACAAGCCTGATGCACACCTTAATTTTTTTTCTGATGCACACCTTTCTTGATTTTAAACCATGCAGTGTTCCCTTGCTCTGTTTGGACAATCGCCTTTTGATCTAGGTATAGGTTTCTCATGAGCACAATCAAGTGTTCTGTGATCCCATTCTACTCAATGTTAGCCATCTGTTATAATCCACACAGTCAAATATATTTGCATAGTCCATAAAGTACAAATAGACATTCCTCTTGTATTCTCTGCTTTCAGTCAGGATCCTACTGACATCAGCAGTGATATCCCCGGTGCTCTAGTTTCTTCTAAATCCAGCGTGAACTTCTGGCAATTCTGTATTGATGTACTGTTGTAAAAAGAGCAAGGACCACATGAGAAGTGCCATATATGCCCTTCACAGCAGGGAATTGTCCCTGTCCACAGCATGAATAACACAAAACCAAGTCCCATGAAGTAAGATATGTCCTTCACGCTCCCATTCCTCTTTCTATTCATTTAAACACCAATCATACAGCTTTGCTGGGTCCAAAAGTCTGATGTAATATAGCTCACAGACCACAAAGAACTATATTGGAGGAGTTAAAAGGTTATAACACAGGTTAATAACAGAATATAGTCAAGATAGCTCCCAAAATGTGCACTAAGGCACCTCAGCCTTGAGCCTCGTGTCTCTAAGTGTTCCCAAGTTCTCAGTCCTGAAAATATTGGCTTTCCCCCACAATTGTCCAATAAAGTTACTCAGTACTGCCAATATTGGCTCCTCTGACCCCAAAGTCCCATCTCCTCTCAAGACTGAGTGAAGGGACCAGTCAGTCTGGAACACAGAAAGCGTGGACTCCTGAGTTGGCAGATGATGCCCATTTGGACCTCGCCATGGATAGCCTGAGATGAGTTAACCAGAATCCAAGAAGCTGTTCCATTCTGTGAGCTAGTGTTGATGGTGGCAACGTGATGGTTTGCTCTTGACTGAACTTTGCTTATGGATGCAGATGTTAAAAGTTTTAACTGGAACAGAAAAATCTTCAGAGACCGAAAGACGCTTGTTTCCTCAGAGTGTTGGTTTGATAAGGATGAGCAAATCAGAAATTGACCATCTAAAATGCAGGAAATTAAAGGATAAGGAATGAAGTTGCTGATTACATATTTTCACAAATAGAGTTATTGTATATTGCAAAAAGAAAGCTAATTTTGCATACATTAATATTATTGGCTACAAAAGCCAGAGAGTGGTCTATGGAGTTTGTCTTTCAATATGACTTTTCTAGTGGGGATAAATGACTATGTGGATGGGCAGGACTATGAAAGTGGGGCGTGTTGACTTATCCACAAAGGGATAGGCTAGCTACCATTCCACAAAGTGATTTGCCTGTCTCAATAATCTACAAGAGGATTGGCTAGTCTCACCAATAAATTAAACATCTCTAGCTGCAGAGATGTAATTTTCCCCTACCAAAAGAGCTAGAATCCTCCTCAGCCAGAGAAGAGAAACCTCTCCCAACCTGGTGAAATGGAGGACAGACTCTGAGACAGCAGCAGCCGTGGCCGAACTGGAGACATGACGTGAGGGTTGAGGAGGAGAGCCAATGTTGACAGGGCTGAGAACTTTGTTAGACAACTTGAAGGGAAGCCAATCAGTGTTGACAGGTCTGAGAACTTGGAAACACTTAGAGGCACGAGGTTCAAGGTTGAGGTGCCTGTGTGCACATTTTAGACACTATCTTGACTGTATTCTGTTATGAATCTGGATTATAAACTTTTTATTTCTCCAGTATGGTTCTACGTGGTCTATGAGCTATCATGTTGGATTTTGGACCCAGTAGTGCAGGAAGATTGGTGTTGAGATGAGTAAAAAGAGGCATGAGAGTATGAGAAACGTGTCTAACCTGATAAGGATTGGTTTTGTGTTATTGATGTTGTAGATGGAAACAGTTACCCCTGTGAAGTTGGTAAAAATCAGATAAAGCACTCCTCATGTGGCTCCTGTTCTTTTTACAACTGTCCTAGCCATTATTAAATAATCTTTAGCAAGATTTTGCTTGCATGTAATATTAATTATGTTTTTTATAATTTCCACATTCTGCTAAATTTTCTTTTTTGGGAATGGAGATAAATACAGATCTCTTCCAGTGAGCTGGCCAGGTAGCTGTCTTCCAGATTTCTTGGCACAGTCTTGTGAGCACATCCACGGCTGCATCCGTTTGTTGAAATATGTCTATTGATATTCCATCAATCCCTGGGGCTTTATTTTTTTTGTCAAAGCCTTCAGTGCAGCTTAAACGTCTTCCTTTGTTACCAGTGGCTTTTTTTTTTAATTTAGGTTGTTACCAGTGGCTCTTGATCAATTGCTTCTTCCTGAAATTGTTCTGTGTCAGCGAATTCTTTTCCGTACAGTAACTGTGTATTTCTGTCATCTTCTTTTGATGCTTTCAGAATCACCCAAGATTTTGTCCATGGCATCCTTCAGTATTGTACTCAAGTTTGTTATTCAATTATTTTAGCTTGAGAAATGCCAAGTGAGTTCTTACCTTTTGACTTTGTGACTTCAACTCTTTTCAAATTTCATTGCAATATTTTGCTTTATCTTCTAACCTTTACATTGCTGCACAACTTACCCCTAGGCTACCAGAGCTCTCTTTCAAGCTAGTCTTTAAAATCTTCCCCATTCTTTTGTCATTTCTTCTCTTTGTTTTGTCTTCTCAACCTTCTAATTTTTACAGTTTCTCTGACACCATTTTGGATTTTTCTTTCTTCATTTTTGTAATGACTTTTAGCCTTCCTCATAGATGATATCCTTGATGTCATCCCACAACTCATCTGATTTTCAGTCATTAGTGTCCCATATCTCAACCCTATTTTTGTGATGGTTTTCAAATGGAAGTGGGATAGACTCAAGGTCATATTTTGGTTCTTGGGGATATGTTTTTTATTTTCTTTGGCTTCAGTTTGAACTTGCACGTGAGTAGTTGATGCTGTGTCCCACAGTCAGCACCTGGCTTGGTTTTGATTGCTGATATTGAGTACCAGAGGGTCTATCTGTGTTTCATTGACTGTGCAAAGGCATTTGACTATGTGGATCACAACAAACTGTGGCTGACTCTGA
This sequence comes from Elephantulus edwardii, assembly GCF_000299155.1. Taxonomy (NCBI): domain Eukaryota; kingdom Metazoa; phylum Chordata; class Mammalia; order Macroscelidea; family Macroscelididae; genus Elephantulus; species Elephantulus edwardii. The sequence continues at coordinate 10,226,607 of NW_006399827.1, forward strand.
GAATGGGAATCCTAGAACCCTTGATTATGCTTATGAGAAACTTATACTAGGACAAGGAGGCAGTTGTTAGTCCAGAGCAAGGAAACACTGCATGGTTTAAAACCAGGGATGTGTCCTATCCCCATACCTTTTCAGCCTATATGCAGAACAGATTATTTGGGAGGCTGGGCTCTATGAAGAGAAGTGTGGCTTTAAGATTGGAGGAAGACTCATCAACAATCTGTATTATGCAGATGATACAACCTTGCTTGACAAAAGGAAGAAGGACTTGAAGCACTTGTTGCAGAAGGTCAAGGACTACAGCCTTCAATATGGATTGAAGCTGAACATTAAGAAAACAAATATCTTCACTGGGCCAATTGGCAGCATCAGGATGGATGGTGAAGAGATTGGGACTGTTAACAGCTTTAGTTTGCTTGGCTCCACAATCAACTCTTCCGATACCAGCAGTAAGGAAATTAAAAGACAAATTGCATTGGGAAAGTCTGAAGAGCAACAATATCAGTCTGGAAACTAAGGTGTGCCTGCCTGATCCAGGCCATAATCATTGCAGTTATGTGCTATGTATCAGAAAGCTGGACAATGACTAGGGATGATAGAAGGAGAATTGATGTCTTTGAGCTGTGGTGCTGGAGAAACCAGGGACTGCTAAGAGAACAAACAGGTTAATCCCGGAGAGGGTGAAACCAGGCTGCTCCTTGAGGCAAGGATCCTGAAGCTCCATATGACATACTCTGGGCATGTTGCAAAAAGGGACAAATCCTTGGGAAGGGACGTCATTCTTGGGAGGGTAGAGGGACAGCGCAAGAGAAGAAGACCCTCTATGGGATGGATTGATTCAGTGACTGGGGTAATAGGGGTAGGTGTGTCAGAGACAATAAGGCACAGTGTAGAGCAGGGTTCAGGGCTATGGTACATAGGGTTGTTATGAGTCGCAAGTGACTTGACGGCACACAACAATTCTTTCCATAGATATAGTCATTTTGATTGTCTTTTGTTTTTTTCTGGTGTGCCCAAGTTTATTGAAAATATTACAGCATAGCAGACAAACTCAAATGGCTCCACCTGGTGTTTTGACATTCATCCCAACTGTGGGGTGAGCGACCTGCAGGTTGGACAGACTGCCAAAGTCAAAGAGTTTCAGCATTTCCTTAGTATCAGGATCTACTTCAATGATCTCCTGATCCAGGGTTGAAACCTCTGGTACATAATTATCTCTCCTTTCTCTCTCCTCCTCTGCAGCTTTAATGGAGATGCCTCTCACAGGCCCTCTCTGATTCTGCTTCATCAGATGTGTGACATAGCCTGCTATCTTGTTCTGGAGCTTCTTGCTGGGAATAATGGCGATTTCTTCACACACGCGCTTGTTCGTGTGTAAGTCATTACCCAGGTGCGTGTAGTATTTCTCAATGATGACCCTGGCCACCACCTTCACGGTTTTGGTGCGTACACAGCCCATGTTGGCGGATCCTTGGTGAAACAGCCATTCTGCTTCTTTTACAGTCCATCAGGGGAGGATAGTTGCAATTTGTGTCCTTTTTTAAAAAAAAGATATTTACAATCGTTGATTGCACAAAACTTAATCATTCTGTATCCAGATTCATTTCTGTCATCTAGTCTGTACTTTCTGATTACCAGTCCTCCTCCTTCTTTTCCTTCTTTGTTTTTGCATTCTAGTTAAAGATGATTAGACAGGGGGAACGCACGCCGCCGCCGGGGGGAACGCACGTGGCCGCCCGCCAGGCCGGGGGAACGCACCCCGCCGCCAACCGGTGGGAACGCACGCCGCCCGCCAGACCGGGGAACGCCATGAGAGGGACCCGGAAGAGACCCGGGGAGAGCAGCAGCCAGCCACCTGCCGTGGAACTCCAGAGGAGCGAAGACTGCGGGACACTGTGGGACCCCC
>NW_006399827.1:10235307-10247807 GCF_000299155.1 Elephantulus edwardii
GAGTGGAAGCCCAAAATCTCTGTAAATGTTTATGAAAATTAATAAAATATAATTATAGAAAAAAAGATGATTAGACAGCAAAAATGGAAAAGTTAAACTTAATTAAAAAGGGAGGAAATGAAAAAATAAATGCCACCATGACCTAGTGACCACTTCCTGTCTCAGAATCTAAACATGGTCACCTTCCAGTAGAGTCCCACCTGCCCAGCTTGAGCAGTGCCTTTTGTAGAAGACACACACTCCTCCAGCACTCAATCAAAACCACATGGAGAATTTACAATGAGAGGAGAAAAAAAAAAAACACAAACACCACACCAAAATCTTCCAATGTCCTGTACTTTAAAAAGGAAAAATTTGGTTTTATTCTTAATTTACATCTTATATTTTTACACATATTGTTAGGGGTCAGCCATATTTATTAATCTCTGGCAAACAAACCAGTCTTTGGAGCTTTCTCTGTTCTAATTCCGGCTTTACTTGAGGTGTGACCATGTTCATCATAATTGCAAAGAAGAAAAAAAATCTTGTAAAATGAAAACAACTACAAAAGCTACGATCTTACAGCATTCCTTTTTTGTGTATGTACCCATATACACTGAATGTTTTATATGGAAGTGTTCAAAAGTCAAAGAAATAAAGGTTTCCTTTCCTCTTTTTCTGTCTGTGAAGTTTCTGGGTGGTTTTTGGGATGGGTTTTTTTTTCTTCTTTATGGCCAATTTGATTTATGTATAAAACAATGTTTTCCAGAAATAAGCTGGAATTTTATTTTCCTCATTTGTTCTAACAACAAGAAATTTGAACTCCAAATCAGCACATTTTTGGGTGTGGGTATGTTTGTTGTTATTTTTTATTGAAAATTATAGAACAAATTATAAATATCAATATAATATAAATCTATATCTATAAAGATATATGTTGTTGTTAAGTGCCATTGAGCTATAGATGACTCATAGTAACTCTATGAACAAAAGACCTGAACTTGTATAATTTCATTGTTTCTCTATGTTCATAGAGCTTCTGGAGGCAAGCTATTTTGGAAGTGGATGCTGTCTTCCTAGCGTGCTTTTATTTTTAACACTTAGTGTGTGTGTGTGTGTGTGTGTGTGTGTGTGTGTGTGTGTGTGTGTGTGTACCGTCAACTTCTATCTGACTGGTACAGGAGGAGATTGTCCCTCTTTCTCCAGCAGAGCATTTGGTGGATTGGAACTGTGCACCTCTGGGATTGTAGCTTCTTGACACTAGACAACCAGAGCTCCCTCTGGGATGCTTTTTTTAAAATTTTTTTCTTCTAGGTTCCTTTGTTGATGACCTCCACAGGTCCACTGCTGATGCTGATGGGCTCCTCTTTCTTTTTCTTTGGGATACTGTTTGCAGCCTCTTCAGAGTCTTCTTTTTTTAAATTTATTATTAATTTCTATGAAAATGTACAGAGACTTTGGATTTCCATTCATTCACTGTTGCACTTTTCTCCCCTCCCAACCCTCCTCCCCAGTACACTGCCCTCTTGGGAAGGTAAAAGAAAAATTCTTTCATTGTTTTACAATCCCTCCCCCTAGGCCCACTCCACCATGCAGCCTTTGCTCTGGATTCCCATCATGACAAAAATACCTAATCACATATCCCTTTTAAACAGTTTTCTCCCTCATCTGTTTCAATGCAGTATACATTATTGAACCCATCTTTCTCAGTCTCCCCCCAACCCTGATGTCAGTACTATTTTACAACAGTGGCGCCATGCACTATTTGTCCTTTTGTGACTGAGATACTTCACTTAGCATAATGTCCTCCAGGGTCACCCATTTTGAATAATATTGCAGAAGTTCCTTGTTTTTTCAATGCTTCATAGTACTCCATTGTGTGAATATACCACAGCTTCTCTATCCACTCATTTGTTGATGGGCACTTAGGCTGTTACTGCTATTGCGAACAAAGCTGCAATAAATATAGGTGTGCATATATCTGCTTGGGTGGCAATTATGGTCTCTTTGGGGTATATTCCCAGTAGTGGAATTGCTGGGTCAAGTGGTATCTCTATTTGCAACTTTTTGAGAAAGGGCCATAACGCCTTCCACAGTGGTTGCACCATTTTACACTCCCACCAACAGGGAATAAGGGTTCCAGTTTCTCCACAACCTCACCAGCATTTGTTGCTTGCTGTTCTGTTAAAGTTTGCTATTCTTACTGGGGTGAGATGATATCTCATAGTTGTTTTGCTCAGAGTCTTCTTGTTTCTCTCTAGAGGAAGATTTCTTCCTTTTCAGGACTTCTGGATTTATGGTCGGCTCTTCAAAGTCACTGTTGACCAATTCCTTGGACAGAAGTTTCTTTTTCTGGAGTTTAGGGAGAGCAGAGCTGGACTGATCTTCTACTCCGTTTTCCTGTGGAGCCTCCTGGGGCCTTTTCTTTTTCTTCTTTTTGGGTTTCTCCTCTGTCTCCTCACATTCCTGATCTTCTAGAGTGCCCTTGTTTTCTGAAGACACAAGTGCAAGTGCAGCCAGTCGTTTCTTCTCCTTCTTCAAATGCTTCTTCTCCTTTTTCTCCAGCTTCTTGGTAATCTCAACAGCCACTTCTGCCTGAACCATGGCTTCTTTCATGATGTCCAAGTTTTTCCATGGAATATCTGCAGTCTCATAGAAGGACAGTCGTCGCTCCTCAACTTGCTCACAAAGCTTTTCCCCAAATACACTCGATATGCATCTCTGGATGTATGTGAGGGTAAAGAGAGCTTATCAGTTCCGGAGAAGCAGTCAATTTGTGAGGCAATGCTGCATTTGTTTGCCAGGTATTGGGAGATGTGGCTTTGTTCTTGGCAGCTGCTTAGCCAATGAAGGTGGAGTGGAAAATTAGTCTATATTTGGGTATGTTTCCTCTTGTTTTCAGGGCTCTGGAAGCTTGGTCCCTTTTTTTTTTTTGCTGAGCTCTGGGAATCACTCAGACACCAGGACGGGCTCCAAGCCTGTTTTAATCTGGGAGCTCCACCAAACACTGACCACCATGGGTAACCATTATTGCATTTGACACATCAGTGTAACAATGTTTAGCATCACAACAACCATGAGTTACCTCTGTGTGTGTGTGTGTGTGTGTGTATGTGTGTGTGCCCACTTCTTAAATAACATGCCTCCGAAAACTCTATGAACTTTGATAAATGTTGATAGTTGTAGAGGGGCTTCAAGCCTTTTGATCATAGGGTTGCTATGAGTCGTGCTCAACTCGAAGGCAATCGACAACAACAATTATATACATACATACATACATACATACATACATACATACATACATACATACACACACACACATAGTGTAATTTTATGTTTGTTTGCTTACAAAGCTCATATACATTATTTCACACTTTTCTTCATTCACATTGTGTTTCATACCACCAGCACATTTTAAATTACTTATCTTTCAATAAAAACTATATTCTGTGTGGAAGTTAACTTGAAGAATTCAGTTATGTGCAGTTGGCTTCCAAATGCCCACCTGACTCAACTACATGGGTTCTTTTAAAAGTAAATTTGCATCTAGAGCAATTTGGAAACATTCAAAATTATTCCAACTTCCTCAGGCAATGTGGTTTGTGTTTCTAACCTTTATCACTTAAGTCTCCAGGTACACACTAACAATTTTCTTTAAATAAATGTCAATAAGAGAGCTGGGGGATGGGGTGTGTGTTCTCCCTAAGGAACTGTGCTGATTCAGAAATGGTGCCGCTGGTGATTCCAACCAACCAGCAGCTCCTCAGAAGAAAGATGAGTAACCTCCTCCCATGCAATTTGCAGCCTTAGACAGAGAAAACCACTGGAGGGTCAGCTATGAGTCAGTTCCGACCACAATGAGTTGAGTTTAAATGTCAATAGGACAGTGAATTCAAAGATAAAAACCCCAAATACCTCAGTTCTACTGCCTGAGTGAACCATTTTGAGTTGTTAATTTGAGGAGTTTTTAATTTTAAAACATTGCAAGCTGCTGGGAACCCTTTGGGCCATCCAGAGGGTCAACGAAAACCATGAACTTTTTTACATAATTCCCAGCTCCCCCACCTCCCCGCGCATAAAGATAAAGAGTTTCTTGCTGGGCTCCCCAGCTTCCTCCTTCTGGTTCACACAGGAACAAGGAACAAGGGGAAGGGAGAATCCTGGAACCAAGCCATCCAACGGACTCGGGATCACTTTTCCTTCCTACACCCTTCCAAACTCTTGGTACAACCTGTTCCTCATTTTACTATCTGTGAAATGTCACCTCACTAATATGCTTTTGCATGCTTCTGCAATGATTCTCGTCAATGTTTCATCATTGCCCCGGAATTTTGAAGAATGCAAAGAAGGGGTGGGGGGGACCAAAAGAACACAAACATGCCTTTTTATATGTGAAAGATAAAAACATTAATGAAAAGTTTTTTAAAAAAATGCATTTCTGATCCTTCTTTGTCCATGATAAAACATTTAAAAATTAAGCCCATAAGGGTATTTTTCCCGGGATTTGTTGTTGACTCCTGCTTTGGGATTCGGTGGAGTGTGAAGGGCACGGTCTCTTGAAGGCTTTTATCACATAATCTGCACTCCACGGGGAACAAGTCTACCTCCTGGTTTGTATGTGAAGGGAATGAGGAGGACTTTCGTGAAGGTTTTGACTCTGATATTAACAGCCGAGTGGTTAACTATGATCTTTTCAGAGACCCCTTCAATTGGTCAAAGACTGGAGAGACCCTTTCCTGGGGGAGCCCTGGGTGCATTGAATGACCTGTGCAGGAAGAAAACAGCCTGGTCCTGTTACCATTGTCCTCCATTCACTGAGTTGGCTGCTGCTTCACCTCCCCTGCACCACACTCCACCAGACCCTGTGTGCTCTACACCGTCAGGACTCCTTCTCTGAGACCAGCTCCCCGGTGGAGCAGGTGAGTGTGGTGGGCCTGCCGCATGAAAAGCACCATGGCCCAGGCCCCATGGGGTCACCGCACAGCCTTGCACAGATAGAAGTGACTCTGGGTGGCATGATGGGCCAGACCTCAGCCCACATCATTTTCCAGAGGCCCCAGCAACGCCCACCCCATCTGACTCAGGGGTTCTTCCTCCTGTCTTACTGTATCTTGAATCTCCAAAGTGTGCCCCCCTTAGAATTCCAATCCCAGCCAGACCTTCCTGCTACTCAGGTGGATCCTACAGCTCATTTTAGCTTCAACCTTCACCTGTCCAAGAAAGAAAAAGAAGCCAAAGAAAAGCTGACCCTGCCATTCTATTTCAGCGCTGAAAAGTGGTTGGGGGCTGCATGCTCATGTTCCCTGACTGGAACCTGAAAAGCAGGGTAACCTCCAAGACTTCCCCCCATCCCAAGACATTTTATAGGGGTTGAAGTCTAACTCCAGACACAATTCTGAGGTGTGGTTCTCTACACACCTATACCCTCAATATGGCAAAGGGACTTTCTCATCTCTCTTAAGAGTCCTGAGCCCCTGTACAACTAACTGTCCCTAGAGCAAGCCTAACCTGGACTGAGCCAGACCAGACCCTGGAGAGGTGGCCCTATCACCAGGCAACAGTGCTTGGAAGACCAGGAAGTTGGATGGATGTGGCAGAGACAGTTTAACAAGGGCTTGTAAATGCCTGCTATTTGGCTCCTGGTGTGTGGGCGGATGAAGTAAAACTGACAAGATTTACTTGCTCTCAAGCTGTTAAGAACTTAAAATATTGTTAGACTGAAATTATCCCAGTACCACATGGGGCTTTAGCACTAACCAAACATGAAAGGGGCTGGTGAATTTGGCAGAGAAAACAGCATGGAGACCAAAAGAATCAGTGATGAAGAAGAGCAGTATCCAAAACGAAACCTGTGCCCCGCTCTAATCAGTGCTGCTTTTTCCTCATCCTTCCTCAGACAGCAAGCTTTCTTGCACCCCGGACCAGGCCAGTCCACCAGTCAAATCTCCTATGAGCAAGACACTTAGGATGACTTGGATCAAGACCCTGATGATGACCTAGCTATTTGACTGACCAGGAGATTTGGATAGTCCATAAGTGGGTGGAAGAGTGAAGAACCTGGACCCAGAGCAGCCAGCTTTTCACTATTTGTGCTGGCCTGTCCCTGCTCCCCACCTTTGTTCCCTGTGTCTATCCATCTGAGCAAGGGAGGAAAGGCCAGGCAGGGCAGAAAACTGGGGTGAGGGCAAAGGATGCAGAGAAAATACTACCCTCTTCTGTTGCTAATACTTTTTTTTTATTAAAACAAAAAACAGAACAAAACAAAAGGCATTTCCACACACGTTAATCAATCGTAAGATTGACACGGGATAGGGCAGGGTTTAGGGCTGTTGTGCATAGGATCGCTATGAATCACAGGCGACTCAATGGCACATAACACAACAACAACAGCAACAACAACGTTAATTGTGTCTTTCCTTGCAGTCTCTTTAAGGCAGAGATTTATTGAAACTGAGTCTGGATCCAAAACGCAACGTTTCCAAATCCATGACTGTCTGTCTGGCGGTTTTCTAAGGCACAGAGAGAGATGATGCCTCAACTTCCCCAATAGCCTGGAGCCTGCGGAGCCGGCGCCTGGGTGCCCAATGTCCAAGGCCCCTGCTGGCCCCACCTGTCCGCATCTGTGCACCTGGAGTACCAAGTCCAGAATTCTGTGTCCGAAAAGTCAAAACGACCCTTCACCACCTGGTCAAAGCAGCATTCCTGGGGCGCAGTGTTCTGGAACCAGCAGGGAGCTTTCTGTGCGATCCCCTCCCGAAGGTCCCCTCCACCGAGGTTGAACTTAAACCAGGGACGACATGCTCCCTCCCCTCGGCTGGATGTTTGTGGTCCTGCACCTGCCCCCTCCGGGACACTCACCCGACTCCTCCGGAGAGGAGACGCCCGGGGACACTCACCCAGACGACGCCATTCCAACCCTGGGGCCCTCGGAAGTCCAGAGCTCATGGAGGAAGGCAGCGATTCAGCCGAGTGTCCACTCCTGTCACTATTCTGGGCCGCCTCGCCCGTGGACAGGCAGGTGGAGACAGAGCCTTGCGCTGGGGTCCGCCTTCGCCACCCCGCTCCAATCCCAGAGAGGCCGGAAGGTGACAAAGCGCACGGGGACCAAGAGAGTGTTTTCTGGATCTGAAGAGCTGAAATGATTGAGGGAGAAAGAGAAGAGCGTGGATCACAACAGCACTGAGAGGTGACGAGTCCCTAGGGAGGTACATAGTTAACCCAGAGGCATTTTGGATCCACACCTGTGGCTCCTGGGGAGAACGACTGGGGGCCTCCGCTCCTTACAGGCTTGGAAATCCGATGGAGGACCCAGCTCCAAGGTATGAGTTTTGGGTTTAGCTTTGATAGTTACTGGTTCTTTCCACACAGTAAACACAAACCGGAGCCAAGAAGGCAACAACTCAATGGTTAAATGGTGGATGGGACTCCGACCCCTAGTCCGCCGGCCGGAGCTGGGGACCCCTCCGCAGACGGGCTAAGGACCAAGCCGGAGTACAACGTTTTACCCAAACTTCTGATGTAACCAGTCCCGGAGGTCCGGCAAGGAGCGCCATCATGTGCTGCATCCAGAAGCGCCCTGACGCAAAATAACGCTCTGGGCAAGTTTTCGTTTGTTTTAAATTACTGAATGTTCTCTTACCCACGGCGACCAGAATTGCGATGGTGAATACAAACTTCATTCATTGAGTTCCCACCCTAGTTAATCTCCAGCACCATCCAGCCAGGAGAGCCATTCGGCTCCGGCCTCACTGACTCCTCCTCGCGCAGCGCTTCCAGCCGGCAGCCTGCTTTCCCAGGCGCCAGAGCCTTTGTGCTCCTAGGTCTGTTCCCACATATTTCCCCAACCCTCAGCTCAATTTGTGCCTCTTTCTCCGAAAACTGCCAACACTTTCTCCTCGAAAAATCGCTAATCCAGTTTCTCTCTGATTTTCTACTTGTTGCAGCCAGCGCATTCATCTCTGTGCCTTCCTGCTGAAGCTTTGTCCTCGCGCGCTTGGCCCTCACAAGCTCAAACTTGGGTTCACCAGATCCAGCCTTTGCTCTACCGGAACCACCCTAGCAAATGCTGACTATCTGACGAAAGGCAACTGTGTGGAACTTTGTGAATTTAATTGACATCTGTTGGGCAATTTTCATTTGCCAGCGTCCCTCTTACTGTACGGTGGAGTTGACAACCCATAACGACAACATACCTGAACCTAGACCTATCCTGCGCAGTCCCCCGGATCTCCCACATGTTCCAGCCCATTGTCACAGTCATGGTGTAAAGGTTTTCCTCTCTGTCGCTGTTTCTCCACCTTTCCCAGGATGATGGTCTGTTTTTGTTGGGGTTTTCCCCCCTAGAACTGTCCCTTCCTGACAACAGGCCCAGAGTTGTCAAGGGAGCAATCTAGGTGCACTTTCTTCAAAACAAGATCAGGAGGTGAGCTCTGGTGGCCTAGTGGCAAGAAACTGCACTACAATCCCAGAGGTGAGTGGTTCGAATCCACCAGATGCTCTGCTGGAGAGGAGGGACAATCTCCTCCTGTACCAGTCAGATCTTATTTAATGGACCACATATGTGGGCACACACACACACAAAAGAAAAAAAACCAAAACACCACAAATGTGAGAAGACAGGTGAGAAACCCAAAAAGAAAAAAAAGGGCCCTAGGAGGCTCCACAGGGGAATGTAATGGAAGATCAGCCCAGCTCTGCTCTCCCTAAACCCAAGGAAAGGAAAGCTTTTTCCAAGGAGTTTGTTAATAGTGATTTGAAGAGACAACTGTAAACACAAGTGTCCCTAAGAGGACAAAATCATCCTCCCTCCAAAAATGAAGAGACTGAAAACAGTCTTTTCAAAGAAAAAGAAGCAGCACTCTCCAAGGAGAAGCCAGTCAACAGCGGACCTGAAGAGGCACTCATCAAGAGCACTAAGAAAAAAGAAGGGAATGGACCTAGAACTAAAACCAAGGACTATGTATTTCATTAAAGAAAGGCTTAGAAGAACTCTTGAAGTTCTAATTCACAACATAAACAGTCTTCCAAGAATCCTGAAAAATCTACAGCCAGGAGAGGATAAAATAGATTAATAGGACCTTCTAAAAATTAAATCCCTGTGCACATCTAAAAACTTCTCCAACAGAGTAAAAAGGGAAGCCACAGATTGGGGAAAAATATTTGGCAATGACATGTCAGATAAGGGACGTGTATCGAGAATTTATAAGAGCACCACAACTGAAAAACTGAAATTGAAAAATGGGCACAGCGTATGAACAGACACGTCACCAAAGAAGACATTCAGATGGCTAACAAATACATGCAGAAATGTTCAAAATCCCTAGCTCTGAGATGCAAATCAAAACAACTATGAGATATCATCTCACCCCAGTAAGAATAGCAAAATTTAATAGAGCAGCAAATAACAAATGCTGACAAGGTTGCGGAGAAACTTGAACCCTTATTCACTGTTGGTGGGAGTGTAAAATGGTGCAACCACTATGGAAGACAGCATGGCGCTTTCTCAACAAGTTGCAAATAGAAATACCATTTGACCCAGCAATTCCTCTACTTGGAATATGCCCTAAAGAAACCATAACTGCCACCCAGGCAGATATATGCACACCCACGTTTATTGAAGCTTTGTTCACAATAGCAAAGAGTTGGAAACAACCTTAGTGCCCATCAACAAATGAATGGCTAGAGAAGCTGTGGTATATTCACACAATGGAATACTACAGTGCATTGAAAAACAAGGAACTCATACAATATTATTCAAAATAGGTGACCCTGGAGGACATACTGCTGAGTGAAATATCTCAAATACTGCATAGCGCCACTGTTGTAGAATGGGACTGACATCAGGGTTGGGTTGAGACTGAGAAAAATTGGATGAATTATGTATTCTGCATTGAAACAGATGAGGGAGAGAACAATTTAAAAGCAATATATAATTGGGTATTATGGTTATGGCAAGAGTCCAGAGTGAAGGTTGATAGTGGCATGTACGGGGGGGTGGGGGCGGGTATACCAATGAAAGAATTTTTCTTTTACTTTTCAAAGAGAAAAATGTAAAATTGGAAGGCTTAGTATTGTGGTCTAGGATGGACATTGGTGAACTTTTTCTGCAAAGGGACAGATATTATTTAAAAAGGAAAAGAAGGAGGGGAAAAACTAAACGCACCCCAGAAAGATTAGAAAATACATTCCCTGGGAGTGGGGAAGGGCATGCCCAAATGTTTCCCAATAAAAACAATTTACAAAAGTTTAAAAATTAAATAAAAAGAGTTTTAGGGTAGTGCAAATGGTTACTACACTTGGCTACTAAAGGAAGGGGTTTTCATTTGTGTAAAGGGGTGGGAGAAGGGTAGCTGTGAAGGGAAAGGCCTGGTAATCTATTACTGTTAAAAAATCATCTATTAGGGAGCTCTGGTGGACTAGTGGCAAGAAGCTGCACTGCAATCCCAGAGGTACGCAGTTCAAATCCACCAGATGCTCTGCTGGAGAAGAAGAGGCAATTTCCTCCTGTACCAGTCAGATCTGATTTGACAGTACACACACAAAAATAATAAAATAAAATAAAAAATTTAAAAATCATCTATTGACAATCCCATGGGATACAGTTTAACTGTGAGGAGTCAGAAAGCAACTCCAAAGCAACTGGTTTTTCAGTCTGTATAAAGCAGTCAAGATACTGATCATTCTCCTGATTCATCTGAATTGTGATGGTATCTATCCACAGAAGTAAGATGGGAATTCTTCGCCCAAGGAATTTAAGGCCTCTGAAAACATACTGGAAGGTCAGCTATGAATCGGTTAGGACTCAAAGGTACACAACCACAACAATAACTTTATCTTGCATCTCAACTTCAAAATAACAAAGATCCTCACCACCAGGCCAACAGGTAGCATCATAATAGATAGAGAAAAGAATGTTGTTAACAATTTCATCTTGCTCAGATCCACAATCAACAGTCTTGGCACCAGCACTCAGGACGTCAAAAGACATTGCACTGGGAAAATCTGCTATCAAGGACCTCTCCAGAGTGCTAACGGGCAACACTATCAGTCTAGAGACTAAAGTGTGTCTGATCCAGACCTGGTCTTCTCAATTGTTTGTTAAGTACTTGAGAGCTGGACAATGACTAAGGATACCAGAAAAAGAATCAACGCTTTAACTGGAAAAGAGAATAAACAATGTATGCCAACAATCTGGAACAAGGGGTGCATTGTGGTATGGGCTGGGGGGAAAAGAGAAACTCAGAGGGGAAGAAAATATTCAACAACAATAGAAAATTTTTTTATTATTTTTGTGTGCGTGTACCGTCAAGTCAGATCTGACTGGTACAGGAGGAGATTGTCCCTCCTTCCCTGGCAGAGCATCTGGTGGATTCGAACCGTGTGCCTCTGGGATTGTAGTTGCAGCTCCTTGCCACCAGGCCACCAGAGCTCCCCAGAAAAAAATTTTAAAAAATATAGAGAGAGAACAAAAAAATCTGTCCTGTGTTGTGGTTGGGGTTGGAAGTGGGTGTGAAAGTAGGTTGCTCCCTGGGGTAAAAATTTTAATTTTTTTTTCTTCATTTTCTACTAGTTTATTTACAAAATTCGAATATATTGCTTTCAAGAACAAATTCTTTCAATTTCCCTCACCCCCAACTAATTGCACAACTCCATGATTAATTAATTGTACAACCCCATGATTAATTGTACAACCCCATGATTAATTGTACAACCCCATGATTAATCCCTCCCTACCCCTAAACATCCTCATCCCTCTGCTTCCAACCTCTCCCACCCCTTTTGGATCCTATACTCATTCTACAATAATGGTTTTATACCATATTTATCCTTGTGGGACTGAATTTGTTCCCTCAGCATAATGCTCTCCAGTCTCTTCCAAGTTTATTAGGTATTTACTAGTTATTATTAGGTATCATTAGGTATTACTAAGTATTATTAGGTAATAATTTACAAAATCATTGGGGCAAAAATTTTTTTTAAAACTCTGTGTGTGTGTGTGTGTGTGTGTGTGTGTGTGTGTGTGTACCAAATTGGATCTGACTGGTACGGGAGGAGATTGTCCCTCCTTCTCTAGCTGAGCATCTGATGGATTCGAACCATGCACCTCTGGGGTTTGCAGTATAGCTTCTTACCACTAGGCCACCAGAGCTCACTGAGGCAAAGGTTTTAAAAGCTCATCTCACATACTTTGGGAAGTTGCCTGGAGGGACTAGGCCTTGGAGAAGGACATCATGCTTGGAAGAGTAGATCAGTGTAAGAGAGGGAGACCCTGGATTGGATTGGCAGTGACTGTGGCAATGAGGTCATGTGTGTTGGAGACTGTGAGGTTGGTTCAAATTAGGGCAAGGTTCAGAGCTATTGTTCCTGGAGTCACAACGAGTTGCAGCCCACTGAACAGCACAGAACAATGTGACCCAGCTAAGAGCAGCAAAACCAGAGAAGCTACATTCTCTAGAGCCAAAGCTCTGAATTTGAACTTCCAGCTCTTAAACTGTGAGAAAATAGCTTCTGTTTATTATATA
>NW_006399827.1:10261807-10303823 GCF_000299155.1 Elephantulus edwardii
CATAATGTTCTCCAGAGTCAACCATTTTGAATAATATTGCATGAGTTCCTTGTTTTTCAATGCAGCATAGTATTCCATTGTGTGAATATACCATCTATCCATTCGTTTGTTGATGGGCACTTAGGTTGTTTCCAACTCCTTGCTATTGTGAACAAAGCTGCAATAAGCATGGGTGTGCAGGAGGCAAGGACTTTGAGGCTCCATCTCATATACTTTGGGCACACGGCCAGGAAGGACCAGTCTTTGGAGAGGGACATCATGCTTGGAAGGTTGGAGGGACAGTGCTGGAGAGGAAAACCCCAGGATGAGATGGATTGACACAGTGACTGGAGAAATGGGATTAGGTCTGTTAGAGATGAGATTGGCTCAGAACAGGGCAAGGTTCAGAGCTAACGTATATAGGCTTGCTATGAGTTGAACGTGATTCAAATGGTACGTAACAACTAACAGCTGGGAGAACTGCAGCCCTCCTGAGATAAGCATAAAGTAAATAGAGAAGAACTCCCATGATCCTTTGTTTTTATTTACTACTCCCTTGTGATTTTCCTTTGTTTACCTTCCCAATAATTCTCAATAAAAACCCAGAAAGGCTTAGTAGAGGGGCTACAGTTCTCCCAGCTGTTAGCCCCCTACCTTCACGCTTTCTGGCCTGACCTCCATTCCTGTGTGTCCCTGGGTCGGGTCTCTGTTTTTTCCTTTGGTCAACACCACCACTCTCCTGAGTCAAGCATAAGGTTTTCAATAGAAAGAGCATAGCTTTATTTGCATAGAATTCTTTTTGTGATTTGCTCCTGGCAATTCTCAATAAAGTCACAGGGAAGCTGGGTATGGTGCTTCAGCCTTTGAATTGTTCTCCCTTTGCCTTTATGCTCTCTGTTCTTATTATCCATTCTTGGTGTCCCCATCTTTTTCTTTATCCTTTTCCTCAGCTGACAACAAAGACCCAGAGACCTTAACTCTGACCTCACTCCAGCTTGTCCTACTTTGTATGTTCTTGGGCACATTATCTCTCTGGACTTACTCAGTATCTACTCTCTCCCCTTATCCTACCTTCTTCTATACTATGTAGACACAGTCTCTACTTTCTCTTTCAGCCGACACCAGAAGTAAGGTAAAAATAGGAAGAATAAACACTAACTTATGTATTTGTGACATTTGCAAAGACAAGATGTGTAGTTTCTATACTAGATGCTGGAACCAGAGCCACAGAAATCTTGACTATCTAATAATGATAGAGTTTATTTTAGTGTAATTTACAGGGGCAAGTGTCAAGAGGGAGTATTTGGGTAACGTAACTTGTCTACTAGCCCAAAGGTTGACAGTTTGACAGCCTTGAAAACTCCTTGAAAAACCTTATGGGGTAGATTTCTGCACACATGGAGTCCCATGAATCTGAAAGACTCCATGGTAGCCACCACTGCCAATGTCAGCAGAGCCATTCAGATCCAAAACACTGATGCTCCATCACAGGGAAAAGTTTTAGAGCATAATCGCAGTGACTATGAAAAATGTGAGGTGGTTATGTCCTCTCTAAGGAGTCAAAAGTGAGACCTGGTTGGGGTCTCTCTTTCCTGCTATACTGAAATTCTCATCTGTTCCTGAGACCCCCTCCCTGCATCCTTCTCAGGACTTACTATAGTAATTATTCACTCTGTCTCTTCAATTTTATCGTCAACTTGACCTTCTCTACTGGACATTCTTTGGGCATATTGTCAGGAGTGGATGTCATGCTTAGAGAGGTGGAAGATGATGCCGAATTGGGCAGATTTTAATGTGCTGTATATAGAGTCACCAGGAGGCTGGGTCAATTCGATGGCATCTGATATTGGACACTTTAAGGCAGTATTTCCACACACTTGACATTTCTCCTCCTCTATTTTGCTTTGACCACCGTTTTCTCCCTCTCCTCCTGTCACAGTCAGATTTCTCTCTAGAGTCATTTGTCCTCATTGCTACCATTCTTCCATGTGCCACACATTCCTCAAGCAATAAACTTGAAATATAGGCATAATAACGTAAAGATCAAGTGGCCTCACAATACAAGATGAGAAAGATGTGAGGGTGCTGTAGGTGCTGATTGTGACCTTGATGGAGAATGAACTACATGGGAAATGATCAGCACCAAATTAAGAGAAGATATCTTAAAATTTTCATAAAAGAACTTAGTTGATCTGGCAGCTTTTTGGGAAGAGTGGAAATATTAATTTCTGATAAAACAGACTTAAATTTAAAAAAACTGAAATAAGAGAGAAGGAAAGACATTCTGCAATGATCACAGGGTCAATGGAACAAGATGGCATAACTAATTAATATCTACATATTCAATGACAGAGTTACAAGATACATATTGAACATTAACAGGTTTAAGAAAAATATTGTTATTATTGCCAAGGCAATAGACAACTAAAAAAGAATAATAGGAAGACTTCAGTATACCACTTCAGTTTTTAATATTTTTTAATTGATTTTCTTAAGTAGCCAGGAAATTAAAAGGCGCATTGCAATGGGAAAGTCTGCTGTTAGGGACCTCTCCAAACTGCTGAAGAGCAGTGGTGTCTCTCTGGAGACTAAGGTGCATCTGATACATGCCATGGTCTTCGCAATCACTTGTTATGCATCAGAGAGTTGGACAATGACCAAGGAGGATAGAAGGAGAACTGATGCCTTTGAGCTGTGGTGCTGGAGAAGAGTATTGAGAATACCATGGACTGCTAGGAAAACAAATAGATTTGTCCTGGAGAGGGTTAAACCGGGTGGCTTCTTGGAGGCAAGGATTCTGAGGCTCCATCTAACTTACTTTGGACATGTTGTGAGGAGAGACCGGTCCTTAGAGAGGGACATCATGCTTGGGAGGGTGAAGGGATGGTGCAGGAGAGGAAGGCCCTCTATGAGGTGGATTGATTTAGTGACTGAGATAATTGGGATGGGAGTGTCAGAGACAGTGCGATTGGCACAGGACAGAGCGGAGTTTAGGGCTGTTGTACATAGGGTCGCTATGAGTCGCAGGCGACTCGACGGCACATAACAACAACAACAACATACCAATTTGATGAATAACAAAACCTCTGGATAAAACCTCAACAATTTTGGCGCTCTGGTGGCCTAGTGGCAAGAGGCTGTACTGCAATCCCAGAGGTACACAGTTCGAACTCACCAGATGCTCTGCCGGGGAAGGAGGGAAATTTCCTCCTGTACCAGTCAGATCTGATTTGACGGTACATGCACAAAAAATAATAAAACTTTAAAAAATTTTTTAAAAACCTCAACAATTTGCAGAATAACAGTATGATACCATTAACAAGCTGCATCTTGTAGAAGTATAGGAAACATTCCAGCCAACTAAATCATGGCTTCTGTTGCATTGCAGTTGCTGTTGGCCCTTGTGTCACTGCTTGTGGTGCTGCCTGTCATTGAAGTAGTTGAAGCAGGAGATGCCATTACTCTCTTATTAGGTGAAGTTCTCAGCATCACAGGCATCAGTGCTTGCTTTGGGGTAAATGCACGAAAGAGAAATGGACAGATGGGACTTTGAAGGGCCTCCTGAATCATGCCTAACCCTGCAAACCCTGTCATTCACAGTGGAAGTTCAGGCTGTTCTTTGAGATCTGTAAATTCCTTAGAAAGCAGATAGTAAATAGGGTATTTTCACTACTTACATGTTTGTTCCAAGGAGAATGATGTTTTCTTCACATCAGAAATGCAGACTGTAGTTTGTATTTGCTGATTAGAAAGGAGAGGCAAGAAATGACTAAGGCATATGAGATGAGGAAGAAGGGACCACTTGCCCAGAAGTCTAGGAAATCGCCATTGTTTGGCTCATGGAGGACTCTTTTCTCCATATTTTTATTGGGTTTGTGTTTTGTTCTCGAATTCCTACTGTACTTCTATATGAAACTCACTCACTGCCATTGAGTCAATTCAACGCCTCCTTGTAGCAGCTCTCCAGTTTCACAAGTCTGTAAATCCTACTGAGAGGAGATGGCCTATCTTTTCCCCAAGGAGTGACTGGTGGGGTCAAACCACAGGAAACAAGGCCACTGAGTTAACAGCAAAACTCCCCACCACTAAGCCGCTAGAGTGCCAGCAGAGCACAGTGTAAGATTTCATCAATCAAATAATGAAACGTTTATTTCTTTTAAAATTTTTTATTATTTTGTGTGTGTGTACCATCAAATCAGATCTGACTGGTATGGGAGGAGATTGCCCCTCCTTTTCCAGCAGAGCATCTGGTGGATTTGAACTGCATACCTCTAGGATTACAGTGCAGCTTCTTGCCACTAGGCCACCAGTGGTCCCCAAAACCTTTATTTCTTTGGAAGAAATTTAGACAATTTTTTTTTAGAAAATTTATACCAGTAGCTAATATAATAGTAAAATGGAGGGGGAGAATAACGTTAAAGACTATATTGAAATAGAAAAAAGATTTATTGTTTAAATTTTTTTAAAACTTCCTTTTGATTAATACACCCACAGTGAGAAATGCTATATTAAATACAAAGCCATTATGTTGGGGTGGGGGGGAATCCTGGCTCAGTTGACTTCCACACAGAATTCTAATAAACATTTAGAGAAGAGCTGACACCAATTCTATCCAAAATATTTCAGAATATAGAAAAACATGGAATAGTCCCAAACTCATTCAATGAATTAAGCATAGCTCTGATACTAAAGCCAGGTAAAAACACCACTCAAAGAATATTATAGGTGAATAACCCTCAAAAACATAGATACAAAAAATTCTCAACAAAATCCTAGCCAGTGAAATCCAACACTGTATTTTTTAAAAAATCATTTTGTCATGATCAAGTGAAATTCATACCCATACTCAATGTTAGAAAACTAATTAATACACCACATCAATACAACATAAAAAAAACTACATGATCATCTCAGTTGATACAAGGAAGGTAATAGGATGGCATATGTAAAACTATGAGAGAGAAAAATTTGTGACCAAGAACTAGAAATCCAGCAAAATTGTCCCTCAACTGTGAAATTGGGCTATTTGCAGATAATCAGAAAAGAAGGGAATTTGTGGAAATTAGACCAACTTCACAAGAAATAAAAGGAGTTCTTTGGATAGAAGACCAACATTATGCAGAAACCATCTAGACAGAGAAACACACAAAGTAAAAGAAACTTGTTGTTGTTATTATGTGCCATCAAGTCACCTGTAACTCATAACAACCCTATGTACAACAGCCCTAAAAAAACCCAGCTCTATCCTGTGCCAATCTCGCTGTCTCCAACACACCTACCCCCACTACCCCAGTCACTGTCCCTCCAGAGGACAAGGCACCACAGCAGTGGGGAGGCTCTTGCTACCAAGGATTTATTTTCTGCCCTCCTTTGTTCCAAGTGGTGCTGTAACAGCTCCCATTGGGGAAGTACAGGGTTCCTCCACCATGAAACATTTCCCCAACATATCTTGTCTCAGTAGGGACGATGGAGGGCAAAAAATAAGCAATAAGAGACATCACTCCATAGGTGAGGATAAAACAAAGTCAAAGAGGGAATAAGAAGTATAGCTACAGGAAAATCCATATGGAGTGGAAGTAAAGGTAACTTCAAGATAAAGTGAACTGCTTCAGAACTGGGAATAAAATTGTCATTCTTGGATGGGAAAGGAAGGAGAGAAGAAAAATTGGTAAATAGATAACAGACACATTGATGTCGATGACGAGAAAGGCAATATGCAGTAAGGAGGCATGCCACACCATGAAAGAAAGAGAAGACACGGACAGGTACCCAAGAAATACAGAATACAGAAAGATCAAGAGCAGACAGGGAGGCAGGACAGACAGATGTGGATGGCTGGAAAGGATGACACCCATGACCATACGTAGGCTTGAAAGATGATAATTCTACATTCCTATTAATATTTTATAAACTGTGAACAACTTCATCTTGCTTGGATCCACAATTAACACTCTTAGTAGCAGCAGTGAGGAAATAAGGAGACACATTGCACTGGGGAAATCTGCACTTAGGGACCTCTCCAAATTATTGAGGAGTAATGATGTCAGTTTGAGGACTAAGGTACATCTGGTTCAGGCTATAAGAGATTAGGTTTTCCAATAATCTGTAGAGGAGCCAAACAATATTTAAATGGTTTGTGGACTGAAAAGTTGAAGCAGCATGTTAGCAGGTATTATTTGTACCAGAAATGCTGAAACAGGATGCAAAGAAGTGCTGACATCTTTCTGATGCTCAGGGGCAATAACATCAGCTAAGAAGATGAGCCTTTTAACTTGCCTGCTTTGTTTTTGGCACAAAGAACCTGAAATGATTAGGGAGCAATTGTACCACAACTGAGGTTTAACGGACACTTAATTTGTGGATCCTGGCTGAAATTAAAGAATACCAGAAGAATGTGTCTTTATGCTTAATTGATTATGCAAAGGCACTTGACTGTGTGGATCATAACAAGTTGTGGCTGACATTGAGAAGAATGGGAGTCCCAGAGCATTTAATTGTGTTCATGCGGAACCTATACCTGGACCAGGAGGCTGTTGTGTGAACACAGCAGGGAAACACTATATGGTTTAAAATTGAGAAGGTAATGTGTCAGCATTGTGTTCTTTCTCCGTACCTATTCAATCTGTATGCTGAGCCAATTATCTGAGAAGGTGAACTCTATGAAGTGTGGCATCAGGATTGGAGGGAGACTCACCAATAACCTGCATTATGCATATGATACAACTTTGCTTGCTAAATGGTTCACCAACGTCCCTTTGCTCTGAATATGCCAATGTGGACTGACCATAGGAAATCATATCTAAGAAATGTGAGGATACATTGTATAAGAAATTTGCCACCATCAGCTGACCCTGAAGATGGGAATTGAAGAATTCAGCCTTCATGTTGGCAGAGCAGTTTTGCAGGTGGTTTTTTTTTTTAAGACTCAGGAGATTTGTAGAAAGGGACAGACTTGCATTCCAGCTTGGGGCACTTGGCCAAAATAACACTCTCTAAACTGATCATTTTCTATGTATTTGATTCCAGACAACTTCATGGGCCAAAAGCCACGCCCACAATTCTTTTATACTTCTGTCTAGACTTAATAACAGGAATTTACTAACAGGCATATCAAACTTCTGTGGGACCACACAGCTAATCTTCTAGGAACCCTTTTGTCTGGCTGAATATATGTACAGGCACCACCTTAATCCTTTCAGAGGTGTTAGTAAGAGTGTGATTGTCACACCCTTGCTTTGGCCTGTGCTTAAGATCATGTAGTAGATTGCCAAAATAGCTACACATTCCTTCAATTGCTGCATGCACACCTTTTGCTTTGTGACTTTGCGACTCCCATCTCACCCTTTTCATCTCAGTTTAGCCAGGTGACTCACTCTGTTTAAAGTGCTGAAAGAGACTGAAGAAAAAAAAAGATTCACTTTCTCTTCCTGTTCTTAGAAATTCTACTGCCACATGAAGATGTGCTTCAGATAGCCTGCTGAAAGATGAGAGACCACAGGGAGGAGAGGCCACAGGGAGCAGAGACCAGCAGCTCTAGCTGAGGTCTCCTCAAGCCCACTCGGCTGGTCAACTATCAGGTAGCAGAGTGAGGTCCTCTTGGATCAACCAGCCCCAGTCCAGCCCAGCCAGTCCAGAACAGAACTGCCTAGTCAACTCATTGAATCACGAGGAAAAAATAAATACAAGCAAATACTTGTTCCTTTCAGTCCTTAAGTTTGGGGATGATTTGTCATGTAGCAAAGGTACAATAATAGCATGTCATGAAGGCAACATCATGGATTTAGTATTTGTCCCGAAGCTATATTTTTTATGGACATACCTTTCATATGGTAGGGAGTTTTCATTCCCAAGTCCTAGATTTTCTGCACCACTGATATTTCCTCTTAAACCTTGAACCTGGTTACCATTGTTGTCAAGCGCAGTCAAGTCCACTGTGACTCAGGGTGACCCAATGACCTGTTCCATATCTCATCCTGTAAGATTTCTACCTCACTCCAGCCCATTGTCACAGTTACTGTGTCAATCCATTGAGTTGAAAGCCTTCCTCTTTTCCTTGAGCTTCTACCTTTCTCAGCATGTCGTCTTTTTCCAAGGACTGGTGCCTCCTGACATCATATTAAAAATAAGGGAGTAGTTTCATTGTCCTTGCCTTAAAGCAGTACGTTGGTTGCATTCGCTCCAAGACAGATTCATTTGGTTTTGACAGCCCATGGGATATTCAATACTCTTCCCAAAGTCACAATTCAAAGGCATCATTCTTCTTCTCATAATTGTTTTTATTTGCATCTCTCTGCTTTCTTGGAAGATGAATATAGAAACACTCATTGCAAAGCAGGAAAGTATTTTGCATGAAAAATATGGAATGTTGCATCTTCTTAACATTATTATCTTCTTAATATTATTTTATATATTATTTGATCACCATATATATAGAGTAATATCACACACGACAGACCTTAAAAAAAATAAAACTCGCTCTTCCTCTCTTTTTCTGTTGACAGCATGCTGTCAGGTCTGGTATCACCCCTGTGAAATCAGGGGTCCTTTCTGTCTCTTCCCTCTTCATTCCTTTTTACTTTAACTCTTTTGCATTCTCTCTTTACACTAGCTATGCACTTGAATTTCAGAACCATCTCAAGAACAGATTTGAGGCCTTAAACACAAATGAGCGAAGACCAGATGAGTTGTGGGAAGATATCAAGGGTATCATCCAAGAAGAATGCAAATGTTCATTACAGACAGAAAAGGGAAAAGACCAAAATGAATGTCAGAAGAAACTCTGAAGATTGCACTGGAGCGTGGAGAAGCCAAAGCACACGGAAGAATCCAAGATACTAAAGAACTGAACAGAAGATTTCAAAAGGCAGCACGTGATGACAAAGTAAAGTATTACAATGAAATGTGCAAGGAGTTGGAGTCAGAAAACCAAAAGGGTCGAACTCGCTCAGCATTTCTTAAGCTCAAGGAACTGAAGAGCAAATTCAAACCTCAAGTTGCTATAATCAAGGATGCTTTAGGCAGAGTATTAAATGATCCAGGAGGTATCAAAAGAAGATGGAAAGAATATACTGAGTCATTGTATCAAAAGGAATTGGCAGACGCAGAAGAATTTAAGGAAACAACATATGAGCAAGAGCCTATGGTGATGATGGAAGAAGTTCAAGCTGCTTTGAAAGAAATAGCAAAAAATAAGGCCCCAGGAATAGATGGTATACCAATTGACATATTTCAGCTAACAGATGCTGCCCTGGATGTGCTCAACAAGTTGTGTCAAGAAATCTGGAGAACAACAACCACTTGGTCAACTGACTGGAAGAGATCTATATTTGTTCCCATTCCAAAGAAAGGTGACCCAACTGAGTGTGGAAACTACAGAACAGTGTCATTGATTTCACATGCAAGCAAGATTCTACTGAAGATTATCCAAAAACGACTGGAACAGCACATCAGCAGAGAACTGCCAGAAGTCCAGGCTGAGTTTAGAAGGGGTCGTGGTACTAGGGATATTGTAGATAACGTTAGGTGGATATTGGCTGAAAGCAGGGAGTACCAGAGGAATGTCTATCTGTGCTTCATTGATTATGCAAAGGCGTTTGACTGTGTGGACCATAACTAACTCTGGCTGACTCTGAGAAGAATGGGCATCCCAGAACACTCGATCGTGCTAATGCAAAACATATACTTGAACCAAGAGGCAGTGGTCAGAACAGAGCAAGGAAACACTGAATGGTTCAAAATTGGGAAGGGCGTGCGCCAGGGATGTGTCCTGTCTCCATACCTTTTCAACATGTATGCAGAGCAGATCATCCAGGAGGCTGGGCTCTATGAGGAGAAATGTGGTGTCAGGATTGGTGGAAGATTTAGCAACAATCTGCGTTATTCAGATGACACAACCCTGCTTGCTGAAACTGAGGAGGACCTGAAGCGCTGGCTGCTGAGGGTCAGGACTGCAGCCTTCAATATGGATTGAGGCTCAATGTCAAGAAGACAAAGATTCTCACCACTGGACCAATTGGCAGCATCAGGATGGATGGTGAAGAGATCAAGATTGTTCACAGCTTTAGTCTGCTTGGCTCCACAATCAACACTCTTGGCACAAGCAGCCAGGAAATTAAAAGACGTATTGCCATGGGAAAGTTTGCTGTTAGGGACCTCTCTAAAGTACTCAAGAGCAACAGTGTGTCGCTGGAGACTAAGGTGTTTCTGGTATAGGCCATGGTCTTTGCAATCACTTGTTATGCATCAGAGAGCTGGACAATGACCAGGGAGGATAGAAGGAGAATTGATGCTTTGGAGCTTTGGTGTTGGAGAAGACTGTTGAGGGTACCATGTACTGCTAAGAAAACAAACAGATTCGTCTTGGAGAGGGTTAAACCGGGCTGCTCCTTGGAGGCAAGGATTCTGAGACTTCATCTGACATACTTTGGTCATGTAAGGAGAGACTGATCCTTGGAAAAGGATATTATGCTTGGGAGGGTGGAGAGCAGGCGCAGGAGGGGAAGGCCCTCTGGGAGATGGATTGATTCCGTGACTGGGGCAATTGGGGTGAGTGTGTCGGAGACAATGAGATCAGCACAGGACAGAGCAGAGTTTAGAGCTGTTGTACATAGGGTCACTATGAGTCGCAAGCAACTCGACAGTACATAACAACAACAACATGCCTCTGTTCTATTGCTTTAATAAACCCTTTTCATTTGTTTTGCTAAAAAAAAAACCCGCCTCACTTGATACATAAATTAAAACTTTTCATGTTCAATATTAATATGTCAAATATTTTTGGGCCATTTGCCAGTTAGTATTATATTAAATATGTGCTATGCTGCATTTGTGTGTATGCCAAAAATACTGTAAAGTTCTAAGTATTACTAACTACAAAACTTAGGACTTGAGGCCTCCCCTCCATATTTCCCTTCAAGGAGGGAGGTCCCTCCCTTTGGGGATGTAATTTTCTTTCTTTTTTCTTCTCTTCATGTGTGCCATCAAATCGGATTCAACTGGCACAGGAGGAAATTGCCCCTCCTTCTCCAGCAGAGCATCTGGTGGATTCGAACCACACAACTTTGGGATTGCAGCACACGGGGATGTAACTTTCTAATAAATCTATTCTACTTTACCCTAAAAAAACCAAACCAAACAAAAACAAAAACACCCTTAGGATTTAATTGTGTGAAAATGCTGTAACAGCTAAAAAGGAACGTTGACTGAATTCATTGCAATGGTGGGCTCACTAATTTTGCTTTTCATCTGGGACTAGAGGTTCCATTGGTTGTTTACCAGGACTCATGCACAAGAACAAACACTTGTGCTTGGACCATGGCAGAGTACTGCTGGCTCATCTAGTGCATGTAGAAGGAGCTGAGCCAGTGGATCAAAATGAACCATAAATCTCTCATCTGTTGTGCATGTTGGATCAATGTGTACCCTGGATGAATGTAGTAAGAGATTTTACAGTCTGTCCCCACTTCTTGTTTTATTAGAAAGAAATAGTATATGTGAATTATAATCTGTTCAAACAACCTCCAGCTATATATACGACAGTGATCTCTTCAGTTTTTGGTGTTGTTTTTTTTAGAGGAAAGCAGCTCTCATTTTGTTTATTATTTTCCCCTAGTGGTTTTAAAGACTCCAAGCCCAGACTCTTGCAACCCTGAACCATGGGTAGGAAGATACGGGCAGTTGAGATACAGGGCACAACTCTAGGTTTGGGCACTGGGGCTTTGTTAGAGGACAGGCAAGTAGGAGGAGGGCTATGGGGCAAAGGCTGCTCCTGCCTCTTGGGAGGGTGAATCTGGGTTTGTTCCTCTTTCCTCCTGACTTGCTTCCTCCTTTTGTTCCCACTGTTGCCCTCTCAGGCACCTAGGATGCTGGAATCTAGTCTTTCAGACTCCACAAGCAGTAGTGGGCACCAGCAGCAAAGAGGATGACAGATAACAGGCACACGTTAAAATGAGTGAAGGGAAAAGCAATATCCTTTAGGAGGATGATCAGCACAATACCACCAAAGAAAGAGAAGTACAGAAGGATTAATGGTTCCTGGACTGGAGGAAGCTGTTTGAACTTTGAGCAGGGATTGTTTCCACCCCACCCTGGTTTTGCTCAACCCATGAGCCTTGAACAGGCATCTGGCAGGCAGTAGACAGCTGTTTTGACCCCACCCCAGCCCTGCCCTGGGCCTTGAGCAGGCATCCAGAAACCTAAACACAGGCGCTTCACACTTGTATCCCTCCCCTCCTCCTTTAGCACTGGCATCATCAAAGATCCAGTTAAGCTATAGCCATGACATTAATAGCTTCATCTAAGATGTCCTGCCATACCAGCCACAGGCCTCAGCTGGAAGGTCCAGCACCCAGCCAGAGTCTCATCCTGCCATACCACCATAGCCCTCAGCTGGCCCCTGCACCATTATATTCAAGTGGCTGATCTGCTGTTAGAGATACAACATGTAACTGTCAAGTTTGTTGTACTGCGGCAATGATTTACAAGATGCTTACAACTTTATAGCTTAGGTGTGTGTATATGCTTGCTTATGCTTTTTACTAGTACAGCACCTATCTGTCAGTTTGCTGCACTGGGGTATCTTGTGAGTTGTGGTGACGCTATTCCACCAGTGCGTTAAATTCCAGAAGAATTACATATAGTGAGTGGACAGGTTTTACAGAGCTTCCAGATTAAGACAGACTAGGATTTAGGATGAACCATCCAATTTTCAAAATAACAGACCTCTGAAAATCCTATGAACATTAGAACAGTTTGCAACATCCTTAATAATTGGAATCTATAATGTACAAAGCATAAATATAGGAAAGCTCTTGCTGCTGTTATGCAGTCAGGATCAACCTGTAGCTGACCCTCCAGGGGGTTTTCAGATGCAGTTAATCACACAGGAGGAGACTGTCCATCCTTCTCCCATGGAGCAGCTGGTGGCCCTGAACCACATGCCTTCAGGATTGCAGTGCAGTTTTTCCACTTGGCCACCAAGAGCTCTGTATAGGAAAACTAGACATTGTAAAAAATTAAATGGAACACATGAATACTGACATTCTAGGCATTAGTAAGATGAGAAGGACTGACATTGGCCACTTTGAATGAGATAAATAATTACATGATCTACTATGCCAGGAATGAAAATATAGAGGAAGAATGTTATTGAATTCATAGTTAAAAAGACAGTTTCAAATTCTATCCTGAAGTGCAATGTTATGAGTGGTAGGCTACTATTTACACATACACGAGGAAGACTTGTTAATATGATTACTTTTCAAATATACACACCAACAGCTAAAAGCAAAGATGAGGAAATTGAGAATTTTTATAAAATTTTGCAGTCTGAAATTGACCAAATGTGCAATCAAGATGTGTTAATGATACTTGGTGATTGTAATGCAAAAGTTGGAAACAAATGAAAAGTTGCAAACAATGAAAAAGTAATGGTAGTTGGAAAGTATAGACTTGGTGACGCAAATGAACCTGGAAATCAAATGGTCAAATTTTGTATGTGAAAGATTTGATCATCACAAGTTATCTTTTCTAAAAAACACAAACAGTGACTTTCTACTTGGACTTCATCTGACAGGAATCAAACTGTCTACATCTGTGGAAGGAAGCATTGGAGAAGCTCAATATCATCAGTCAAAACCAAACCAGGTGCTGATAGTGTAAAAGACCATCAATTACTCACATGCAAACTCAAATTGAAGCTGAAAAAAATGAAAACAAGTCCACAAGAACCAAAATAGGACCCTGAATGTATCCCACTTGAATTTAAAAATCATCTCACGAATAGATTTGAAGGGAGCTGTGTTGACCTAGTGGCAAGAAGCTCCACTGCAATCTCAAAATCACTGGGTTTGAATCCACCAAATGCTCTGCTGGAGAAGATGGGGCAATCTCCTCCTGTGCCAGTCAGATCTGATTCAACGGTATATAACAGGGAAAAAAGAATGGGTTTGAGGCAATTCAACATTCATGATCTTTGTTCAATAATGACATTGAACGAGATGAGTTGTGAGATGACATCCAAGATATCATCCATGAAGAGCAAAAAATATATATTTTTAAAAATTTTAAAGACAGCTAAGAAAGAAAAAAAAATAAAAATGGATATCAGAAGAAACTCTGAAAATTGCACTAGAGCATCAAGAAGCCAAACTAAAGGGAAGAGATGATGAAATAAGAGAGCTGTGGCAGTGCAATTCCTCACCACTAAGCCACTGGACACATGTGGATATGCCACATTGGTAGTGATTGTCTCTTTTTGCTAGTTATCTCTGACACCCTGCAGCTACCGTCCCCTGGACTGGCAAGAGCACCATCTCTAGCCAGGAAGACTTAGCCTAAACTCCCCTGAGGGCAGCAGAAGCTCTGCCCCAGGCTCGGTACCTACTTCACACCCCAGGTCAGAAGAAGGCTCAGACAGTATTGTTTGCTGTTTATGTTGCATTCAGGTTTATGTTCATAGTTTATATGAAACATGCTTTGCTTATTTCATGGTTTGCTGTTAGGCGCACTGTTAGCTTGCTGTATTGAGGGAGTGACTTGCATGCCGCTGCATATTTTAGTTTACAAACTGATTATACCAAGCTCATAAAATATAACTATAAAAGAAGCATGTGGCTGTTTATTTTAGTTCACAAACTGTCATCTTTGTGTATGCTTGCTTGTTTATAGTTTGTTCTTATGGGTACAGCTCTTGTCTGTCAGTTTGCCGTACTGGGTGATTTCCATGTTGTTGTGATTCTGGACGCTATAAAGCCTTGGAAACCCTATGGGACTGTCCTGTAAAGTTGCTATGCATTGGAATCAACTTGAAAGGAGTAGGGGTTTTTCATTTGGGGATTAAACTCACAGGTTAATGGCAATGATTTTGGTTAGTTATTGCACAGAAGAAATGCTCTCATTAGGATGCTAGGTCATAGTTTCGCTTAAGTTTGTTGTTGTGTACCATCAAGTTGGAAATAAAGTAAGGAAGCCCCCTTGGAGCTTGAAAAGAGAAGTGAAAAGACGTGGTGGTTGTTAATATCCAGAAGTGAATATCCGGGTTGGCTGATTCCCTTGTCTTTCTTAGTCCCTCACTTTTACTCCTGAAGTCACACACCTGGGTCAAATAGAAGTCACTGTGGGTGGAGGCAGGTACAATTTGTCCTAACGCAACACTCAGGGAAAAATAAGTGCTCAACTCTACGACCTTCTTTCAGAGTTTATACACCTACATCTGTCTACCCACAAACCAAAACCACTACCCAACACTTTGACGTTTGAAACAGTGCTATCCACCTCTTCACCCACTGGTTCCCCGTAACTTTCCCATTTCATTATATTTCTCCACTGTAACTAGTTCAGCATATTTGTAGAACTAGGCCAAATGCTTTTCTAAATAGTTAATAATTTACACTGTTATGTCTTCTTTAACTCAGGTATTATTTAAAAGTGTCTCACTTTCTGAACCAAGTGGAGGAGGTGTGATTCTGATGCCACAACAATAGCTAAATTCAGTAAGTCAGTGAACAAATGCTGGAGAGGATATAAAGAGATTGGAACTCACACACTGCTGTAAGGTGAGGCAAACATTATGGAAAGGAATTTAGCATTTCCTCAAAAAGTTGGAAATGGAAATAACATTCAATTCTGCAGTCCCACTACTAGCATCCTAAAGAAAAAAGCACCTGCAGCATGGACAGATACACTCCCAGGTTCATCGCAAAGAGATGGAAACAACCCAAATGTCCATGAGTGGATGAATGAAAAAAGAAATTGGTATTATACACAATGGAATACTATGTAATGCCAATGAATAGTGAAGAAATCTAAAAACACCTTATAACATGGGTGAATCTAAGGACATTAAGCTGAATGAAATAAAGTCACACTGATTGCTTAAATCCATTATAAAAAGTGAAAGAAAGGTTTACAACAGAAAGGATTTTTCTTTTCTTTTCTCTCTCTCCTTTCTTTCTCTTGTTCTCTTTCTTTTTGTGGTTTCCAGGGATGGACAGTGAGGGTGGGGAGAGTTAAAATGAGTAGATAATGGACTAGTAGGCATAAATTAAGATGGGTGAAGGTAAGGCAATGTATCATAAGGGAATGATCAGCACAATACCAGCTAAGTAAGGGAAGAGATGGTAAACGTGCTTAAATATGGAAAGCAAACACTATGATGTACCTACTTCTGTAATATCAACAATAATATCCATCTACAATGAATGTATAGACACAGGAAAACAGATGTGGACAGGCGGAAAGACTACACCCATAAGCATACAGAGTTTGGCAGATATTTATGCATTAATAAGTAGTATATGCTCTGAATATATCCGTGTATAAAGCAGAGCCAACAGGTGGCAAAGCTGTGTAAATGTTTTGTTCGGTTTTGTGTAAACATTTTAAGGCAATGAGTTACCGGTTCTGCGCCTTGGGACCTCAATCTCTGGGGATATAAAGGCCAATTGACACAGCTCAGTCCACAAAGACAATGTAGCCATTGAGGTTGTTAGAGCTTTCTTAAAAGTTCCAAATAGCCATTTAAAATTTACCTATTAGTCTGTCCCTGTCCAACACAAAGTAGGAAGGAAAGCAAAACCAGAATGGACCAACTCATCCAAAAATGAGCCATGTGAACCTCAACTTCTATGACCGAGACAAGAAGTTGAACTAGATGGTTCCTGGTTACCAATGCCGATCACTCTAACTGGGATCATAGTTGGCAATCCTGGATAGAGTTGGGAGTGGGAGAAATGTGGAATAAAATTTAAAAATATAAGAAAGGCCCGGCTTAAGGTCAGATAAAGACAACTGGAACTCCCACAACTCTGACCCTTAGTTATGCATCAAATCTGAAACAAAACACACCAAGGTCATTCAGCTTTCAACTAAACAATAGACAGGCCTATCAGGTGACCAATAACAGCAGTGAGCAGGTAGGCCTAAAAAAGAGCCGCATTTGTCCAAGGATAAATCACAGATGGCAGGGAGGGATGGGAGAGAAAAATGAATGAAAGCAAAAATCAAAGAGAAGAGTGCAATTCTGCGGTGTTCTAAGTAATTTTAGAAAACAAAATGTATATGAATTGTTGAATGAAAAACCAATTTCCTTAACATACATAAACAGGTGACTTGTTTAAGACTCAAAAAAGAAGAAACACTGGTACTATGTTTGAAAACCTTTGTCTTTGTGAATGCTACTATTACATACCTGGATATATTTACAACACATACAGATAACTTACATAGAGATATCCTCTGCCAAATTTTAGTATCCTCATAGGTATAAGCCATTCCATAGTCATTCAGCTTCCACATCTACCTATGTATCAACTTGTAAATTAGTTATTACAATTATTATTTTTTTTATTTTAGTGTGTGTGTACCGTCAAATCTGATCTGATTGGTACAGGAGGAGATTGCCCCTCCTTCAGCAGAGCCATCCGGTGGATTTGAGCCACACACCTCTGGGATTGCAGTGCAGCTTCTTGCCACTAGGCCACCAGAGCTCGCCAGTTATTACAATTGTTTTAAGATGTTGCATATTATTTACCACTATTCCAGTTTTGCATACTTCCCATTGTCTTCCTCTTCCTTAGTTATGTTATCACTCAAATTAATACATTCTTTCTCCACACCTATTTAACTGTATGCTGAACAAATTATTCAAGAAACTGGACTCTAGGAAGAATAATGTGACATCAAGATTGGAGGAAGACTCATCAATAACCTTCATTATAGAGATGACACAACCTTGCTGCTGAAAGTGAGAACTTGAAGCACTCACTGCACATGATTAAACACTGCAACCTTCACTATGGATTGCATCTCAATATTTGGAAAACAAAAATCTTCGCCACTGGACTCATAGGCAACATCATGATGGATGGAGAAGACTGAAACTGTCAATGACTTTGTCTAACTTGGATCCACAATCACTGTATTTGGTATCAACAGTTAAGCGATCAGGAGATATACTGCACTGTAAAAGTCTATAGTTATGGATTTTCCAAATTATTGAGAAGTGAAGTCAGCCTGAGGACCAAGCTGATCCACACCAAGTTTTTTTTCAGTCACTTGCTAAGCATCTGGGAGCTGGATAATGAATGACCGAAAGAGAACTGATGCCTTTGAGAACTGATGCCTTTGAACTGTGGTGTTGGAGAAGAGTACTGAATATCCCATGGACTGCCAAAGTAACAAACAGATGTGTCTTGGAGAAGGTAGAGACAGAATGCTCCTTGAGTCAAGAATGGTGAAGCTTTGTCCCACATACTTTGGGCATGTTCCTAGGAATGGCTATTGCTTGGAGAGACATCATACTTGGAAAGGAGAAAGGTAGGCAAAAGAGACAAAGATCCTCAACCAGATGGACTGGCACAGTGGGCTTTGAGTGCATCAGAGGTTGTGAGGATGGCACAGGAAAGGATAAGATTCAGATCTTTTGTTCACAGGGTTGCTATAAATCATACTCAGCACCTAACAGCTTTCTCTAATTCAGACACTAACTGCCGTACAGTTGAAACCAATTCCTATCTCCAGCGAATTTTAGAGACACTGTCAATTGCGTAGGAGGCGATTACCCATCTTTCTCACTCAGAGCCCCCGATGGATTGGAACCAACAGAGAGGCACTGTCTTTGGGTTAGTAGTGAAACTCCCCACCGGAGCTCTTTGTCTACTATCTAATTACTGATTTTTCCCTCTTTGCCTTTCCAATATCTGATAACTATCCACGAAGATTTCTTTCTGTGTTTCTTACCTTTCCTTGACTCTTTCTAAGAGTGGTCTCAAACAGTATTTGTTCTTTTATAATTGACTCATTTCACTAAGTTTATCCTGCAGGCTGAACCATACTGTGACATGTTCTGTAGATTCATTATTCAACATTGCATACCATTCCATTGTGTACATACTACGGTTCATTCATTCATCTCCCATTGACCACTCAGGTTGCTTGTATCGCTTAACTATCATGAATAACGCTTCAATGAATATGGGTGTGCACGTTTACTTATGTAATGGTTCTTATAAGATACATATCTATGATTTGTATTGCTGAATCATAGGGCATTCTTTTCTACCTTTTTAAGGAAGCACTATACCATTTTCCTTGGAAGCAGGAGAGGATCCCTCCCTTTTTAATAAGAAAACATTTCTGAAGCCTTTATCAAAAGCTTTAAAAATAAATACTACCATACCAACGAAGAAGTTTGTCTTTTGCAAAGAGAGGAGCAAACTGGGGGGAGGGAAGAAAAGAAAAAAAGTGCAACAATGAATGAATGGAAATCCAAAATCTCTGTAAATGTTCATTAAAATTAATAAAATTTAAAAAATAAATACCGTTTTTAAATAACGCTTTGTTTAAAAAAGACAACCCAGTTACAGCATTGTAGTATCATGAAGAATGTACAAGGGAATGTACAATGTGGCTAACATCTGGAGATTTGCTAGAATTACTGATTAAAGTGTAAATAACACACATCATAGCTTGCACTCCATCATTTTAGGGTAGAGTCAATGATTACCAAAACATCTTCCTACACATGCTCTGGTCTGGTCACATATTCTACATGGCTAAATATTTCACAGCCTCTTTAGTCAATATATATAAAATAGATTGCAAAGATATAAAAAAAAATAAACAAGCATTACACACCTCAGGTAACTCTTATCAGCTATATTTACCTGTATGTACATATACATATATACACATACATATATGTGTATATATACACGGCATCCACTTCTTAATCAACATGCCTCTGGAAACTCGATGAACCTTCAGAAATGACGAGTTACAGAAAGGCTTCAGGTCTTTTGTTCAGGATTTTTTTCTTGATGTTAAGATGTCACACACATACTGGTCTTTAATCTTCTGCAACAAGTTCCAAGTTCTACTCACTTTCAGCAAGCAAGATTGTCATCTGCATAATTCAAGTTGTTGGTGAGTCTTCCTCCAATCCTGATGCCACATTCTACGCCATGTAATCCAGTCTCTTGATCTGTTCTGCATACACACTGAATAGGACTGTTGAAATACAGCCCTGACATACATCTTTCCTGATACAACTCTGTTGTACTACAGCTTCTTGATGAAGGGATAGGTTTCAAATGAGCACAGTAAAGCGTTTTAGGATTCCCATTCTCCTCTTTTAAGAGATGCTTTAGGTCCTAGCTTTTCTTTCTGAAATGTATGTTAGACCTTTGTCTCTGATCAAAGTTCCTCAGTATCTCCTGTGTATCCTGAAGCATGCCTACATGTATCATTTTATGTGTCTTCGTGGTGTGAGGAAGAACAAGTAATTAAAAAGACTGCCCACCACCGGCATCAATTCTCTCTCCTCCTTGGCATATCCTCTTCCTCACATCCTTGCCTTAGCCCTCTCTCATGTTTTCATCCACCAGCCAGCCAGTGCAGAAGTAGCTCTGGTAGCATGGCCCATAGTGAGTTGCACTGTTAACCTAAAGACTAAGCAACTTCAAGGAAAAAAGACAGGTATAAGGCTCCTCCCCTGTAATTTAACAGCACAATGGAGGGTTAGCTGAACCTGTTTCTATTCAATAGTAATGAGCTGAATTGTGCCGGCTAGTTCAGAACTTTGATTCCATAGGTAAAAATTTCCTAGACCCCTTGTCTAATGTAGCAAGAAATTCTAATGTATGGGAGGTTTCAAAAGAGTAATTGAGAATCATATTCTCAAATAGGAGTCCCGTAATGCTGTAACTAAAGGTAACAGGTTTGACCCCACCAGCTTCTCAGAGACACAGATAAGCAGTTTCATTCTATGGGGCTGGGGAAGGGTAGTCCAGGTAAGAGTGTGGTGGTCCCTACAGATTTATTGAAAGGGTTAACACAGAACACCTAGAAACTTCCTGAGATTGACCACTCTAGATGGCGAGGTGAAAAGTTGAGTGGATGGAATAGCATCATAATTGGTAATTTAAATTCCCTCAGAAACAATCGAAATAGTAGGAGACTTACTTTTCTCCAGGATAAAACACTGTACAGCCATTAAATATGA
Source organism: Elephantulus edwardii (assembly GCF_000299155.1). Classification (NCBI taxonomy): domain Eukaryota; kingdom Metazoa; phylum Chordata; class Mammalia; order Macroscelidea; family Macroscelididae; genus Elephantulus; species Elephantulus edwardii. The sequence continues at coordinate 10,282,788 of NW_006399827.1, forward strand.
TGTGCTAGAAGTGGGTTTCCTAACACAGCAAGATGTTTGTGTGAATATGCATGGCATTTTTTTGTGTATCCATGAAAAGCATATGCATACTAAACATATTAGGTGTCTTTGACTTAACTGTATTGAATGAAATTTTCCCTTTTGTTCTTCAGTGAAAATGTAAAGGATGTGTTAGTAGTTCAAAAATACATACAAAACAGGGGGGGGAAACCCAAACCAACCAAAAACCTCACCCCAGAATGATAAAAGTATTATGTGCTGGATCAAGAATCAAGCAAGCACTTAAGAACAATAAATGACATAGTTGAGCCTCTACATCTTGTAGTTCCTAACCTTTATACTATAATAGAGTGATAGTCAATAGGCCTTTTATTGTTAAGAACTACCTTCCCTCTGTACCTTGATTTGTGCCACTATTAGAGCCTCTACTTGGAATATTATTGCTTTTTAATTTTGACTCACGTACTTTTAACTTGTTAAATTTGTGTCTTCTAGGCTGCAACACTTCCATGATACATCTTCAAGGATATGAACATGTACGGCTAAGCACAATTGAGAACAGTGCATCTAAATTCCAAAATCAATCTCCACAATAGTCTACGTGTTTCCTACTGCCAAAGGGGCCCTTTAGAGTAGTGAGAGAAGATCTTCACCCTGAAACCTACAGCGTCCCTTTTCAGCAGGAAGTAGCTGACAGAATATGCCGTCCCCTTTTCCTTATGAATCAGGGTGAAGTCTCTCTCAGGGAGCAGTGACAGGGAATGGCAAAGGACACACTGACAAAGGAGATTAATCAGAACTGGCTTTGGGGGAGCTCTGGTGGCCTAGTGGCAAGGAACTGCAACTACAATCCCAGAGGTGCACGGTTCGAATCCACCAGATGCTCTGCCGGGGAAGGAGGGACAATCTCCTCCTGTACCAGTCAGATATGATTTGACGGTACACGCACACAAAAATTAAAAAAAAATAAGAAGAAAAAAAAAAGAAGAACTGGCTTTGACAAGCACTGTGGAAATGGGACAATTAAAACAGACCTTCGGGGGGGGGGGAGGAACGAACTGGGGGGGTAGAGAAAATAGTGTAACAATGAATGAATGGAAACACAAAATCTCTGTAAATGTTCAACAAAATTTAATTAAAAAAAAAAAGAATCAAGAAAGCAAGGTTGGAACCCAAGGTTGTGTTACGTGGTGATAAAGTTCTGTTCTTCACAAGGGGGAAAAAAAAGAAAAGCATCTACTCTGCTCTTGGGTCCATGGGAACTGGAGCTCTTGCACTCAGAATGACCCCGGAAGATCCAAGCATCTTAACTCCCAGAACGCCCTCCCTGAGACACAGGCACACTCGGCTTTTAGTATAAGTTTCCTTTTATTCTGGCATTGAAACAGTGGAATAAAGTGGTTCATGACTGAAACAACCTTAATGGAGAAAACTGGAGTGCTCCATCATCAGAACAAACTCCAAACAAAATTTGAGCCAGCTGCCCCACCTCCCAGGACAAAGTAAAGAACAGATCAAACAAAGGGTAGGAGGGAGGGTACAATCAAAATCCGGGTGGTGGTGGCTGGCAGAATTCCAGGGAAGTACAATTCTCCAAGTTGCCACAATTACAGAATTAGGGTAGTACATGTTTTTAAAAACAATCAGAAGCAGGAGTACCCTCTCTTGCCCTCATCCTGATTAGAAACTCATTAAAATAATTGTTTTCCTCAAGACTAAATACCAACTCATTTCCACTCAGGAGAGGACATGCTTTTGGCTTACTCTGGTTCCCAAGACCAGAACAAAGCTTCTGGAGAAATGGGGGTGGGGGGCGCGCGCACCACAGTGGTGGTAGATGTTATGTTCACTATGCCAATTCATTACCTGCTGAAATTCCTTCTGAAGTCCTTTATAAAACAAAGAGTTATACAAAATTTGCACAGAAAGGTTACAAGTGACCCCTTCCCCCCTGACCCGCCCAGCCACCACAGGGGGAAATGGTGAGGAAAACCCAACACACACGAAAGTCTTTGTTCTTTTTATTTGGACAGGGGGCAGAAATCACCTGGAAGAGGAGAGGGGCAAGAAGCGCAGGGGGGCTCACTGGCAGACACAAGTTAGGGGATAGGCCAGGGGACAGACTGTAAAAGCTGTACCTGTTAGAACGCACATTGCCTTAAAAAAGTGAAGAAAATTGTCCAAGAATGAAAACTTATGCATGGGGGAAAAAAGAGTTTTTTAGGGAATTAAAACAATCCAGTGGTCACTGGAAAATGTCTTTCACTTTTTTTTAATGAATTAAATTTTTTTACTTTTTTTTTTTTTATTTTTAAATTTTTTTTTTTGGAAAGTATTTTTTTAAGGTAATAGGGTTGGGGTTTTTTTCCTTTGGAAAAAGAAATCTTTTTCCCCCCCTAACCTAAGCAAGTGGAGTTGCCACTACCTAATTTCTCTCTATTGTTTTGCTAAGAGGTAGATAAAACAAAAGTGAAATGGGACTTCTATGAGGAGGTCCATTAAAGGGTGGGGAGGGCTGGGATGGCCCAGTGGAGCTCCCCAACTACAAAAACAGCCTGAGCAGGTCCAGAGGACCAGGCCCTCCGGATTCTCAGGGCAAAAGATCCTGCTCCACCTCTTCTCTAACCAAAGCCCACTGCCCCTTGAAGACTGAGGAGTGGAGGTGGAGCATCTCAAAGAAACCCTGTTGAAAAGGTCTTGACTCTGGCTTCCCCAGGCTTCTTGGCTTTGGGGCTGAGTGATGAATTCAAGGCCAAGCCCCAGCCTTTAATCCGACCAGCCTCCCTCTGGTGGGCGAGAGGGGATGATCCCTTTCTTCACCATCTGGTCCAACAAAGCTATAGCAGGTGAGAGCGGGACAAGCTGGAGGGAAAAGGGTAAAATATGGGACCCAGGTGTAAGGAAAGCAGAAAGGGGAGACCTGATGGCCAACCCTCCCAAACTATCCCAGATGAGTGGGGGATCTTGGCAGGCTTGCCTGTTCCCCAAGGGCAAACCTTTTGTGGCACAAGCCTCAACTCACTTCTCCTGGCTGAGATTCATTCTACGGGATTCATACCCTATGCCTGAGTCCCTGCCCTTAGTTCCGATTTTATTGTAAGGATTGAGGTAGTTAATCCATTTATACTCGTAGTATCCATCACCTATGTTTACTTAAAACACATGCTCCCAGGGAGCTTCCTGCTATTTCATTTAAGAAAAAAAACCCTTTCTCTTCTTTCATCTTGTCAATCCGGATTCAACCATAACTAAGGCGCCAGTAATGGCACCATCAGACTGTGCCCCAAGAGGTGCATGGGGTCAGGCTCAGGGGTGGGGTTCTTGCCCTCCTCATTCTCTCAACACCTGAGTCATGAGGCTTTCCTGCTCTGCACCCCACGGCAAAGCCTGATGTGCCCAAGGAAAGAAACTGACGTTTTTAGCTGGTGTTTCTCAAAGCCTGCATTTAAGAGAAATGTCCTGCATCTAAAATCATTGAGATACTTGTAAGGGAAATGGCTTTTACCTCCCCTGGCATTAAAGAAGATCTTCCTTGAATCTTCCTGCAAGAATTGTGTCAGGCTGGGCTGTTTTCCTTCTACCAGTTTTCAACAAACAGGCAAACCTGGTGTGTAGTTTGAATGTCAAAGCCACTAGGATCTCCCCATAAACACTTCGGTGGGGGGCAAGGGGGAGATCCCCCACCTCTAGATGAGAGGTAGAAGGCATGTGTTGACTAGAGGTGCCAGCTTCTCCTGTGAAACAGGAAGGCTCAAGTGGTTCCTTGGGGGCTCTGTGAGGTAGTTATATAGCACTGCTGCTTCCCCGTTTGGCAGAGGGGTATATCTGGGGTGGGAGGGAAAGGCACCCTTGATCGCTAACTGACGCCCCTCCTCACTGCCAGTCTGCCAGGCCTGAAGGGAAGCCAGCAGTGCTATCTCTACAGTGGGGACAGAGAATTGAGGGCTTTACTGTGTGGAGCCCCAAATTTCCCTTCCTTCCCCAAAGTGCAACCAGGACCCCTTTCTCAGCTCCCTACCCCTTGGCAAGGACCACTCCTCAAGTCCCTCAGGAGCCTCAGAAGGGAAGGGACTTGTCTTTAGCTCACTCAGCTAGCAAGAGCCCTCCCTTGAGACAGCTGGGGTACCTGTTAAAAGATGGCTATTGCTTTGAAACCAGAAACGGCCTCTCGCAGCCTGTCTGTCTTTGGCACAGAGGAAAACGGACACATAGAACCAACTGGAGTGTTTTCCTCCAGCGTTCCCTGGATTTTACATGGGGTCTTTACTGCCAATTGTGAGGCATAAATAAGAGAGTAGCTTCCAGCTTCCCTCAGAAACAGAGAGCTCAGGGGAAAGGAAAAAGATTTGTATGGACTGGGAGGGAAAGAGGGAAGAGTGGAAGGGCGAGAAAACTCCCTGTTCCTAAAAATGGCTATCTCCTACCCAGACCCCTCAAAAGGAACCGAGTCCACAACCCAAACGGAAAAGGCAACCGGACCCTCGAGGGGATTAAAGCCACTAGCGGGTGTAACTGGCAGATGCAGCTTCAGAGCAAGTTAGTCAATTAAACCATTTTGGGGTTTTCGTGTGTTTCAAAAAAATTTAAAAAAAAATCATTCTAAAGAGATGGTCCTTTCTTTAAAAAATATATATACATATGCAGCACATACGCACATACATATTACACTCCTATCTTCAGAATAGGTAAGTGGTTGGTTGTGTTTTCTCTTCCTCTCCAAAGTCACTTTTCTAAAATCTTATCACCAAAATCTCCTCTCCCAAGTGCTTTTCACTCTAGTTGGGATTTCACCAAGGAAATGGAGGTGCTGTGCAGGAGGGCATGGCGTTGTCTGTCCTATCTTAAGACTTAACATATGAGGACACACTAAAATAGGCCCTTTATCCTGCTAACCCATTACCACCAAACCATACTCCTTTTGCTTCCTAGTAGTGTTACAGCCCCAATTTTCCTGCTGGGCAAAGAAAACAGGATTTGAGTGAAGCTTTGCCTAATCCAATTAAGTCAAGTTGAATAGATCCATGCCACACTTCCTTAAAGCTGGTGTCTCTTCCAGGAGTCGACCAGCTAGGAAAGGATGTGAACTTAAGGTGTGAAGGGAGCAGGATCCCAAGGAAACCGAACACTGCAACAATCATATTTCAGGTACTGTGGGAATTTCTCTAGATCTCTCTCTTTTTTTCCTTCTGATGATCATCTGAACCAGATATCAAAGCATGCTTGCTGCTGAACTTCACTTTAAATCACTAAATGGCCGATGTCTGAATGTTATCTGCTTTATATGGAGATAAAGCAGAGAGAGCCAGAGATGGAAAGTTAATTGGGAGACCCTTTTCTGTGGTTAGGACAGATAGGAAGCTTAATTCTAGTAGCCTGATATCATCCCTAAATGCTTCCCTGTTTCCTCCTCTCTTTGGGGTAGACCTGGGTGAGGCAAAGGAATGGCATGGGATGAAAGCCAGTTAGACTACATTTATAACAGCCTGTCCCCTCCTTGACACCCACTACCCTCATCAAGAATTCCCTCCATTTGGTCTACTTTTCACATAGATCTGATCAAACTAAAGACTGTCGGGAGATGGAGGTGGGGGAGGTGTCTGTTTATCTCTTGGTTTATGACTCTAAACCAAGAAGAAGAATAGCAAGATGGGATTGAAGTGGAACAAAAATGAGAAGCATTCCAATGACAAACCAGATGGACCTCTCTGAGGGTGAGAGAGCAGTTTTTTCTTTCATGAATGGAATTTTGGCTCCCATATTTTTGGACAGAGAAATATAGATATTTTTAAGGGTATATTTTTAGTTATTATTTCTCTCCTCGATAAAACGGAGGCAATATTTTAAAATCTCAACAGCACCACTGGCAGGAAAGACTGGCTGGGATATCCTTTAACCAAAGGGAGAGACCTCTTGTGGGACATTGTTGTTTTGCTCTTGGGTCCCCACAGTTCTGTCCAGCCCTCAGAGGCCAGAAGTTTAGGAGTCTGGAAATCAAAAGACCAAAGCCTGGCAAGCCAACTTTGTCTTCCTTCTTCCCGGGCAGCCCACGCCTCGCCCCAGGTTCTAGTCCCTGCCATCTTTCCCACAGGGCCTGTTCTCCATAGAGAGTTCCTAAAGGGTTACTGGCTCATGTTGTAAGAAATTATGAAACATAACTTTCTTATTTTTTCTTTTCATTAAAAAAATAAAATATTCAAGACTATCAGCTTCTCTTTTGCTTTGTTTTTCTCTTTTATATAAAATATCAGCAAGCCGCAAAGAAAAAAAAAATAGATGAAAAAAATTTTTAAAAAAGGGGGGGGAGGGGACAAAAAGGAAAACAATTGCTGAGGTAACTTCATACCTTGAGGTAGTTTACTTCACGCACAGCATTGCCTGACTCAACCCACATGTCATGGTTTTCTTGTTGTTACTGTTATTGTTGCAATGTCAGGAGAAAGGGAACCCCAGGCATGGGCTTTTCCACATGCAGAGAGGCCTTCCTCCCTTCCCAGCACACTTGATAGCACTTTCCAGGGTAGCTAAAATGCACCACTTGGCTAATATCCATTGAAAATCAGTATATTAGGAGCGGAGGACTAACCTCATTTAACTGATGGCTGCTGTCCTTCACAGGGCTAACCTTCAAACAGTATCTTTGAGCCTAGTAAGTTAATAAATTAAGCTTATTTACCCTTTTGTGAATAATGTCACTGGTATTTTGAATTGTTTCTTAGGCACACCTTTCAAAATGCCAACATTTATATACAGAGCCATCAGTTAAATTTACTTCTAGGATTAAAAACCAAGAAGCAAACACTCTCTATCTTACCGAATGTTCAAAATATTTGCCAGATGATGAACTCTAGCCTTATCAGGAGCTCAGGGTTGAGTTCCAAGTCCCACCACCACCAAGGGAACAGTGCCGTGGGGGGGGAGTGCCCTGCAACCCCGGCTTCTGGGAACCAGCCCTAATAGGAGCCCAAGGGCGAGGGTGAGGGCACCGTGGCAGCCTTTGGGGCCACTCAAGTCCTCCATGGAACTGAGACTTTATCAAGGGGAATTAGCGTCCCCTTCCCAGTGCTCACATCCAATCATTAAAATAAACTTTTAAAAAATATAAAATCCGCCTGAGAATGATGAGAATCAGGGAGTTATCGATCCTTTTCCCACTAGGCATTTGGTACCACCCATGTGAACCTGGACATGATGTGGGACCCATATGCGATTAGAGGAAAGTGAGTGGATCAGGGTTGTAGAGAGGAAGGGATTCCAACAGAACGGGAGAAATTTAATTGTGCCAATTTTTCAGAATAGTGAGCTAGAGCAGATTAGCCACAAGGGTACTCCTTTTAAACGTGGATTACCATGTATCTTAATAATCTTTCTCCTCATTCCTCTCCCATTTTTTATTTCTTGCTATTCTTGTTGGATAGAAAAAAACTGGGATTGAGCTATAACCACCAGTATATCTTCTTCCTTTGAGTCAATGTTACAAGCAAAGCAATGTATTGGTTCCCATTCTTCCTAGTAGCAGTAAAGAAAAAGCAGTTACTACGAATGTAGAGAAGGGAATGTCCATTCAGAAAAATGGAAGTATTTTAATCAAGCAAGCCAAGTAAAGGGAAGAAGAGAGAAAGGATTTTAGGGGCAAAAATCAAACCATCCTTTGCATCTTTTAAAAGACTGAAAGGAACTTTATTTCATTCCCCACTGGGGTCTGATCTATCTTGTCTAGAGAATGCACTTAAAACAATCCACGTTTAAAAGCACCCTGAGATAGAATTTCAGTGGTGACACCACGAAGAGTGGCAGTGTTAGGTCAATTGGTTGGATGATTGTAGCAGAGATCAGGCTTCCTCACAGGAGCAACTTTCTCAAGCCAAGTGGGCAAACCTGATCTACAGTCGGGCTCACATATCCCTGATTCCCAGTCATTCTCAGGCCTGTGTTGAGTGTGCATTTCCAACGTCCACTCGTTGTCCTAGAGCTGAGGGGATGGAAAATGGTCATTTCCTCCGTGCCTGGGCCTGGTTGCTCTGTCCCTTCTGGTGCTGCTGCTTAACTTGAGCCAGAATGTCTCTGATCTTCCGCTGAGCCATCTACAAAACAAACAAGTGAGAGGGAGTGAGGCCCTCCAAAGACAAAAACAATAGACAACCTGCTACAGGAAGAGAGGCTGTCAGGATTCAGACACAGGCAGCACAGGGGAATAAGGAGACAGAGAGGAGGCCAAACATCAGAGAGACCCTGAACACCCACTGGATAATACAGGAAACTCTGCAGGCAGGATGGAGATGGGAGACAGTAGTATAAATCCATTCATTACAACTTAAACCTTGACAAAGTTAAATTAGAAGACATCATTACAAGTATAAAACCGAAGGAAAGGAGCTAGACTATCTGGATATGAGTCACTAAAATAGTATCATAGTGAGTCTAAGATAGGACAAGGATCTTTAAACTTTTCTTCCTAAAAGCCTATAAGGGAAATCAATTGCACAAAAGGATATGCATCTCATAAAAAGTTACCAGAACGGCTCCATTCCACAAAAAAACTAAGTTAGGATGATGAAAGGATATGGAATCAATAGTTATCATTCCCCCCCCCCCCACACACACACACACTCTCTCTCAGCCCATGTTTGAAATTTTACATAGGGACTGGACTTTGAAAAATACAATCGAGGTATTACTGAGACAAAAATTGTAATCATTAATTCCGTGATTCCAACTAAGTGGCAGAGATAACCAGAAAAACTCAACTTCCTTTCTCATCTAAAGCTAAAGGAATTAGGGCAGGGTTATGCTTAGGTTAGATAACAGAGAAGATATCAAATTTATAATGCATAACACAATAGATACATAATAACTATACATAATATATGCAAAAGTTTTCAAATCATTTTCCCTGGAGTCTTAATTCCCACACCACAGTCCTACACTTGGAAGCAGAGGACAACCCAGCCCAGAGGTAGGCAGAAGCAGCCAAAAGTCATGAGGCTTGTGAAGGTTGTGCAGGCCAAGTTCTGGAGTTTCAGCCTCTCTCCCCCATGGACTCTTATAGACCTCCCAAGAAGGGGACACCACAGGTACCTGGCTGGCATAGAAATGCCCAATGATCTTGACGATAACCTGGTCATTCTCATCAGGGGTCTGATCTCTTGGCACCACCACCTCAGCAGCTGTTAAATTCTGTAACTCATTTACCTTAAGAATAAAGAGAGAGGAACTCAGGGTACATGGAGTGTAGGAGCTCAGAGTACATGGATGGGGAGGGGCCCAAGGCAGGTGACGCAGTCAGCAGAAACTGGAAGAGTCAGGAGTTTGGAGAAGTTGCAAATCATGAATTCTGGTGTAAAACAAGGCAGAGCTGCTGGGTTTGGATACGAGACTCACCGTTTTACCACCTTTGCCAATGACCCGTCCGGCTGCAGATGCTGGAACCCGGATATGGGTCTCCAACTTCACTTCTTCCTTGGGACCAAAGAAGTTCTCCTCCTTAAGCTTGCCATAAATTCTTCCCTGAGCCTGGGAAGACAAAGTGGACAAAAGGGGAAGATGATCAACATGTAGAACAGGCCCCAGGCTCTACCCCCATCTTCTACTGATCCTTACGTGGCATCTATAAGCCACAGGATTGTTAAGGCTCAACAGGACAGAAAGCATTTTATGTAATGACTGTCACAAAGGACAATTAAAAATAATCCCAGTATGGTCAGGGAGGTTTGCAAAGAATTCAAGGCACTGAATGAGACTCAACACATCAGGCCTGATACTCCACAGCAGCCTAGAGCTACTCTCTCTCTAGCCTCACTCTGGTCAGGTTAAGCTAACTATTTGTCTATCTGACCATGAGGAATTAAGAATGCTGTATGGATATAAAGCAGAGATGGGGATTTGACATGAAAGACCTTCCTCTGGAACAAAAGAAGAACAAAGGTAGAAGCCCTCAGGCTTCCTTAATTCCCATATTCCTTCTGAGCTTTATGAAGAGGGAAGTGGAAACAGAAACTAACGTCTGATGTCTTATGAGAGCAGCTTTGTAGATCTGTATGTACTAACTACTGCCCTCTATCCTCCAAGAAAGGTTTAAGGATGTGAGTGGATTTGACAGTGGAAGTTGCTCAGTCTAAGATACTCCACCCTAAAATATCTCACTGGGAAAACAATAAAGATCAGAACCTTGAATTGGGCCTCTGGGGGTCCAGTGATGATGACCATTCGAACTTTGGAGTCTGGAGTTTCAGGAGGTGCAATCTACAAAATAAACAGTTGGTCAAAGAGGTACCTTGTATAGGAATGGTTAGCCCCCCCCCCGCCCCCCCAGTTCCCCTCAACAAGGCTGACTGACACAGTGACTGTAATGATAAGCTTGAGCATATCAGAGATCCTGAGGATGGCTCAGATCTGTTGTTTATAGGGTCACTATGAGTCACAGCAACACCTAACAACAAAAATTAAAACTTGTTTCCCCACCATCTACTTCTGCTTAGGTTTTACTACTCATTTTAAAGGGCCAACAGGCACAAAAAACACAGAAAGAACCCTAACCCCAGAGTCATTGTTTCTCATGGACTGAATTGTTAAGTCCCCAAAATGTATAGTAAATCTTGGCCTTTAAGGCCAGGGTTATAATCCCATTTGGTAATCTGTTGTCAGTCTAATGTTAATGAGACAGGATTAGTGTAAAGTAAATTTTAAATCAATCTATTTGAAATATAAGAGATTAAATAAGCAAGCAGAGACACAAAAGTGAGGAAAGAGCAATGTAAAGCTATATGGCCAATCGCCAAGGAACCAGAAAACAACTTGATGTGACAAAGACCTTTGCCAGATTTGACAGTCTTCCCCTACAGCCAGTGGTCTGAATTCTAACTTTTAAACTCCTAAACAGTTAACATAGTGTCCATACTCAATTTTGTTTTTTTCTGTTATGACAGCATTAGGTAAGTAAGCTATGCCTGTGTATCAAAACTGATGTAAGAGAATAGACATCAGTGTGAAAGAACTCCCCACCTTCTTTCAATCTTTCAGGGGAGGGAGCTTCAGTACAGTTCTATGTGGGGCCAAGGGCGCAGATAAGACAATAGATGGCTTTCACCAGAGATAATCTGTGCCTTTGCCCAAATCTTTTAAGAGCCACTAGTGGCCTAGTGAGAAGAACCTGTGATGCAATCCCAAAGGCATACAGTTCAAATCTACCAGCTGCTCCATGGGAGATGGATGGGCAATCTCGCTCCATGTGATCTACTGCCTCTGGAAAACCCACTGGACGGTCAGCTATGGGTTGGCTCTGACTCAACAGCAAAAAACAACAATCAGTGGCTCAGTGGTAAGGAGTTTTACTGTAACCCCAAAGGCAGACATTCAAATACACCAGCTGCTCCTCAGGAGAAAAATGAGCAACCTACTCCCATGTGATTTACCGCCTCTGAAAATCCGCTGGATACTCAACTACAAGTCAATTCTGACTTGATGGTACACAACTACAACATGAAACCAATGGAGGAGTTCGTGAATTTCAGTTTCTCTCTACACAAGGTCAGATGCTCTCTTTTCTTTCCTCTGGATGAAGTTCAGGGTTTTTAGCTGCATCAGTGGACAGTGATTATTATTACTATTGTACTTATGAGGAAAGAAAGGCTCAGGTCTTGGACATTATGGGCTGGGAGTGGTAAGAAGGTCAGATTGGGATTTAAACTCATGTCAGTCTGTGGAAGATCTTACTCCTTCCTTCTATCACCTTGCTGCCTCTTCTCTTTCTAGCCTGCAAACACAAAATGCAGAACACTGAGGTACTCCACCAAGGTCAAGGGCAAAGGGGAAACTTCACAGGAGGAAAGGTCCTAACTTTTTTTTTTTAATGTGTACCGTCAAGTCAGATCTGACTGGTACAGGAGGAGATTGCCCCCTCCTTCTCCAGCAGAGCATCTGGTGAGGTCCTAACTTTTGAGTCATAAATTCTCCTGTAGAAGATAACAGAAAGAAAGCACTCTCCCATCCCAGGAAGTGATGTCCAAGTTGCAGCTCACCTTGATGGAGGCACTGGCAAACCGGGAAAGCTGCTTGATGTGTTGCCCCTTCTTCCCAATGATGGCACCCACTGCCTGGGCAGGGATGAAAACCTGCACCATCTCCTGCTCTGGAGCCTGCTGTCAAAACAGGGTGCATTACCAAAGGGTCCTGCAGGCTGAGCCCCACACTTTTCTGTTTTGCACACTCAAAGAGGAGGGGGTAGAGTAACCCAGCTTCAATTTGGAATGGCAAGCTCTCTAGCTCCATCTGTGCCAAATAGGGCTAAAAGGAAGAAAGAGCAAGGGAAAAGGAAGAGTAGAGTATTGCCTCCTCCAAGGACTTGGCATTCTGAAGACTCAGTGCCAGCTGCTGGGAGCAATACAGGGAAGTGGCATCCATTCAGGCCCCCCATTTCTCTGTCCCTACCAACATCCCAAGCATGACTCCCATAGGGAACTGGACACATTAAGGTAGACCAGAGATGGGCTTTGTGGTCTCCTGTAAAAAGGCTTTCTACTTACCATAAAGGAGCTATAAGGCGCAGCTCCAGTGACACTGCTAGGAGGTGGTGGGACTGCACTGGATGAGGCTGGGAAAAGGCCCACAGCAGCTAAGTTCAAGCCAGGGATCAGGTGAGACTGCAGCTAAAAAAAAAAAAAAGGAGGAGGAGGAGGTCAGCTCACTTGACAAGGTCTGGCCACTCTTGTCAGTATGTGGTCTTGGCTGAAGAGCATGTACCCTCAAAACAAGTGGACCTAAAACTATGTACTTGCATACAAGCCTACCTGACCTTGTGGTATTTTCTCCCCCCCACGAGTTGTCAGTCATATTATCATCACTGTACGAAGGAAAATAACTCCACAGCCTATTACAGTTTATATACTCAGAAGCCCTTCCTCTCTGGTTGCTCATTTCTCTTTAAAGACATAGGGCACACTCAGAATCCTGAACCAAAACATCCCTACAATAAAGAGAAGCAGTAAGAAATCTCCATTTGACTTCCAGGGCAGGTTTCTGAACTCTTTTGGCCATATCCTACTCTCACACCCTTTAAAATTATCAACTCTCTCTCCCTAATAGTGCACAGAAACACAAACTTTACACAGAATTAGAGGAAGATCACAGACCCCAAAAGCCCAAGGTTGGACTCTCACTTCATTCCAAGAATCTGCGAAGCCCGAGTGAAGAAAGCCTAATCATGAAATAAAACTTAAAAGGTCCAAAACCAGCCAATTCTCATTACCCACGGTAGCTGTGTTCTATATAGTCAGAGGGAACACTGAATTAAGCAAACAATGAACCAACAGAGCTAAAGAAATAGTTAGGTTCCTGCCAAGCTTTTGATCATCTTTTTGTCAACTAAGCAACTTTGTTTTCCGTGTTATTTCTATTTAAAGACAATTTATCAGTTCATTAACACTGAACTCATAGTCCAAAACCCTGTAACTCTGTTAGTCTAACATTCCTGTTTTCTCCACAAGGTACATCAGTCATTTTGTGCTTAGAAACATGAAATATGAGACAGCACTTCATCACTATGCCTACGGGCCATTTTAAACTGAGAAACCACCTAAAAGAAGCACAAACCTGTGGAAAGGCAGCAATGTCTTTTTCAACCTTAGATAAGAACACTGTGAATGATCTTAAAAGGTATTTAATGTGTTTCCAGATAAATTTTAACAAACAGAAAAATCTATAAGTACAAATTCTATGAATTCTCTCTCTCACTGCTGTCTAATCAGAATCCTATAGCGGGTTTCCAAGCCTGAAATCACACGGAAGGAGACTGTCCATCTTTCTCCAGAGGAGCTGCTGGTGGACTTGACTAGTCAAAGGCACCTCCTTTGGGTTCGCAGCACAACTCGTTACTGACTAAGCCACAAGAGTCCCCTGCGCTCCAACACTACACAGCACACATATCCATCACACTGCCCACCAACTTCCAACTGCCTGTGAAAAAGAGTAGCCCTAAGCCTCACATTGAGGAAAACCTGACAGCCCTAAGGCTCTGGGTGATGCTTCCTCAGTCACTCACGCTCATAGCTGCCACATCATTTTCATAAGCTTCCCGAACTTTCTTCATGATTTCCTGCTCGGCCCTGCAGCAGTTCTCGATGGACCCCTTCACGGTGATGGTCCTTTCAGGGTTGTACAGGGTGAGGTCCTGCAGTCTAGTGAAAACAAAGAGCAGTCAGCCTCTCCCTGACAGCCAGGACCAACTAGGTAAGTTCAGCTCAATTCAGAAGCTGTTTAGCTTCTTGTAAATTGCTCCCAGTCTCTGATTTTTGGGTGCCCAGTTTGTAACTTAGGCAAGGGGTGAGGTGTAGGTATGAACGAATGTCCAACTAAGAAGTCCTTTATTTATTTACAGATAGGTTTTTAAAACTGGCCAAGCTGGAATGAGGCTCAGAAGTAGAAGTCTCCCAAGTGGCTCCAGACCATCCATTTTAACATTTTGAACCAAAGCTGTTACTTTGCCCACAAATAAGTCTCTGATAAAATGAAGATACACCCTTAACATCCATTCTTCCCAGATAAGGAGCCTGCCACATAGACAAAAATACAGTCTTCTCAGAAAATGGCCAAATATCATGTCCTTTCTCATAATTCTCAAAGGCTCACTTTCAGACAGGTCTGAAACCTCAAATGGCCAGCTCTGAGCTGCAGGTTTTCACCTGGAGGTACACAGTCAGAGAGGGATGGCGGGAAGGGAAGAGGACCATAGAATTCTAACAAGAGTAATACTGAACAACTGTCCCACTACGTAAGGCAATGTCAATGAGCCAGCTTCAACCCCTCGATCCATAAGAAACATGATCTTCACCACCCACCACTTCTCTAATTGTTCTCCTTCCACAAGCAGTAACTGCACTCCTTTTAAGGGCACAAATGTTAAGGCTCAATGATGAAATGCTGCTACCTTAGCCCATAGATCAGCACGCATCCTGCTCTTGAACCCCACCATATGCAAAGACATGAAGAGCCTTACGAGGAGATGGTGATTTTGGTCTCTGTGTCCTGCTCGACCTTTTTTAGGTTACGCCCTTCTTTGCCAATCAGACGCCCCACAAAGTTATTATGGGCCAGGATCTTCAGGGGAACCTCATCAGCCCTTAAAAAACAGAATGAAAAAGAAATAAAAGGAAAAGAGCTATTCAAAGGCTAGTACAAAAAAAGGAAAAGGATTCAACCGTCACGCCAATCTAGACTTGTGGTTTCCAGGACAAGGTACAAGATGAAAGTGTTGGATTATACAAATCTGCTGTGACATGAGTCATTCACAAATGGGTAAGTATATAAACACTGTATAAAACATAAGCTCATTGCTGTTGGCAAGGAACTGAGTCATAGCTGTGCCTCCATTGGGTTCCTGAGAGTGTAAACTACTCAGGTGCAGATTTTGCCCATCTTGATCCTGAAAAATCGCTGGTAGATTCGAACCATCAGAAAAGGGTGGCCTTTTTGTTAGCAATGCAATACCCTACTGACTATACTATCAGAGCTCACTAACACTGTGTGGTCTAAGACCACTATTATAAATGCTAAGGGAAGTTTACACATAGAATCATTCTTGCATAGTTACCAGAGGTAGAATGGGAGGGAGAAAAGAGTAAAATAATTGAACAGACAATAAACACTCATTAAACTGGGTAAAGGGAAAAGCAATATACAATAAGAGGTTAGTCAGACATCATAGTTACTTTTACATAAAGTGACTAAAACTAAAGAGGTCACCTCATTAGAATACATAACTACATAAAGTCAAAAGGATAACCTTAGCCCAGGAATAAAGCCCTACAGGCAGGAGGTAGTAGGAAAAAGGTATTAACAAAGGTATAAATAAGTACAAGAAGCACGTGGAGAGAACATAATTCTAGTGTATATAGTATAATTAATGTAATTGTTTATGAGTGGCTAAATGAGAAATCAATTTGCTTTTGTAAATATTTATTCAAATCACAATTTTCTAAAAAATTACAAAAGTCAAATGGCTGTTTAGTTGCAAATGGAAAAGAAGTGGCAGGTGCATTTCCAAAGGGATATAAGGGAATTTTGGAAGCTAATACTTTTTAAATAACTAGTAAAAATAAAACATTTACATTTCAGCATTTTTAATGTGTACAAGTCAATGACATAGTAACTCTTCACCATGTTATGGGAATAGTGACTCTAAATTATCTTAATCATGATGGTTTCACAAGTGTATATATGTACATAAAGTTTATCAAGTGTTCAGCTATAATTTCTGAATGTGTTGATCAAAGACTTTAAAAGAATCTTGATCAAGTGGCAAGACGCTGCACTGCAATCCCAGGGGTACGTGGTTCAAATCCACCAGATGCTCTGCTGGAGAAGGAGGGGGCAATCTCCTCCTGCACCAGTCAGATCTGATTTGACGGTACACGTAAAAAAATAATACAATAAAAATTTAAAAAAAAAAAAGAATCTTAATCAATAGGGGGAAATGCAGATCAGATTTTCAAATTCTTTCCATTCAAAGTATATTCTTTGAGGCTGGATCTATTACCCTTAGATCATCGTCATTTTTAAGTGAAAAATATCCCCTGAAATCTTCTTTAAACAACAGTTTTGCTTCATTAATGTGAATATTTTTAATAAGAAAAAAATTTTTTAAATGAAAGATGATCAAACTTTATATTTGATGTAAACTTACCACTTGTTGATTAAACCCTAATAAAGCTGAGGGAAAATGAGTTTAAGTGTGCAAAAGAACTTGTGAATGCAGGTAAGTTTCATGTAGCTTTGTTTCCTACTTAGGAAAATTCTGAAATTATAGAAATACTCTAAAGCGCTTGATTAAATAAACTATGACTAGTCAAACCACCGAATTCTACACAGCTCCAAATAAACAAGGTAGTTTTATAGCTTATTTATTTATATAAGTTAAATAAACTTATTTGTCTAAGTTAAATAAACGTGGTGGTTTATAATAAAGATTATGATGGACTGATAAAGAATGTTATTACAAGCGAAGAGGCACGCTCAGTCCATTCCTATTTATGTCAAATGCACACACTTACATATGCATAGGAAGCGATGGTGGCCTAGTGGTAAGAAGCTGCACTGAAAGCATGAAAGAGCATGTGTTGAGGCCACCAGCCGCTCTGCAGGGAAAAGATGAACAATCTCCTCCTGTATAATTAACTGCCTCTGAAAACCTGCTGGAGGGTCAGCTATGAGTCAGTTTCACCTTCTGGTACACAACAGCAACATACATACGTGCTTTCAAGTACATGGAAGTTTTAGGAAGGTGTACAAGGTGTTATGTATAGAAGTAAAAAGGAAGATTTTCATTTTTTATATTCTTTTTCATTAAACTATAAATTGCTCTCATTAAAATATGGAAGAGAAGACTTTGCAATCCCTGAGGTCCTGGGGAATAGCTGAAGCCTTACGTTTTGGTGTCCTTTGCTTCCTTATGCATAATTTCTAAGATCATCTTGCAGGCAGAGGAGCAGCCTTCGGGGGTTGAGTGGACACTGATGGCCTTCTCAGCTGCACCTGCATTCTCCTTTCTGTGTACATCTATCCTGAGGACACAGGAAAAAGTTAGTCTGCAATCCCAGTGAAATATAGGCCTTCTGACTCCCACATGTCCCACAAAGGCACAGGAAAGGCTCTCCTCAAAACAAGATATATGTATGCACAATTGGGAAGTCAGTGAAACAGGGTCTGACTCCTATTTTGGATTCTGTATCTCAAGTAAAAACAAATGTATTTAATACGGCATATGTGACTTCTTTTTTTTCCTCCACAGGTTGTTGTTGTTGACTGCCATCAAGTCAAGTACGACTCATAGCGACCCTAAGAACAAAAGGCCTGAAGCCTTTCTATTAACTATCAACATTTGTCAAAGTTCATAGAGTTTCCGGAGGCATGTTGTTTAGGAAGTGGATGCCAGTCCTGCTTACATTAATCAGCTATAAAGAACAGAAAAGCAGGTCAGCCCTGCTGCCTCTCAGCCATCATGAGGTCACAGAGCAGTGGTGAGGACTAGACTGGACTTTCTTGACAGAACTGAGAAATGATGGAACTTTTTTTGCTCATGACAATAACCAGAGCTGGTCTGTTGTTTGTTGTTAGGTACCCTGGAGTTGGCTATGTCTCACAGCAATGCTATGAATAGATCTGAACCTTGCCCTATCCTGCACCATCCTCATCATCTCCGATACACTCAAAGCCCTTGTTACAATCCTTGATGGATGAGGTTTCTCCTCTTTCTCTGATCTTCCACCTTCCTCAGAATGATGTCTTTTATCAAGGACTAGATCTTCTTGATATTCCCAAAGTATCCTTGCCTCTAAGGAGCACCGTGGTTTCTCAAAATATATTTGTTTGTTCTTTTAACAATCCATGGAATATTCAGTACTCATCTCCAACAGTACATACAACTCAAAGGCATTGATTCTTTTCTGTCCTCCTTAGTAACCATCAAGTATTGGAAGAAATGGCAAATATAAGGGCTTGGATAAGGCACATCTTAGTGTTTAAAATGACATCTTTGCTCTTCAGCACTTTGAAGCGGTCCCTGACAGCACATGTTCCCAATGTAACACATTTCTGAATTTGTTGGCTGCTGCTGTCTTGGGTTACTTTTATTATGGAACCAAAGAAAATGCATTCGATGACAACTTCAATCTTTTCTCCATCTATCATGACATTGTCTACTGGTCTAATAGTGAAGATATTTGTTTTCTTGATGCTGAGAGGCAGTCCATATTGAAGTCAGTAGTCCTTGCTCTTTTGTAGTACATGTTTCAAGTCATCTTCTCAGGTTGTTAATGAGTCTTCCTCCAAACCTGACGCCACTTTTTTTAATATAGTCCAGCTGCTCAAACTATTTGCTCAGCATACATACTGAACAAATACGGAGAAAGGACGCAATCTTGATTTTAAACCATGCAGTTCCCTTGTTCCGTTCACACAACTGCTTCTTGGTCATATACAGGTTTTTCATGGGCACTTAAATGTTCTGGAATAACCATCCTTCTCAATACCAGCCATAACTTCTTTTGGTGCAGTCTGCAATACGGTATATTCCAGAATCATTCTAATTCCCCACTGGCCCGCTTCTATCTAAGCAGTCTGGAAATGAAAGCAATGACCTCGAAAAGAGAACAAATTTCAGGTAGTGGGCTCCTAAAAGGTCAATGCTGCTGCCCCTCAGTGTGCTTCATTCACTCTGCCTCCCCAGATACTAAAGCAGCCTCTGTTACCCAGACAAAATGACTCACTTGGACTGGGTCTGTTTTGTGATGTTGCGGATGGTGGCACCCTCCTTGCCAATGATAGCACCCACATACTGGGTGGGCACCAGGAGCCTCAAGGGGATGTCTACTTGCTGCTGTTTGGCTGGGGCTCCCGATGCCACAGGAGAACCCTGGCGGGGCTGACCCCGGGAGCCAAAGCCTCCTCGGCGTCCATTCTCAGGACCCTGTGTTATCTGCTCATCAGGAATGTAGGAGACCTTCAGGATGTGGTTCTCCAACTGGTGGCCATTCAGCTTCACAAGGGCTCTGGAGATAGAAGAGAACACAGATCATTCCAATCTATCCCAAACACCACACAAAATGCCTTCCATATGCAGGGCAGGGCATTCTACTAGGATACAGTGTAGAACACACTAAAGAAAAGAAATAACCATCTGCCCATGACTTTTCTCACCACACCCAGGAACTGTTTACGCTAAGCGATACAGTAAAGAGAAAAGGAAGTCTGTGATTCCTAATGTTTAGTTGAGTCTGTAGAACTACAGATGATTAGGGAAATAGGCTTCTGATCTGACGAGAAGCACAGGGTCCTCTCTGGACAAAAAAGAAAGAAAGAAAGAAATAAAAATTAAAAAGGAGACTTAGTCATAGACCAAGGCTCAGTTGGGTCTAAACTAGAGTGTATACTACATACATGAAGTAGTTTGGCAAATCAGGCACAGAGACCTTCTGGACTGGGTAAACTCAAGAGATAAGAGTTACTCTCAACTGAGTTAGGACATCAGATTTCAAATCTCTGTTCTACTACTCAGTTATGTGAACTGATCAATTTGCAACCACTCTGTTTAGATTCAAGTTTCATCATTTGTAAAACCAGAAGATTGCTGTCTACCTTGCCTGCTGTACAGCTCTTGCATTTATGACTAGGATCTTCTTTGACATATTTTTTGTATATGGTATTAGTTAAAGAGTCCAAATTCATGTTTTTTGCACAAAGATATCAACTTTTTTATCACTATTTACTGGAAAAGTCTTTCCCAAGTAAATTTTCTTAACATTTTTGTAAAATAAGTCACTGGACTATAAATCTAAGAAATATGCTTATTTCTTGATTCTTGGTTCTATTCTATTGACCTACTGATTAGTGTAGCTCTCTTGATTACTCATACTCTCTTGATTAATGTAGCTTTGATTTGAGTTTTGAAATTTAAGGTCTCTAACTTTTGTTTTTCAAATATTTGCCTGATCTGGGTTACAAGCATTTTCACTGAATTTTAGATGAACTCGTTATTTTTCAGAGAACACTAACTATCTTACAGAACTGATACGAGAATCAAACAAAACTGACCTATAGAGGCACGTGATAAATTAAAATATTGGTTCTTTTTCTATCAATCAATTCTGGTACCTTCCATGGTTGAAGAGATTCAGTGGAAAAGAAATAGAACAGTGTGTTTACCACTTAGGAAGGAGCACTTTGAGTATTATTAGAGGTGGCTATAAGGAGTCTGAAAGAGATTGAAAGAAAGGGACAGGTCACCATCTAGTCCCAAAACAGACACTGCTTTGAAATGTTAACAAGATCCATAGTGGGGAACAAACAAGTGGTGAGGACATCTTTCAAATCAATAAAGGAGCCTAAGTTGGCCACAAGGGAGAAGAGAAACCTCCAGAAAATTGTGAGTCCAGGCAGCAGCTAAAAGAAAATAGTAGGTGTTTGAATATTTTTACTTAAATCACTAGGTTTGTGTTACCAGAAGGACTAGCTGAAAAAGCAAGAGCACAATCAAAAGCTCAAAAGCAAAAT
>NW_006399827.1:10303923-10348155 GCF_000299155.1 Elephantulus edwardii
GGGGGGGGGAGAAAATGTGCAACAAGTGAATGGAAATCCAAGTTCTCCATAAACATTCCTTAAAATCTCAGTTAAAATAAAAAACTTTTTTAAAAAGAGTAAAATGTGACAGAAAAGGTCTAATATATATGAATAAACTCAATTTCATTATCTTTCTTTAATGACTCATAGCTGACTCTCCGGGCTTTCTGAGACTGTAAATCACACTGGAGGATATTATCTATCTTTCTCCCTTGGGGCCACTGGTGGATTCAAATCATCAGACATCCCACCTTAGGGCTAACAGCACATCTCCCTTCAAAATTCACCACCAGGGCTCCCTGTATATGTGTATAAATCATTAAATTCACAAAATGCAGTCTTATTCTACACCAGATAGTGAGAAGTACATTTGTTCAACCAAGGTGTGCAGGAATTAGAATAATGGCTGAGACGTTAGATGGCATTCAAAGGACCCTAAAGCAAATATAAAGTACAGGTATGGTGACCAGGGTCAATGTCAGATAACCCAGACTTCCTCGTGTTTACTTACTAATTTGCCATGTAGTAGGGATCTACTCATAACTGAGTCATCCATGGATTTTCAGAAACTAAACTGCACAGAAGGAGATTGCTCATCTGTCTCCCGAGGGGAGTCTGAGGTGGAGTCAAACTGCCTGTCTTTGGGTTGGCAGCCCAACTCCTTACACACAAGACAGCAACTAAAATCACCACTTGCTATATAATTAATCTGTAGTGAACAATACTTTTTTTCTTCCACGATCACAATTTTGCTTCTAAGTATTAGAAGGATCTATCTCTCTCAACCCCACACCATCCTACTGAATCAAAACGTCTTTTCAAATTTCTAATTCCTGACAGGGAGAGGGAGAGAGGGAGGGAGAGGGAGGGAGGGAGGGAGGCAGGGGGAGAGGGGGGAGAGGGAGAAGGAGGGGGAGAGAGGGAGGGAGGGGGGAGAGAGAAAGGGAGGGAGGGAGAGGGAGAAGGAGGGAGAGAGGGAGGGGGAGAGAGAGGGAAGGAGAGGGGGAGAGAGAGAGAGAGAGAGTAGAGCTTAAGTGTGCTTTCTTACTTATCTATTACAAAGAGATTTATCTAGAGTGAAAAACATATGTGAAACTACCCATTACTATTAGTAAGAAAGCACAAGACTTTGTTTACTGGTTAATCCATTCATTTTGGAAATGGAAAAAAAAATGTCTGCTCCCCTGTGGAACAGTAGTGGATCCCTTTAAAGTCTCAGTTTCCCTCACTATCACTAGATGGCGCCATCATCACAGCAAAGGACCCTGGAGTAGCCAGCCACAGATCTGAAAAGCCAAACATTTTTCTCAACGTCCTTGCGAAAGTCTTTGGGTTCCTCCAATCCTCGTAAGTTTCTTGGCCTTTAAAAATCACTGAGCCAAAGGATAAAAAGGAGACATAACCTTGAAACCTTTCATGATGTAGCCTGCGGTTGACTGAGAAAGTATCAAGAGCCTGGGCCATGATCCCTCCCCAACCCTACACAGAGCCCCCATATCCCGGCTCACTCACTGTCTGGTCTGCTCCCTGTTGGAATAGGTGACGTTAACCACTGCTGTCTCGCTTTCGGTGTTCACTGGCAAGGAAAAGAGACCAAAGTTAGAGCCGTGATAGTTGACCACCATCCTGATTACTTCCCTCAAGGAGTTTTTAAAGCTCCCTTTTCCAGCCTCCCATGTTCTATGTTGACAGGTCAAGAAGGCATCTAGCAAACTATCCAGTGTTCACAAAGTGTTCGAATGAAAAGATCAAACATCTAGGCTGTTTGTACCAGAGTTAATGGAAAAGTAGTATTAATCTTTTCTTTCTTTCCCTTAGATTTCCCCACTCAGCTCTGGATACACAAGAGGGTATTGGTCACCATATCAGCAATTCTATTCCCTACTCGGAGAAAATCAGCCCATACTGACAGTTTAGTAATCTATGTAAGTAAACACTCCAAGAAGTATGTACAAAGATGGCCTAAAAAAAAAACCAACACAAAATACAACAAAAAAATGGGTTGACAAATGAGAACTGTCTCCATATTCTTAACTTTTCCAAGAAAAATATTTCCTGACATCTGTATTCCAATATCATGGCTATGGAGTTTGACCATCATAATTTCATAACTCAATTCAAATTTCTCTGCTGGCAAGCTGGAAACAGTGGGTTTTCAGGAGGCTGTAAATCACACAGATTATCTATCTTTCTTCCCTTGTCTAACAACAGAATGAGGCAATCTGCACATACCTCTCACTCTAAATTAATCAAATTAACATTCTGCTTTATATATCCATGCCTTTGGAATCTCCTGGACTCGACCAAGGAGCCCTGGTGTCTCAGTGGCTGAGCACTCATTTTCTAACTGAGAGTCAGTGGTTTGGATCCACCTGCCATTCATGCCATGGATAAAAGAGATGTAGCAGGCTGCCTTACTGAAGATCTGAATCTAGAAAACCCTATGAAACAGTTCTACTCTGTCATATAGGGCTGTCTTTTATGAGTCTACACTGACTCAATGGCAGTGGATTCTACTTTGGAGTTCTGGACATGGTGGTATTTGGTGCCTGATCAACCTGGAGTGGAGAACACTGACACTTCCCCCCTAAAAAATGCTTCTGCTCTATCTATACACTGAGGAAAAGGCAACTGACCACAATCTTTCAGTGCAGTTGCTGGCTTAAGCCCTGGCATTCATCAGGAGTCTTACCACTGCAAATACAGCTGCGAGTGAATCCAAAAAACTGTTGCCTTCATAGAACTTACATTCCTTTTTTAGTTTTTATTTTTAATTTTTTATTTTATTATTTTGTGTGAGCATACCATCAAATCAGATCTGATTGCCCCTCCTCCTCCAGCAAAGCATCTGGTGGATTCAAACCAAGTACCTCTGGATTGCAGTGCAGCTTCTTGCCACTAGGCTACCAGAGCTCCCTAGAACTTACATTCTAGTAAGAGATAAAAGAATATATTAAAAATGCAAATTATATAGAATATTAGAAGATGACAGGGAGCTGTCTGCCTAGTGGCAAGAAGCTGCACTGTAATCCCAAAGGTCTGAGATCACCAGCTGCTCTGCAGGAGAAGGATGGATTAACTCCTCCAGTGCATTTCCTGCCTCTGAAAATCTGCTGGAGGGTACACAACAACAACGGTACACACAACATGGAGAAAATTTTACATAGGGCAGGTACAGTATACCTTCTTGGGAAGTGAATTTTGAGTCGACTTGAAGATTGATTCCCTAACATTTAACAAAGTTCAACTGTTTCTCATCCTGATCTCCCCAGGTAGCAAATATGGTGCATTACAACTCCCTGGTCATTCTTGTTATTGTGAGGTGCTGTCAAGTCTGCCCTGTCCTATCCTGTGACGTCCTCAAAATCTGATACACTTGAGCCCATTGCCACAGTCACTGTGCCACCTGATTGAGGGGCTTCCTCTTACGCCGTTCCTCCACCTTCCCAAGTATGATGTCCCTCCCCAATGAATTGCTTCTCCAAGCAACATGCCCAAAGTATGTGAGGTGAAGTTTAATCGTCTTTGCCTCCAAGGACCACTCTGGCTGTACATTCACCACACATGATTCTTAAGTCCTTTGAAACTAGTGCAGACTCCTGCTGGGACTCCCAGATCACTGTTCTGTCTTGCCTTTTATTTGTCCAAGAGTAACTCAGTCTAAGCTGGGCACAGGTGAATCTTTAGTCTCTGGCACTGCTAACAATTAGGCCACAGGATCACAGGAGAGAATGCTGGATTGATGTGGCACTTAGCCTTTGAACAAATTAGTATCCTGATTATTTATAGTCCTTTATAAACGCATCGCTTTCCACAAAAAATCTGGAGATGAACATTTAAATCTCAGGTAAGGTATTACCTTTTCATTTCTTAAAGAGCTCCAAACCCAAATTAACACTTTGTCCACCTAAAGACCAAGCTATCTTACATCCAATCACTATTGCTTCATATTTCATTTACTTTCAACCCCTCTGAAAACATCTCGAATTTTAGTAAAATGGATTTCTCCATTTGTTTATAGCAAAACTTTTGTGACCTAAAGTTCTTTTTCTTTTTCCCCTCCTCATTCTGTCCCACTTTTAAAAGATTTTTGACTGTCCATCAAACTGTATTTTTTAAAAATAAAGACAGAAATAAATTCATTTTTTTAAAAAAATAAATTCATTAAAGGAAGAAACATAGAACTATTATCAAGGTAATAAATTTCCCCTATTTATTTTTTTCTCTTAAGCCTTTGGTTAAATATATGAGAAACCAGTTGCAGACTGAGCAGCAAAGTTAGAATCCAGTATCTGTAACCTCTCTTCCTCCCACATGGATCTCCCTCCAAATTATACCCTTTCTTCTTTGGGTCTTCCAGTTACATTTGATAACAAGTCAAAGGAACAGAGCAGGTCCCCTAAACTCCTCCAACACCCAGCCCCTCATTCTTGCCCTCACCTTACCTTGCTCACAATTCTCTACTGTACCATACTGAGCCAGAAGACTGTCCAGTACCTGAAGGAACACAGACAAAAAGGAAATGTACTCTCAGCAACCCAGGAGCTGTCACAGAACCAGCCACTGGACAGCTTTCACTCCACAGCACTGAGACACACAGACAGAGCGTTCTTATTAACCTGCTTAGTTTGTCTTTTGGGGGATTCAAATGCTGATAGCAGCACCCACCAGTCAAGGCATATCTTTGCAAGCAAGTATACAAACTCTGCAATAAGAGCCACAATATGGAAGTCCACTTGGGCCACCTGGTCCCTAAAGCATCTTGTACCATTCACTAAGTTTGGGATTTTTCAGGTGGCAGGTTTTTTTTTGTTTTGTTTTGTTTTATTATTTTGTGTGCGTGTTCCGTCAAATCAGATCTGACTGGTACAGGAGGATATTGCGCCTCCTTCTCCGGCAGAGCATCTGGTGGATTCGAACCATGTTCCTCTGGGACGGCAGTGCAGTTTCTTGCCACTAGGTCACCAGAGCTCCCCAGGTGGCAGTTTTAGGTCAAGGACGAGATTCCAGTCACTCCACCTCAGCCTGATCTCAGACCTAGGAGGCCTCTCACGTGACCCAGACTTACTTTCCAGTCTACCCTCCCCTAAGCCCATTAAATGTTTCCAAAAAAACTTACCTCCCAACGGAGCTGAGGTGGAATATTTCGGATCTGAATTTTTCGACTCCTGAAAGTAAAGAAAGAAAAGAATTAGAGAAAGCTCTAGATACTTTAGGGTTAAGTTTATTTAAATTCTCACCATTAAAGGAAGGAAGACAACGAAACAGTATAAACTAGGTAATAAATCTCCCTATTATTTTCTTCTTTTTAAGCCTCTTATTAAACAGATGAGAAAATAATTCCATATTGAGTAGCAAAGTTAGAATCCAGTATCTGTGCCCCCCCTCCTTTCCTTTGGAAGAAGGTCACATGAATTTTCCTCCAATCAAAATTCTTCCTTTAGTGGTGGGAGTGTGTCAGAGATTGTAAAGATAGCACAGGATAGGACAGGGTTCAGATGTGTTCTTCAGCTGGTCACTCTAAGTCATACTTGACCTGACGGCACCTAACAACAAGAAGGATTCAGGTCATCAGGAGTGGCCAGTCACTGGAAAAAAGACATCAAGTTGGGAAAGGGAGAGAGGTCTGAGAAAGCAAAACCCTTAACAGGACGGGACTGACAGTGACTATAACAATGACCTCCAGCAGCTCAGAGATGATGAGATGGGGCAAAGTTCACATCTGTTGTTCAGGGGTCACTGTGAGTCACAGCCAACTAGACAGTACCTCACAACAAGGATAAGTGACAGATATTGACATAAACACACAAACAACCCAGCAGGAAGCCCCCACCCCTTTAATTCTTTTGCTATACTTTCTCAGTACTACCTTTAACATGCCTCTTAAAATTCTCATTTTCCCTGAAGAAGGCTTTTAGTACTGTCTCCAGGGCAAATGGTCACTACCCAAATCGATACTCTAATTCCTGGGCTTAAAACAGTTACATTAACTTGATCAGTGTCAATTACCATTCTACATCTTTGCATATTTTTGATCAAACTTGGAGGTTAGGGACTTGATATACTGAATTTCTAGTGGAGTGGGGAACACTGAGCTGGAAGCAAGGAAATGTATTTTTAGCCTCATAACAACAGCTTAAATCCTTGATTAAGTCCCTTATTGTAGGCTCAGCCTCCCCACCTGATGATATGCAGTGGGGACCATGTAAGTTCTTGCCAGGTTGTAGGAAGCAGAAGAAGGAATGTTAAACTATAAATGTTTCAATCTTGGCTGTGTCCTGGGCCAGCCAACTCCTCTAACTCCAGGGTCTTCAGCAGTAAAATGAAAACTGATGGGTCTCTAAGGTGCCTTCCTATTCTGCAATTTTTACAATTCCAGAGTTTTTATAATTCTGTAGAGAGTCCTTAACTTTGAATTATACTAAAGAAACTGTAATGAAATAATGTAAGGGGAACGAAGGGTACATGTTAAAGAGAATCTTTATTTCTCTTTGACTCTAAATTGGTCAGTTTATAAACACTACTGAGGAAGAAAGTTTTTATCATTTTACTTGGCTCTAAAATCAACATCCCGAACAGTTAAGAAATCTAAAGATGCACTGCACTGAGAAAATATGCTGTCAAGGACCTCTCTAAGGTGGTAAAGAAAAATGTTTGTTTAAAGACTAAGGTATGCTTAATCCAAGCCATAGTATTTTCAATTAGTTTTTATGCATCTGAAAATTGGGCAATGAATAAGGATGACAGAAGAATCAATGCCTTTGAACTGTGGTATTGGAAAATACTGAACACTCCATGTACTGCCAAAAGAACAAACAAGTCTGTCACGGAGGAAAGTGACCAAGGTGCTCCTTAGAGGGAAAAAATGATGAAACTTTATCTCACATCCTTTGGGCATATCCTCAGAAAGGGCCAGTCCTGGGGGCAAAAACCTCATGGCGGGAAACATGGAGTGTCAGAGAAGAGGAAGACCCTCCAAAAGATGGATGGACATGGTCATTTTAACAAGGGACTCAAGCCTATCAGAGATGGTGAGGATAGTGCAGGATTCAGATTCCAAACAAAACAAATGCAGTTCAAGTTCCTGGAATTCTACCAAGAAACCTTCATGTGGGAAGCTGTGGTGGTCTAGTGGGTAAGGAGTTGCAGTGCCAATCCAAAAGGAGGCAGTTTTTAATCTACCACGTGCTCTTCAGAAGAAAGATAGAAAGACGGGCAATCTCCTCTCATGATATTTAAACCCTCTGAAAACCTGATGGAGTACCAGCTAAGTTGGTTCCAATTCAAAGACACCTACATAACAACCACCATCTTATCAATTATTTACCAAGAATGATCCTCATAGCATCTGTCCTGATGACAAAATAGCTGTTCCTGTTGTAAAGTGCAGTGGAGCTGACTCCCAACTCCTACAGATCCTGTGTACAACAGAAATCCACCCTAATCTCTCACCATCCCCACAATCTCCACTCACAATGAAGGTGGCCAACCCACTCACAAAGAAGGGTCTAGACCACTGGCAGGGAGCTCTGGTAGTAATTCAAAAGGCTGTGTGTCTCCGGCGGTTGTAATCCACCAGAGGTTCCTTGAGATGGGTACTCTCCTCCAACAAATGTTTACAGCCTCAGAAACTCAACGGAAGGTCACTGGGTAGGCACCTATTTGATGGCAGTTAGTGAGACCAATGGTAGACTGTGAACACTGATGACCCTAATACAGATAACAAGGGTCACCCAAATCAAGCACCCTCTACCACCAAACTCTAGCCTAGAAAGAGTTGTCTGGGAATTCAAACAGGAAAAGGGCTAACTTAATTCCAGTACAGTCTAACTTGAAGCTTACTCTTTCAAGATGGTCCTTTAGTATAATCTAAGATCAAAGGTCAAAAATTCCCTCCTACTTTAAAACTTCCAGTTTTAGGGGCTTTCTTTTCTGGAGGGCTAAGGGGTAGGGGGGAGGTGGCAGTGGTGAAATCAAATCTCAGCTTGGGATGTTAATCCATATCCTGAAAGCAATGGCAGGCAGATCGTCTGGAATGTGAGGAATGTTCCCAGAGAGGAGGAGGGAACGGCCACCCAACCAATGGAAAAAAAGACATCCTGGTCACCCTCCTCCACCCCTAACTGGCAGAGACTCGCCCATCCCTCTAGGGCCACATACCCGCTCTAAGAACCCACTCCAGGCCCCTCCAGGCCTCCTCCCAGAAAAGCCCCCTGCCCGGACTAAAGCTCAACATAGAGGATGCTGGAAAACAGAGTTCATGAAGAATTATTTCTTTTAAATCTCTGGCCTGGTTTCCATTAAAGTGTGGTGCCACCTAATTTTTTTCAGACTCAAAGCACATGAGGCTACATTGGAAACTAACCAGTATTCTCCTCCTTAGGACCTTTGACTAACTCATTCACTCCACAAACATTTGTAGAAGGCCTAGCAAGGGATGAGCACAGACAGTGACCTGAGCAAGCTTGACAGATAGCTCTGTTTCCTGACTTCTTAGATCTAACTCTGCTTCGTTCCGTGAAAAATTAATAATTTTGTGAGGGCCTGAAAAAAATAAGGATGGTTCAGATTTTTTTACCTGTTCAACTGCTAATAGAAAAGGATGGTGATTCCTGTCTATACACAGGCATCTCAGAAAAATTTGGCGATCTATTACTGAAAACTTGGTCACTGAAAATCCTATGAAGTACAGCTCTACTCGGACACACATGGAATCAACAGGAATCAGAATTGACGTGGACAAGAGGTTTTTAAAGAGATAAGGCAAGGGTACTATGGTGGTGTAATGGCAAGAAGCTGCACGGCAATCTTGAAGGTGTATGGTTCAAATCCACCAGATACTTTGCTGGAGAAGGATGGGTAATCTCCTCCTGTGTGATTAACTGCCTCTGAAAACCCACTGGAAGGTCAGCTATGAGTCAGTTCTGCCTGTATGGTAAGCACCAACAAGGCATGCACAGTGTCTCCTGGAAAGTAAGCTCTCCAGGAGCCTGAGGTGTCAAACATGAAGCATGAAGAGGCAGGTAGGCAGGGCTGACAATGAGCTGCTAACCACAGTAAGGGGAATAACTTAAGAATTTAACAAATGGGGAAGAAAATAAATAGCCAGTATCCCTGTGTGAAGCCCCATTTCCAGTTCCCACCCCCCCACCCCATGGTCTGGCCTGGGGACCCACTCCAGCAGGGAAGTAGGCCAGCTTTCATCAGTGTTGAGCAGTGCCTTTACCCTGCAGGTGCCGGCTACACTCTCAGCACTTTCTATGAGCACAGAATTCCTAAACCCCAACACTTAGAACAGGAAAGAGGCTCTCAGAGGTCTATAAACCCTATAGCTGATAAACCTGTTGATTGAAAGAATGAAACTGCTAGCCTCTGGTAATAAATGCAGTGGTTACACCCGCATAATTATTTTCCTGGGTGCCAACACCCTGTGGTTTCTCGTGCACTCTGCCTGCCTTGACCCGCAGACAGCTATTCAGCCTTAAGGGAGCTTACTAGAAACAACAGCTACCACTGGGGACCCACTGAGCACTGTCAGGGCCAATCAGGGGCACAAGGGTCACAGGGCCTGAATGAGCAGGCTCTCCAAACCCAGGAGAGAACAGAGGTTCTCTCTAGCTCAGTTCTGCAACCAGGGAAGGGATCTTGTTAGATGCTATGGAGTCAACTTATAATGACCCTATACACAACTGGTGATAAGATTCTTAGCACTGGGCCAACTGGCAGCATCATAAGAGAGGGAGAAGAGATTGAGGTTGTTAACAATTTCAATTTGCTTGGCTCCACAAGCATCATCACTCTTGGCACCAGCAATCAGGAAATCAAAAGATAAATTGCACTGGAAAAATCTGCTGTCAAGGACTTCTCCAGAGAACTGAGAAGTAACGATGTCAGTCTAGAGACTAAGGTGCATCTGATCCAGGCCACAGTCTTTGCAATTACTTGTTATGCATCAGAAACCTGGGTGGCAAACGATGACAGAAGAATTGATGTCTGAGTTGTGGTGTTGGAGAAGAGTCTTGAGCACACCATGGACTGCGAAGAAAACAAGTAAGTCTGTCTTAGAGAGGGTAAAACCAAGTAGCTCCTTGGAGGCTAGGATTTTGAAGTCCCGTCTCACATACTTTGGGCATGTGGCCAGGAGGGACAGATTCTTGGAGAAAAACATCATGCCCAGAAGGGTGGAGAGGAAGACCCTGGACTAGATGGTTTGATACAGTAACGGGGGTAATGGGAATAGGTAGGTTGGAGTCAGTAAGACTGGCTCAGGACAGGGCAGGTTTCAAAGTGTTGTACATAAGGTCACTATGAGTCTTAGGCAATTTGACCGCAGGTAACAACAACAAAAACAATATACATAATGAATCAACACAGTCTCATCCTGTGATATCCTTATCATTTGTTATGGTTTAGACCATTGTTGCAGCCACTAAGCCAATCCATCTCATTGAGCTTCTTCCTTTTTTTTTTTTTACATTTACCCTAAATCCAAGAAGTTTTTATCCAGGGACTGGCCTCTCCAGATAACATGCCCAAAGTATGTAAGACAGAACTCTGAAGTCTTGAAGTTAGACACTGCTTCAAAGACTCAGGAGTTGAACTCGGGCAGGGGAAGGTGGAAAATTCTTCCTCTGCAGGAAGCTCAGCCATCTTTTTTATACTCAAGAATTCAGACAAGTCTCACAGACCTAGACTGATGCCATAAAGACTTCAGTCTAAGCTCTGGCCTTTACCATAGTAGAGTGTTGTTAGGCTTAATGACAAATGGCAAATCCTATCAAGAATTTCTATTTAAACTCTTAAGAATTTATGCAACTATTATGGGGACCTGCCACAAAAGACACCACCTATTATTCTGCAAGTGATTAATTGCATCATTCTATAATTCACTGAAAAAGTTTCTATGGAATACTGAACTAGATATTATGACTTTAAGTGGACATTTAAATATTAAAGCAATTATTGTTAGTGTCTTACTTAATTATACTGTGATTTTTAGAGTCCTTGTAGTTTAGTCATACGTGCTGACATTATTGTTCCTAACTTTTATGTATGCTGTTGTTATGACTCCTAGCATTATTCTAAATAACAGAACCTTGCCCTATCCTATACCATCCTACTTTTATGTACGTTAGTTACTGTTCTTCTTAGGTACCATCAAGTTGACACATCAGGACCCTATGAACAACAGATCTATCCTATGCCATCTTCAAGATCTTGGATATGCCTGAGCCCTTTGTTAAACTTACTGGTCAAACCACTGAAGGTCTTCCTCTCCTTTTTACTTTCTACCTGTCCCAACATGAATCTTTTTACAAGGACTTGTCGTCTCTCCTGACAACATGTCCAAAGTCTATTAGATGAAGTTTCCTTTCACTATCCTTGCCTCTAAGGAATCCTGATTACAGTTCCTCTAAGCCAGTTTGTTTGCTCTTTTGGTGGTCCATAGGACATTTAATATTCTTTTACAACACCACAATTTAAAGGCATCCTTATTCACTGTTCAACTTTCAGATGCATAGGAAGTAACTGTGGCTTGAATCTGGCACACCTTTAAAGGACGTCTTTAAAGGACATCCTTGCTGTTTAGAATTCTGGAGAGCTCCTTGACAGATATTCCCAATGCCACAAATCTTCTGATTTCTGAGCTACTGTTACCATGGATGTTGATTGTGGATCCAACTCAAATGACAACTTGTATATGGTTACATGTTTCTAGATAATAAAAAGGTTTTCTTTAGGGGGAGGTTAGGCAGGAAGAAAAGTGCAACAATGAATGACTAGAAATCCAAAGTCTCTGTAAAACTTTCATTAAAATTAATTAAAAAATGTTTTCAGGAGCTCTGGTGGCCTAGTGGCAAGAAACTATACTGCAATTCCACAGGTAGTTCGCTGTTCAAATCCACCAGATGCTCTGCTGGAGGAGGGGCAATCTCCTCCTGTACCAGTGAGATCTGATCTGATGGTACACACACACACACACAAAATGAATTTTTTTTTAAAAAAGGTTATTCTAGCTCACCCAGCTTTCAAGATCAACAAATATTAATGAGACTGAATCGAGGGAGTTTCTTTTAATTTCATTAACAAGATTCAGGCCCTGGAGAGGGGTAGGATGGGATCCTTGTCTGAATGGGGCCCACCCCAAGGGCAAAGTGCAGGCTTCAAACAAGGAAGGAAGGAAGGAAGCTAAACTGACTGAAGGAATGGGATTTTTCTAAACAAACTTGTTCCTTCTTTCACCTCCACTCCAGGAGTGGAGGGTGCCATCTTCAATTATCTGAAAGGCCTCACCCCTGTCCTAGAGTTCAGAGTTCCTTTAAACCAGGGTGGGGCAGCCACTTGAAGATAGAGAAGAGGTCCATAGCCTGGGGCCCCATTCCCAAGAGGCCCTGGTCAAACCTGGACTTTCATCTCCAGGAGAAAAAAACTAGAATTAAACTGAGATCTTTGGATTAGATCTTTTACCTCCACCCACTCCTTGAGGCCATGCTTCTATCTAACTAGCTGACTCCACGTGTGGTCCTGGTCAAGCCTCCTCGCTGGACTGGTTTCTTACATTTGGACACACAAAGAACGGGATCATAATCAGTCCAACTCTGGTCAAGCGGCAGGGGTATGACTTTACTGACTAGACATTTAATGTTTCATGTCTTCAAACAGGCTCAACTTGTGTTCATCTAAGGTTGCTGTATACTGTCCAGTCAAAACCCACCCACAGCAGACCCTCCAGTGGGTTTTCTGAGGCAGTAAATTCTATTTGAGGAGACTGTCCATCTTTCTTTCACTGAGCAGCTGGTGGACTCAAACCGCATGCTTTGGGGATTGCAGTGCAGCTTCTTGTCACTACTAATTCATTCACTTAATACCATGGAGTCAGTTCTGCCTCACAGTGACCCTGATTCACAATTCCAAAGCTATAGATGGCACAGGACAAGGCAAGGTTCAGATCACTAGGAGTCATTGTCAAACGGAGGGCACCTAACAACAACAATACCCAATTACAAGGCAAAGAGATTGCCCCTCTTCTCCCTTGGAACCACTGGTGGTTTTGAATCACCAAAATAGCTCAGGTTTTGGATTATCCACCAGAGCTACCTAAAAGTGTTTTTGCTGTTATGTGCAATCTGAAGTCAGAACTCACACCAAACCCTCCAGTGAGTTTTCAGAGGTAGCAAATGGCACAGGAGGGAAGTGCCAATTTTCCTCCTACGGAGCAGCTGGTGGATCCAAACTGCCTGCCTTTTGAGTTAGCAATGCAACTCCTTACCACTCGGTCATCAAGAATTCTGGTGACCACAACTTTCCTCAAAGTTTTCCAGGAATGTGTGTAGCTACACATTTGTTGTATTTTCTTAGGACCTGATAGATATATGCTGTGCTCAAGTGGTTCATACATGGCTTCCTAAACTTTTCATTTCATTTAAGTACTTATCATTTCAATTTTTCAGTTCTAAATTTTATGAAATCTAGATACAGCTCAATGTTTCCCAATGAAAACTTAGCTACTGAATTGGGAATGGAAAACATATTCCAGATTTCTAAGACTTTCTATTGGGTCAGATATATATCAAATTCATAATACCTTTTTCTCCTGACTTTTTTCAATGAGGTTATTAGGGAATGTATGTGACACAG
Organism: Elephantulus edwardii; assembly: GCF_000299155.1. Taxonomy (NCBI): domain Eukaryota; kingdom Metazoa; phylum Chordata; class Mammalia; order Macroscelidea; family Macroscelididae; genus Elephantulus; species Elephantulus edwardii. The sequence goes on from NW_006399827.1 coordinate 10,317,583, forward strand.
GATTTCTTAACAGACACTGCTGGACACTGATGAGTGAGATAGGTATGGCTTCTGCAACCACAATTAGGATGGATGGAGGGAATGGGGGTCAGAGGGGGAGTGGGAAGAAGTGGGTGATCCTGCTAATTTTTCAGCTCAATCAAGGATCCACCATGCAACCCCATCAGTAGTTTCTCCTAGCGAGAATTCTGCGGGTCATTAAAGACTTTCTAAGAGTGCCAACTTTTGCCTTCTCCAGAAGATCACCACTAGCCTTGTCGTTCTTCCCTACTCCACACCTCCTTATTCCAACAGGGCGGAGAAGTGGACTAAAAAAATAATGTCCGGGACAGGGCAGACCTGGCATGTTTCAGGAATGGCAGTAGCTGCGAAATGGGGCGGGGCAGGCAGGGGAGGAGCTGGCTCAATGCCCAGGGCTCTGTGCCAGGCTGATCCAGAGGCAGGGCAGCCAGACAGGCAAGCAGGCTGGCAGACAGCGGGCAGACAAGGGTGGGGGCGAGAAAGAATTGACCCAATGGGGGCACAGGACCAGACATCAAGAGGCAGAGATGCCACAAGTAGGGGAAATGTTGGATTGAGGGGTTACAGAGAGGCAGGGACAGCACTATGCATCTGTGATCCCATGCACAAGGTTTTTAAAATATATGTGACACACAAATACTGACCCACGTGTCGAAACCACTGTGCTAACACTAGGCACATGCAGGAGTTCTCTTTTCTATCAGCCTCCTTGGGGAGCGCTTATGTGCATGTTTAATACCATAATCCTCACCTATTTGGAGTCAAGGACAGGGAATCACTAGACTACTTTCATGAACACACACACACGCACGCACACACACCTGCTAACCTGTCACTGGCAGTACCAGTGGAAGAAATCAGATTCAAGCATGTAGGCAAAAGAGGGGTAAGCCTCTCCAGTCTGACAGTATCTTCAACAGTTGATATCCACAGATGGACAAACTGAGGCTCAGAGAAGGAAAAGACAGTCGGCAGCTTTGAAGGAGGCCTAGAATTCAGCTTTCATCCTCAGCTAACAGTTGATGCTCATTTCATCAAACTTCACTGCTCTCTCTGAAGAGAAGTGCTAACACAGCCAGAGCTAGTATAGCACTGATGTCAGGAACAGGAAAAATGCCCATATTCTGTATGGCTAAAGGCATGCCAACTAGTTTGCAGTGAATATGGCTCTAATTTGAGGCACAGGATTTAACTTGTAGAACAGCTAAGTTAATTATGCTGATAATACTTCTGGATGGTTGTCAATATGATTTAACAGCAGGGTGAAAGTGATCCGATTGACTCTATACAGTCACCCCAAGTTCTTTTCTTGCAAAATGGCTTCAAATCTAGGGGCAAGAAAGTACGAAGTTATAAACTGTGGTGGTGGAGAGAATGAAAACCTTGGTGATGAATATTTTGTTTCACTCCCTCATCTAAAAATTAAAGAGCCCTACACATTTTTCTTCTTGTCCATCTGGGCAGCACTGGAGGAAGCCAAAAAGAGAAGCTCTGGGACAAGCAAAGTTATTTTCAGACAAACTGCAAGCCTGCCCCAGGTCAACAGTGATTCATATTCCTCTCCTCTGGAATCTTTCTCTTTAAAACTGAGAGAGGTTCCTGAAGTGGGAGCTGGTGGCCATGTGGGCTGTAGTGTGTAGAGTGGGAGGAGAGAGTCTAGGGATTTAGAAGGTTAAAGAAACCTAAAGTCTTTACTTCTTTAAACGCAAAGGCAAACTATTCTGCAGAGTGTAGCCAAGTCTTCCTGTTAGGGACAGTACTCACCATCTGACTTAGGTTAACAGAAGGGTACAGCCTGGACTCTTAAGTGGCACAAGAGGGGTGGGCCAAGGATGGGGGGGTACAGGCTTTCAAGGGTGAGAGAGAGAGAGAGTGTGTGTGTGTGTGTGAGAGAGAGAGAGATAGGGAAAAAGGGAAAGAGGGAGGAAGGGAGGGAGAGAGAATGCGCTCTGAACACAGTGAAAGGCCTAAGAAAGGCCACTTCCGGCCCCAGTCACATTGGGGATGTTTCAGCTCTCCCCCACCCCAAGCCCCAGTGGTAATGTCAGTCTCAGAAAGCTTAAGAGCCAAAAGGTCTGGCACTCTGGGGCCTAAGGTGCGGATGGAGGTGGAGTTGGGGATAAGGAGAGGCCTGGCTTCTGTCGGGAGAGAATGGTGTGCTGGGAGAATCCACCTCAGCGGGGGAGGAGACTGTGAGACAGTGCGATCAGAAGAGGAAAATGAGACCTGCTTCAAAAGAATTCAGTCTTTAACATTCACAGTTTTAGCACTGCAAAAATAACACCAAGAATCAGAGTAATTCTTGGAAATCAGTGTGGTTCATGTGGATGTGTTAGTTTAGAAGCCCTCTGGATGTATCTCTCCACCAGAGGTTAAAAACCTCAAGGGACTTATTGTCGTCCCTTCCAGTGGCCAACAAAGACCTGTTGGGTCCCTTCTTTGACTAGTGTAGTTAATTCTTAATAGGAATAATTCTTCCCTGACAGGAGTGCCATTGGTAGGGGCAAAATGACTTCTTGGTTGAGATCTCTCCCAGCGCAAAGATTCCGTAGGGGAGGACTAACCATTGACTTCCAAGATGGTCTTCACTCATCCCTACTCAGGACCAGAGGTCAAGCAAGTCTCTAACAGCCAGAGACCTAGGGTCTTGGATACAGAGTTTCACTGTGGAGGAGAGTGGGAAGCGGGTGCAGGAGGGCAACTGAGGAGAGGTGCCTGGGAAGGTGGCAGCAGCTGAGGGGGGCGCGGGCTGGCAGCAGCTGAGGGGGGGAGGGGAGTCCTCATGAACAGGCAATTGAGAAGATCTGAGCAGCTGAGAGGCAGGGGCTGGCGTCTGCCGGGCCTGTGCCCCTTCCCCCAGCCCCACTCACCTAATGCCGGGAAGGCTGAGCACTGTCCTTCCATCCCAGCCTTTGGGTGGGCTGAGTCTACAGAGTACAAGAAAGAGGGCAGAGGATGTCCTCAGAATGCCGGCCCCATCCTCACCTCACCCCCCCGCCCCGCCCCGCCAACCCGTGCTGCAGGACTAGCAACAGCCTAGAATACACTGCCTGCTGCCAAAGCGCCCAGTTACCCTACTCCAAGCCTGTTGTGCCCCTGAACTGCGGAGTAGGCCCTGGATGGGGAGGGGACACGCACCAGAGGCTTTAGGGTGGGGGTGGGGACCAGGACTTTGCCCTTTGTCTTTTTCTCTCAGGAGCCACCGGCCGAAACCCGACCCCCAACAGCAAGCCAGGCAGCTAGTGAGGGGTAGGCTCCCCCTCTGGGGTCCTTTAGTAAATCCAGACCCGACCTCCCTGTGGTCAGGGCTGTGACTGAGGTGGTCCTGTGGGGGAGGGGGCTTCCCGCCTGCAAACAGGCCTGCAAGCATTTAAGTGGGAATGAGTTGGGGGTAGGGGGCCAGGAAGGGGCTGGAGTGGGGCCGCAGAAGCTGGAGGGGAGAAAATGGCCTGGGGGGCAGCATTCCTTAGAGACCTCGGATAAGCTGCGGCTGGAGGCAGCACTAGACTGGGAGGCCGCCCACTGAGATGGCAGGAACTGAGGCCTGGGAGTGAAGTGAGGGTACACAACTCAAGAGCCTATGGGCCCTAGAGAGAAAATAACCCTCTTCCCAAGAAAGTCTCCACAGTGCTCTTGGAAGCGCTAAAGGAAAAGTTATGATAAAATCATCATACTCAATTCCATATAGAGTAGGGCATTGGTCTGGGGTGAGAATGACCTGATTTGTCTGTCATTTGAGGAATAAAGTGAACGACAAAAGACTAAGGGCCCCGGAGTCCCACAGCTAGCCTTCTGGAGGTTGTCCCCAACTCCCTTCATCAATTACCGATAACATTTCATTCACAATCACAGCACATTAGAGTTTATAAAGTACTTTTTAACTGCCATACACCCTTACAGATCTTGAACAACTACAAGGTTGCTTTGTATGTCAAAGTGACCATTTAAAAAAATAAAAAATTCACTGCCAACAGTCCATTCCAAGTCACAGCAACCCTGTAGGACAGGTTAGAACTGCCCATACCGTTTCTAAAGCTGTACATCTTTTCAGAAGCAGAGAGTCATTTCTTTCTCAATGAGTGGCTAATGTATTTGATTACTGGCCAAATTCTTTGACCACTGTGGCACCAGGACTTGAAGGAAACTGAAATTTTATTTCCACTCTGCAAGACAACAAACAGGCTCAGAGAGCTTAAGTGACTAGCGAAACAGAACAGCAGTCAGCGTCACAACTTCATGATGCCTCCCCTCATGTGCCAGGAAAAGAAACTGGGTAGGTTCTTGCTCTTTTAAAAATTATATTTTCATGTAAAAAAGTCAATTCTTTGTCCATTAGAGGAGGGAGATGGGAAAAGAAGGTGGCTCAATCCCTGCCCTTCCCCCCACCTCCCATTTTCCCTGAGTTGAACCTAAACAAAAGGAAGGGGTGGAGCAATCAGCCAAAAGCTCCAGAGCACCTACCTAAAAGTGTCACAGGATGGGGGCTCTTTGAACTCAAATCGCTTATTCCAGATTATTTTTAAGACAAGGAGGATTCAGATGAGGAAACAGGGTAAAGTAATACTGGCTCATATCCCAGGTTCTACACAGCTGGTAAAAGGACAAAATGAGGCTTACATCTGAATTCTAAACTCACTAAGTCCTTCTCTACCTCATTCAGCTCCCATTCCAACACCATATTTCAGTCCAAGAGTAAAATTCCCACTTCCCATTTTAGCTGCCAAATCGTGGGGAGAAGATTTGGACCTATCCATCTCAACTGTTTTCAGCTCCACAAAACTGCCTGCAGGTATAAATCACCTGAAAGGAATGAACTCAGAGCAGGGAGAAATTCATGTTGGACATGCTTTAATCTCCAAAAATGCTCTAGAAAGATTCCATTTCTCTTGAGTGTTTAAAGATCAATTTGTTCCCAGCTTCTCAGTGAGTGCAACCTTGCATTTGAATCTTTATTATGAACTCTTTATTATGGGTACTTCGATGACTGAATTGCCTTAATCATCTGGAACTTTCGTTTCTTCTTCCATAAAATAAATCATGCAGGATTCCTGTGAGGATTCCATGAAGCAGCATCTAACTCAACTGTAGTTACTGTCTGTGAACAGGGATGTCTGTCCTATCTACTCAGGGCCTCATCTCTGTAACCACTCCCCACTGAAATGTTGCCCCCCTTTTTTAAATTATTGTCTTCCCACAAACCTCTCCCCGGCTGGTCCACAATGCTCTCCTTTATCCACTCCTCTTTCTTTTCTGACTATCCTCCCAAACCCAGCTTAGCTCAAAGCCTTCCTCATCTATTTTAGATCCTGAGTTTGTGGGTCTCTCGCTTTAGTACATAATCTCTCAGCCTCTTATGCTGTCCCACAGCTTTCCCTGGCTCTAAAAAGAAAACACTGGAAAACAGAACATTGTCTTGTCCCTTTTACACAGCTCCTTCTACCTATATCCTTGTTTCCCTTTTTCACCCTGAAAAGAAGGCTCATAATGCAAAATAACCAACACAGTTAATATTTTAATACAAGGGAAGATCAAGCAAAAGATACGTGAGATTTATATAGGATGAAAAAGTGCTCACCATGTGGGAAAAACGTCAAATTGGCAAGGATTTTAAAACGGTAATGGGCTGAGGGGAAAACACCCCATCACCACGCTGATTAGTTTGTGTTGATCATGGGAATTTTCAAATAGGAGGGCAGAGGAGCTTGGGAACATCATTCCTCTTCCAGTTAGAAGTTTAAAGGAAATGATTCATTCAAGATGACCGGGTATAAGAAAATTAAAAGATTATCTCACAGGTACATGAGGTTTATTTATGAAGATTATCTAATTGCACCTTCTATCAATCCCAGCTCATTCTGGATAGACATCTTTCTACACTATCTCAATATACTGAGATGGAACAGTAGCATCTCTGAACAGTTAAATTTCTGGAGGAAGATGACCCCGGTAAATAACTTTCATCAGCTATATTTTTCCTTCCTATTTTACATTGGAAGTTGTACGAGTGGACACTGAACAAAATGAGTGAATACTCATCTGAAATTTTCAGTCTCTGAAGCCAGTATCTTCTTGCATCTAGTCCTTGCTTACCCAGAATACAGTGACTGCAGCCACTAACAGCTGCATCTCTCTGTGAGGGATCATCTCTGCCCTTTAATTTGGGGTTCCATCTCCAAATCCCGCCAAAGCAACTGGTCTCTATTACAGTTGGGCTTTTCCCGCCCAAGCAACTTAGAGACCTCAGGGAGGAAGTAAATAAAGTCTGTATATTTCTAATGCTGAATAGACATCCTCAACAAGTTTATTCCATCTAGCAGCCCCCACTTCAGTTCCTGTCTCCCCTAGATTTTCTCCTTCTCAGAGTCCTTGATGGAAAGTTGACAAGCCCCAAGCAATCCCAAATGCCACTCCAAAGAGACAAAACACATCATTCTGCATAAACTAATTGCAAAACCCTTTATAGTAACTGATTAAAGTCACGAGCCTGTTAAATGGTTAAAAACCACATCCGGATTGGAAGTCCTTCCCCTCCCCACCCCAGTAAGAGAAGGTTCAAGCCTCATTCCTTGGTCTGAGATCTGAGAGGGGGTGCATGTGTGTGTCTCCCCACATGCACACACAGTGGCATGCACTCTTTGAGCAAAAAGGACTGAAGACGGGAAGTAGGCATGAAGGTGGGTTCTGAGTATATCTGTAGAAAGCATTTCCAGGTCGAGGGACCCGAACACAGGAAGTCAGTTTGGCTCACAAAGGCACAAGAAGATCAATGTAGGCAATCACTTCGTGGGCACCAAGAGATCCCCAAACTCCTGACTGCCTAACTTTGTTAACTCACCAAGAGCAGAACATTAAGAAAAAGAGGCCCATCTCCCAGCAGCTGTGGGAAACTACTCTCTTTTCTCCCTTTTCTCAGACCCCCAAGCAGATTCCTATCACTCCCTTCATCCATAAATCTTACACTTTCTACATCTTCAGAATTAGGACTCCTCCTCTCTGACCACTGTCTCTGCCTAACCTGGCATGGGTTCAACAGAATGGCCCAGTTTCCCTAAAGAATATTCTGTAGCGTTTTATACCATGCTTATCCCACCTCTTCAAAATTTTGTCTAAGAGCATGGAAAAGAGATTTGGGAAGGAAGGAGGCATCTATTTACTGATGAAATTCATCTCTCTTCCAAAAATTAGTGTTTCCTTTTAGTACACAGGTAGCTTTACCAGGTCATCTTATATACTTATAAGTATATAATGCACACACCTATATAAGATATATATTTTATATACACACACACACCCATATAAGATGCATGTAAAATCCACATATGCATCCAGAAAACACACTCATTTATATATATATCCCCCAAACTGCCCCTCACAGTTCCACATGTAAAACACCTCATGAACACATTTTTTTTTCTTTTCTCAGGGGAAAGCACAAACACAGTCCCCCATTACCACAAATTATGCAGTCGAGTTTCCCACATTTGGAGAAATTGCAAGGATCAGCACATCTGGAGTATAATGTATTAGCCTTGTCCTGGAAAAACCACCTTCATGACCATGGTATCTCCCCTGTCAGGTACATATCATGGGCACATTTTGCAAAAATCTACACATTTGATTGATTCTGATTCTTATGTATTTAATGAACCACAAATGTAAGGGGCAAAGCAGAGGAGGGTAGAAAACTGCAAAGCTTAAAAGGAAGACAAACAATGGCCAAGGTAGGAAGCAGAAAGATCCATACTGATCAAAATAGTAAGTATAATAATAACAATAACTAAGCTAACAAGCTCTGGTGAGCTCTGGTGGCCTAGTTGGCAATCTTCTCCTGTGCAATTTACTGCTGATTTAAAGGCACACAACAAGCTAACAAGGAAGGTCTCTAGTGGGCTAGTGGATCAGGAGTTGCTCTGCCAAAGGTAGAAATGGTTTGGATCTACTAACTACTCCACAGAAAAAAAGACAGGCTGACCAGTGGTTTTCAGAGGCAATAAATCTCATGGAAGGAGACTGCCCATCTTTCTCCCACCAAACTCCCTTTAAGAGTCTAAATAAATCTATTAAGCTAAACAATCAGATTTTACTCAGATTTAATTTTTTTTTATTTCAAATGGCCCTATCTCTGGATGTATAATTAACTTCTTAACTGAAATTAACACAAAATAAACGGAGGCGTGCTCCCTAAACTTCTTTCCCTAAGCAAATCGCCTTTTCTTTTCTCATTTTATTACTTTTGTGTGTGTACCATCAAATCAGATCTGACTGGTACAGGAGATTGTCCCTCTTTGTCCAGCAGAGCATCTGGTGGAATTGAACCTCGGACCTCTGGGATTGCAGTGCAGCTTCCTGCCACTAGGCCACCAGAGCTCCCTGCATATCTCCTTTTCATAAGGTTGACCAGAATCAACAAAAGAAAACAAGGTTCAGAGGAAAAGAGAACGAATAGTGAATCCCTCCACCTTGCTCACCTCTTCTCTAAGAGTGATCAGCTCCAGAACCCTCCTCGTAACTAGGGGCAAAATTCCTACCCACCAGATATCAGAAATGTCCCTAGATGCCTTCCATTCACCAAATGTTTCTTATCTAATAACCAAACTTGTCCTGAGGAGTTTTGAAAATATCATCCCATAACCCAGGTAAATTTTTTCAGCCACAAAGCTCTTTGCTCTCTCTGTTTTTCACTGAATAGCAGTTTACTGTTATGCCTGCTACTCCCTGCTACACTGTCAGAACATCAAATTCTGGGAGTCTGAACTTCTGCAACAAGACTGCATCTCTCATGATGTTTCTTCTGTATACAGCTACATTTCAGTGTATTTCAATCAAGTTACCCCCAATTACACTAAAAGTATGATACTCAATTGATTGCTGAGAAGGATGCTAAGTCCATTCAACTGGGACAGAAGAGTATCCCCAATGAACGGTGCTGGCAAAATAGGATTTCCATATGCAGGCAAATGGGATCCATGCCTCACACATATACAAAATTAAAAAAAAAAATCATTAAAAACCCAAATGTGTTAAGTTAAAATCATAAAATTCTTCCAGAACAGGCAGATGCAATGCTGTCAGGTCTACCTTTCAACAATGGTTTGTCTAATGTAACAACAAAAACAGCAAAAGAGAAAATTTAAAAAATGGGACATGGGGGAGGGAGTCAAGTTTGCAACAATGAATGAATGGAAATCCAAAGTCTCTGTAAACTTTCATTAAAATAAAAAAATAAAAAAGAAAAAAGGGATGTCATAAAAATAGAAAATCTGTCAATAAGAAAAACTTTACCACACTATGAAAAATACAGTGCTTTCTTGAAAACTAGAATTAGAAATATCATATATAGTGATCCCACTTAGAACTATATCCTAGAAAATAAGAGCTACACACAAACATCTGCACACTCATGTTGACTGCAGTAATAGCCACAGTAGTAGAATACAGAGAATACCTAAGTGCCAATAAGCAGATGAATGGATAAGCAAAGCATAGTACATACATACAATAGAACAATGATGAATCTACAAAACATCTCACAAGAATGAATCTGGAGGACATTATACTCAGTAAAAGAAGTCAATCACACAAAAATGCAAACAGTGTCTGAGCCCACTATTACAAAAAGCCAAGAAAAGGTTTACAGTAACTAACATTATAAAATAAAATGTATATACATTGTTGAATGGAAAACTAATTTTCTCTATAAACTTTCACCCAAACCACAACAATAACAAAAGGGGGGAGTGGATGAAGAAGGAAAGAAAGAAAAGGTTGAGACAGATTATCAAACAATCTTTGATGTTTACCAGCAAAGGAGGGTGGGTGATGCAAAAATCTCTAACTGGATAAATCCACTGCTGTTAGGTCAAATCCTACTCATGGCAAGCTTCCACTGGTTTCCAAGGGCGTAAATGTTTACAAGATCTTTATCCATCCTCTCCATGTGGAATGGCTGGTGCATTCAAACTGCTGAGCTTTTAGTTATCACTCTGGTATGTTATAGACTACCCACCAGGGATTCTCAACTAGATCAGAAACATGTTTTGATTTGGTGAAGGGAAAGACAATACACAATTCAGGGAAAAGTCAGCATGTTTTGGCCAAAGCAGAGGAAAATATTGAGAAAAACACAAAAAAGTGGAAGAAAGGGCAATTCAGTAAATATATACTGTATAACCCTACACAAACAGTAAAAACAGTAACTTACAATCTGATACAAAGGTATGCTAAATAAGGGTAGGAATGAATACAGGAGCATACTAATGTGCTTAAATAGGCTTGGCTTTACTTTTACATACTTATACATATGCTATCTATATGTGTGCCATCTACATAATAGGAGTATACAGTTATAAAAGCTTCTCAGACATAACCAAACACCTTCCAGGACTGAACTGCTGAGACTGAGGGCTATGGACCATGGCCTCAAGAAATCCAGGTCAACTGGTACAACACAGCTTATAAATAAAATGTTCTACGTGCCATTTTGCAGATTTGAAAGTCAGGGACTACAACCTCCAATATGGATTGAAACTCAACATCAAGAAAACAAAGATTCTCACCAATGGGCCAACTGGCAGCATCATGATAGACAGTCAAGATATTGAGACTGTTAACAGCTTTAGTTTGCTTGGCTCCACAATCAACACTCTTGGTACCGACAACCAGAAAACTAAGACTAATTGTACTGGGAAAGTCTACTGTCAGAGAACTCTCCAAAGCACTGAAGGGTAACAATGTCAGTCTGGATACTAAGGTGCGCCTGATCTAGGCAAACAGATCAAAAATCTGGACAATGACTAGGGATGATAGAAGGAGAATTGATGCCTTTGAGCTATGGTGCTGGACAAGAGTATTGAATAGACCATGGACTGCTAGAACAAAAAGGTTCGTCCTAGAAGAGGGTGAGACCATGCTTCTCCTCGGAGGCAAGGATTCTGAAGCTTCATATGACATACTTTGGGCATGTTGCAAGGCAGGACCAGTCCTTGGAGAGGGACATCATGCTTGGAAGGATGGAGGGACAGTGCAAGAGAGGAAGACCCTCAATGAGATGGACTGACTCAGTGTCTGGGGGTTGAGGGTAGGTGTGTCACAGACAGTAAGATTGGCACAGATAGAGCAGGGTTTAGGGCTGTTGTACATAGGGTCACTATGAGTCGCAGGTGTCTCAAGAGCATCTAACAACAATAAACAACAACATGCCACTTTGGTGAGAGGCCTCTGGGATCTTAGAAACCTACCAATAGCCAGCTAAGATACAATTACTGGTTTCATCCTGTCCATAGCAAAGGAGCATGAAGACAACCAGACACAAGGAAGTAATTAGACTAAAGGACTAATAGACCACATGAGCCACTACCACCATTAATTAGCCTGAGACCTGAAAAACTAGATGGTGCCCAGCTACCACCTCAGACCACTTTGATGAGGGTCATATAAAAGGTCCCAGAAAAGGGAGCTCTGGTGGCCTAGTGGAAAGAAGCTGTACTGCAATCCCAGAGGCACGCAGTTCAAATCCACCAATTTCAGATAAAATCTTGACAACAACAGAAAGACAACCACAAAATAGGCAAAGGACCTGAAAGTATATTTTGCCAATGAAAACTTTCAAATGAACACCAAATACATGAAAAGATGCTCAACATCATTAGCCAACACAAGGAAGCAAATAAAAACTGTAGCGAGATGTGCTTTGGGGGCCTAGTAGTATAGAGTTGCACTGACAACCCGAAGGTACAAGGTTCAAATCCACCAGCTGCTCCATGGGAGAAAGAGGAGTAATCTCTTCACATGAGATTAACTGCCTGACTTGATGGTACTCAGTAACAACAACACTATAATGTGCACAGAGGTAGTATGGCCAAGATCTAAAACAAAAACAAAAGTATCAAATGTTGGTGAGAAGTCATTATCTATTGCTGGTTATTGTTCTTAGTACTATCAAGTCAGAACAGACTCATAGTTGACCTTCAGTGGGTTTTCAGAGGCAGTAATCACAGGAAGAGACTGCCCATCTTTCTCCAGTGGAACAACTAGTGGATTCAAACCAAGTTCCTTTGGGTTGGCAGTACAACTCCTTATCACTGAGCCACCAAAATGTCCATTCTTTGCGCTAGGAATGCAAAATGGTATAACCACTATGGAAAACAATGTGGCTAACTAAGAGTTCCTAAAAAAAAATAAATAAATAAAATAAACAAATACAGAACTACCATATGACCCAGGAAGCCCATCCTGGCTATGTACCAAAAGACTTGAAAGCAGAGACTCAGAGACTTATACACCAGTGTTAACTGAAGCACAGTTCTCAATCCTAACTGCCCAATAATAAATGACTGCATAAACAAAATGTGATACATACATAGAATGGAATACTATTCAGTCAGCAGCAAAAAAGTCTTCATGCAAGTTACAGTATGAATGGAGTTTGAAAATGTTTTCAAACAGAAAAGAACAAGTCTTCATGACCTCACTTATATAAAAAGACAATGTTTATTATGGATTACCAGAATTGTGAGAAAAGGGCAATGAGAAGATTGCCATGGTTAGGATTGTACAGCCAATTATTGTACTTTCTATTAAGGAGCTGTATATCCATAAAAAGCTGGATTAGCAAAAATTGTATGGTAAATGTAGTTATAACAAGGACAAAAAGAAAGGAGCTGTGGAGGCTGCTCATGTACAACCAAATACCTCGTGGTATCTGATTCCTTACTTTGGAGCTTAGGATCATGATTTCATCAAACATCCAGTTAAGTGACTTAAAATCTTAGTAAGTTTTTCTGTTCCACTCCCCAGTTCACTTTTAAGCCTGGAGTCTTAAAAGCTTGCAAACAGCATCCAAGACACAATTGGCCTCTATTCACCTGAAGCAACAAAGAAAGTTAGGTATCGGAGAATATGGAATGCATGGCTAATTTCCACCAAGAATAACTTTGCCATGAAACCAGAAGAACTGGATGATGATGCCCTGCTACTATTACTGAACATTTCAAAGATTCTACAGAAGAATCCTGATCAAAAGGTTTTGAGACACGATTTCAAATTCATATGGACTCTAGACATTCTGGAACCATCTGAATGGATGCACCCTTGAAACTGTTGTCCTGAAATGATCTTTAAACCAAAAATACCCCATGAAGTCATCTTAAAGCCAAACAATAGTTTGCTTAATTAGTAAGAAAGATTGCCTTAAGTATTCTGTTCTATTGAGAACTATGAAATCAAAATCAAATTGACAAGAGCACCTTAAATAGGAGACAGGAACATTAGGGGGCAATGAGTTCATGTCAATGAGGGAAAAACTGAAAAAAGAAGGGTGAGAATGGTTGCACACCCTGAAGAATGTAATCTTTGTCACTAAAATAAGCAGGTAGAAATTGTTGAATTGAGAGTGGGTTTTACTTTTTATATTTCAACAAAATCAATTTTCATTTATTAGAAAGTTATGATTTTTCTCCTGTGATCTACCTGTTACCAGCACACATTTCATTCCAGTCCTCAAGGTAAAAGCTTCATTCATTTAGCCCATCATCATTCCTTGGCTCAATTTCTTGACTGCAAACTTACTGGGTTGCAAAGGTAGGCAGTAGCTCCCACAAACTGACTCTGCGATGAATTTCAGCTTTAGGATGACCCCTTCCAAAACTCTCTCAACAATCTCTGTGGTTATATATGTTCTCCTATCAGAATAGTCACCAAACTAAGAAGTGGACATGTTCCCACTAGCAATGCTTCCTTGTGGTGGAGTGCTACTATTAAAGAACCATTTCTGTAGAATCAAACTTTTTCTCAATAACCAAATGAGCATCTTTTGAGTGCCTACTTTGTTTTTCTTTTAGATCACTTTTGTCTGTTTCTGTTTTGTCAGAAATTTTAAACGGCATAGTGGAAGGGAAGAGAGGCTCTTTCAAAGCTAAAGCGGCATCAATATTTTGTGTTAACATGCAACCAGACATCTTAGGATTGATCCTCAAAGCATCACCAGTGACCAACTGTCCATCTTTTGCAACACAAATAAAAGCAATCCACAGAATTTCTAACTACTGTTAATTCTGTACTGTTTCAATCAGCCTTTGGATAATGGGGACAGAAAGTCCATTTAGAGGATCATAGATCATCTGACACTATTAAGTCTTCAAGGTTCTTTTTGACATGACAAAGGGGTGCCAGCTACAAGGCGGGCAACAGCCTACTTGTTACTCAACCCTCCATGTTCTCAACCTCTTATTTCCCCCTGGACCACTGTCTTCCATTCTCTTCAGCCTCTTTCACTTCACATTTACCCACTAGTCTTGCCTCTGCCATGGGACAGCCCAACCTCTGAAGGTCTGATCTGAGGCCAGCAGGAACCAGGAGAACCCTCCACGTGGGGGAGGCCAGGGAAGCCAGGTGAGGGGGGATCTGGGGACTCAAAGCACTACTGGAGAGCCTGTTTGTTGGTGCACTGTAATCTGGGTTCTTGGAGATCCAGGCATGTGAACGGTGTCCAGGGGCTTGTTAAAAGGAGGGCTGGCAGACCCACCACAGAGCGGCTCTGCAAGGCTGAAGCTGGAGCCGACAAGGTGGCAGGGAAGGGTTAGGGCAGGCGGGGCGGCCTCGAGCTCTCCAGGAAGCGCCTCCAGCACCGCTTAGACTGCTTAGGTTTGTTTTTTTTTAAAAAAAGGAAGAGAAGGCAGGCAAGTCAAAAAGCAAAAATAGCCTTGCCTTTCTCTGAATCTATCATCCCACTTCTAAACCTGGTGTCTCCTCCTCCCTAGGGTAGCTGCTTCTCTTTAAAAGGGAAGCTGGAAATCAACCCAACCCCAACCCCCACCTACACCCACCCCCCTCCACGTCTGGAATTTCCAACCCAGGACTAACTCGTCTGATTTCTCAAGTCTCCCCTGCTGCTTTTTCCCCTCCCCTTGTCTTTCCCTAACACTCCCAAGTCCAAAATCTGAGCAGCACTTTCTGGAAGACATTAGCCACATTTTAAAATTCTTTTTAAGAGGATGGAGAGTGAACACGATGGAATTTAAATTCTAACAGCTGGGAAAATAGCTCTTCTTCAAACGCCTCTGGGTTCATACATTTATTCCAACGATACCATCACCACTACTACACCCCCTCCCTCCTCACACTCCAACAGAAGTATAATCAATACCTATCTTTTCAACACGAAATCTCTGAACTTCAACAAATAGCACTTGCTGGTCTTCTCTGCACTCAACTAAATCAGATCTGCAAAGCCTTTTTTTTAAAAAAAAAAGTTTTAAATTGTATACTCACCAGCCTATTTCAATGCTATCTTTGTGAACTGAGTTACACATTATAGAATAAAACTTAAAAAAAAAAACTTGAAAGTACCCCCACATATAAAATAGATTCAAATGATACATATTAAGGTAATTTAAAAGATTAGAAGCTCAAAACCTTTAAATCAAGTTTCTTCCAATTGCTAATGTCATGACTTTAAAACATAATTATAAGAAAGAATGTTTTGGCTCTTTTTCCACCAAAAGCTATACCATTAAAACTTTGTGTTTGTAACAGTTAGCTATACTTTGAATAAATTAGTGATGGGAATGACAATTTTCCCTTTTCTTTATGAAAAAGTTTTCCATCTGGGAAGCCACTGGAGTAAAATTTCATTTAGAAAATAAGGGGATCTGGAAACCTACAATCCCCATCTTGAAATACTGACCACCAAATAATTATGTTAAGGATTTCTCTAGCAGTGAAGTAAGAAAATTTAATTGTAAATCCAATTTTAGGTGGAAATTTAAAATAGGAAGGCATGGACTTTCACCTATCTTTTGAACAGTGAAGAAAAATATGTGTCATCCACTGGAAAAAACTTATTTAAAGCAGATTATTACTTTAAAAGCCTTTTCCTAAAAGTGTTGTAAATGATTTCTGCTTTAAACTTACTTGTTGAATGTTAGTCAGCTATATTATCTTTTTTAATTGTGTATTATTCTACATCTACATTCATGAAAATAAAGACAGAAAATGCCCCCAACTCTAGCAATTTTCACTGTTTTTAAATTTTTCTCATTAAAGGAGAATTCATTTATGAAGACAAAAAAATGTTTTGTTTGTGTTGAAAGCATTTGTGAATTAACTGTTTCTTCTGTGAATTCACAAATCACTTTAAAAGATTAATGCTTCTGACCCCAATAAGACACCTCTTCTTGCAGAGATTTTTTTTTTTAAAGTTGTTTATCTCAGCAAGATATTAAAACTCTAAAATAGAAATCAAATTTCAACAATGTCTCTTTTAGGAGTCCTCACACTTAGATAAATGGTTATTAGATTTCTTTTAGGGTGTGTTAAAAGTACAGAAGTTGCAAACTGGAGGGGGGAATAGTCCATCTCATTTTAAGTTGACTTAAGAGAAAAGAACCAATCATTAACCTGCCTAAGCAAATCAACAAACCTAGAATTCTTACACACATTCCATCTAAATAGATCTTTTTTCCTTCCTTAATTAACACCACCACCTTTTATTTTAGTGACAGCAAGTGTGCTATCTTTTGGTCACATTTCTCTGAAAAAAGATACAAAGATAACAAATGCAACTAAATTAAAGTTTTCCTGAAAAAAGCTTAATTTCCTTAAACAGGTCATTTCCCAAAGTATGTCAGTCTCATTAAAATGCTACACCTTTACTTTTACCTTCTTCAACTTCTCAAAATACAATACAGACACAAGGCTTTTTCCACAACTTGAGTTTTTTTTTCCTTTTCTAAAAAACTGTGATGAGTGCAAGTTTACAAAGGTTATTCAATCAACCATATATTAAGTTTTGTAACATAGATTGCGATACTCATTAATGCCTGAACAACCATTTATTCTATATTATCTCTCCTTTCACTCACCTTGATGAATGTTTACTATATATTTATTAATTTTTACCACCACTACCGCTTTCTCTCCCTGGTAATCATACTAGAGTGAATCTATTTTGTCTACAACTCTTTTTAAAATATTCTTGGGTTTTCTCCTTTGCCTCAATATCTGATAGTAAATGTATGAAATATCTCAAAAAAAACTCTCAAATCATTAACCAGAATTCCAACACTGACTAAGAGGAGATAGATTTAAGGAAGGGATTTCAAAACAACAGAATATCATCTATGTTCAAAAAAAATTAAAAAAACTTTTTTTTTAGTATTAAAACATATGTTTAGTCTCTTGGTTAAAAAAAGTCAAATCTTATTTCTCAAATAGACACAAAGTTAGGATAAAATGTACTTAATACTTGAAAATCAGTGTAACACTGAAAATCCTGAAACTTGAAAATCAAGTAACATATCTTACTTGATTCCTCCTCTTTTAAAAAAGACAAACCGACCAGGAACTTTTAGATTGTTGGCATTTTTAGGAAGCTCTAAGAGTTTTTAAAATAACAATTCATTTGGAACTGAGTACAGTTTTAAACAGGGAGTCTCTTCCTTTAAGAAAAAGTATGTATATGCACTGATTCATTTTGCTTAGAATATAAGTCATAGTTAACCAAACTAGTTCCTGTTCTAGAAGTCCAGGAGACTGAAGAATTCAACAAGGAACCAACTGAAGAAATACTTTTCAGACAGACAGAAAACACACTACACCACATGTTTTCCCCAAGAACACAAATGATAGAGCAAACTGACTTAATGAAAACAAACTCTTTCTCTTTTTAAATCCCATGACTTCAAAAATTGATTCATTCTAGAAAAATGAAGGGCCTGTTCACCACCATCCAAAAAAAGAAATTCAAATACAACACAGCTAACTCAATGTTTGGGCTCAAAAATTATTCCAGGAAGAGGAGGAATACACAAAAGATCTAATTTGAGTGTAGAGAGGATGATTTTTTTAACCCAATCTTCTCACAAACCCTCACCCCATTTCTACTCAAAAAAAGAGCCCTTAGTAATGCATTTTGGAGGGAGCAAGAAGCCTAGAGATGGCCTGAAAGCAAGCAGATGGCTTAGGGAACAAGACATGTACATACATACACCACACCATGAAAATGAAAATATATATGTTTTGAGTTCCATTTCATCACATTTTGTATTTCTTTTTCATTTCTTTCTCTTTCAAATTCAGACTATCCTCAAAAGCAAAAGGGGAATGTCCACATGTATCAGAATTTCATTTACTGTAGACATTTCTCATCAACATGTTTCAAACACTCAGCTTTCAAATACCAACCATTCAAATACACACCATTTTCTCCATAAATTACTGGTGTCAGTGTATTTAAGTATTTCTCTTACTCCCTTCTCCAAATAATAAAAATAATAAATAAGACTTCTTTTCTCCTTCCAATTTTATTGCCTCTTTATTCCTAGCGCTAATTGCCTTTCCAATAACAGCATATTTCAGGCACTTGAGGCTAAATCACAACCTCTATAAACATAGTAAAATGCCATATTGATCATCGATTGATACAATAGTTCCAAGTTACTTAAATCAAGCTAAACCATCGAACAGACTTCTGGCTCAAGGAAACTCCCTAAATTCTCTAAAGCTTCCCCAAAAGCACACCCACTCACTCTCACATCTTCAAGCAAAAAAAAAAAAGCCAGACTATAGGAAGGGAGGGAGCACAGAGGATCAAAAACCCACACTGGCTCTTCCAACTAGTTACATGTGAGAAAGGACAGTTATGTTTAAAATGTGATTCCAGAAGGTACAAAACTGGCCTTGCAGTGTCTGGCAACAGTTCAGTTATTAAAGATTTTGAATCCTATTTGAATCAATTTTGGGGGGATATGTTGAAGGCACCCCCACTTTTTTTAGATTAGAAGACAGTGAGTATTGCAACACATGCATGCATGCACACACACACACACAAATATCCATTCATCCTGGGAGTTCTACTAGGCCCTCCAAAGAGCCCCAGCTCACAGCCTGAACACAAAGCTTTCACCCCAGATGGTCCCCTTGTAACAATGGACTGAAGGAGTGGAGGGGGGCTCAAAAAGGATAGTACAGCCAAAGCATATTCTCTGGAAAATGAGGGGGGTGCCTGGAGGAGGGGTTTATATGGGGCGAGGGGGGAAGTCCTTGCCTGTAACAAAAATATAAATAAAGCACAAGCGTAAGGTAATTTTCTTTTTCTCCTTTTTTTTTCCCCCTAGGAGTGGATAGGAAACCCATTCCAGTTCCTCCAGGAGTAAAGGAGAGCCCTCCAAAACCACTTCAAAATTATGAGAAAGGGGGAAGGGTGAGAAAAGGGGAGAAATGAGGCCTGCTAGGAAGTTGCAGAAATTGCCTTGAGTCTGAACTCTTCAAAGAATTTTAAGCTTCCCCTCACAAAAAATGACCCCACACTTGGAGCGAACTCCACTAGATTTTTTCCTTTCCATTTTGTTTTTCTGTTCGTTCCTTTGAGTCCTCAAGACACATCATTTAGCCCACCACAGCCCCAACATTTTTTTTTTTACAAGCTGTAAACCACCCATTCAACAAGAGCTTGGCCAATCTTTCCTCCCTGCCCCCAACATCCGGAGCCAGGGACGAGGGGGGTAGTGGTGAGAAGGCCAGTAACGGGACTTCTGCCCCTGGACTATCTGGGGACCCCCCCCAAACATAGCCTCTCAGCCCCCCAGTTCCCCAGAAGAGGTCTTCCCTACCTTTGTTTTTTCGGAACCGAGTGCTCAATCTCTAGGCGTTTTCCTTGCAGTTCTACTTTTCCTTTAGGGAGGGGGGGAAAAGTACATTAACATTAAAGCTCAAACAGAGAGGTGGGGGCTGGAAGAGCAAGGACCGGGTACAGGGGTTACCCTTGAGTTACTGGGATTCGAGATCTTCCTATCCGGCGGCGGGCTCCGCAGCAGGATTGGAAAGGTGGCTCTCGGAAAGTGGCGGCTAGACATGATTACGATCTTTTCTCAATTTGTGTTTTGTTCGTTTGCTCACTGAGGCCAGTGGAGTTGAGGACCGCGCTGGCCGCTTTGGAAGGTGCGCGGCGTGTTTGTGTGGGCGCCCTGCCTGCCGACCCCCAGACGGCGGGTGACCCGGTTAGGAGAGAAAGGTCTCCACGTTTCTCGCAAAGTGTGTGCGTGGAGGGCGCAGAAGGAAACTTTTGTGTTTGTGTTGAGCCAGGGACGAGCTCAGGCTTCGGGCGGTCACCTGTCGGGGAGCCTGGGGCCGGCGGCAGGAGCGGAGCGGGGCCCCGCGGGGAGGGTCCCCGGCGGCGGCGGCGGCGCGCGCCTCTCGGCCCAGCCTCGGCGTCTCGGGAAGCAGTATGGCGACCCGGCGCAGCCGCCGCGCCACCCAGCTCACGCCCCACTTTCAAATCAAAATGGCTCAAGCCCCGGGCCCTGGGCGGGAGGCGGGACCCCCTTCCTCCCAGGCCCAGCCTGAAGGCTGCAGTCCCCAAGGGAACGAGGGAGGGGGGAAGATTAGAGACGGTGGGGAGGGGTCCCTTCGCCGCTATGAAAAGGCCTAGGATGTTGGGAAGTGGGGGTGTGCAAAGTGGGGGGTCGTCCAGCGGCGGATAGGGAGGGCTGGGCGTGGAGATAACGCCCAGACGGGGACCCTCAGTGCTTTCAAATCAGCCCTCATTATTACCAAAGGGAAGCTCATTCCCGATCAGTGTTGGGGGAGGAATCTCTTTACTATAACCCTCAGCTTCTCCTCTCGGACTGAGAGAACGGGGTCAGGAAATCCCGAAATGTCGGGGGAGGGGGTCGAGGGCGTCGAAGGAGGTGGCTCGGTAAGGGGGCGCAACACCCCCAAGTTGAAGGAACTGAGGAGTTAAGGGGCAAGGAAAGCTCAGGTCCCATGTCTGGGGGGGGCAGGGGGCGTCGTCCGTGGTTCTTTTTTGGGCGGTGGGCGCGCTCTTACCAGAGAAAGTTTCGATGGCCTTCATGGCCCAGTGCTCGTCGGGGCAGTCCACGAAGGCGTAGCCGGATTTGACCAAGAACTGGCCGCTGTAGGAGATCTTGTGCTCCGCAAACACTTTCTCCAAGTCCGCGGGGGTCACACTCTCGTTGAGGTTGCCGATGTAAAGCTTGTTCATGGTGGCGGTCTCGGGGCAGGACGTGGTCCCCGGACAGGCCAAAGCGAGCGGGCGCGGGTGCGCGCGGGGAGCCTCCTAGGCCAAGAAAAGGGGAGGCGACGGCCCGAGCGCAAACTTTCTTTCCACCCACCCAGCGAGCTGTCCGGAGCCCGGGCTGGAAGGCGGGCGGCGGCGGCGGGAGTTCGGAGAAGCCCGGGGAGAAGTGTCGGCGGTGCGCAGGGAGGCGGAGGACACGGCGGCGGCGTCTTCTCTTCGGTCCGAAACCCCTCGGAGCGGACTGGTGTGTCACGTTTCTCCGCTGCCGCCCTGGCGCCGCCTCTAAATAAAACCCGCTTGAAAAAAATGGAGCGGAAAAAAAAAGGCGAAGCCACGTGGTGAAAGCCCCCACCCACCCTGCAGGGGAAGACCCCTGACGCCACAGGGCCCCTGGGCCCTACAGCCCTGAGGAGCTCGCCAGTTTCCGCCTGGGGGGGGACCCTCGACCCACCCTCCCGGACAAAATGGAGAGGTGGGGGCGGCGCCCCGCCTGCTCTGCTTGCCCCCTCCCCCTCTATAGGGACTTGGCCCCAGAGAAGGTGCCCCGCCCCCACCTCCCCATCCCCGAGCCAAGCTGGGCGAGGGTCTGGAATCTCCCCTATGTTAGGGCAAAATGTAGAATTGTGGTTTATTCGTAGGAGAAGTGGTTACCCACCCCACTCCAGTTAACTGCTTGCGACGGGCGGGCGGGGGACGTTCGAGAAAGACAAAGAGAAGCCGAGGACTCTGGGGTCTTCAGGAGGGGGTCGCGAGAGCCGGCTATTTAAAAAAGAAAGACGCCTTTTCTCCAGCTTTTAAGTAGGGGGTCTCCTTCTTCTTCGTCCTTCCCGACCCTTCGACTTTCTCGCCTCGGGGTGTCGGGAACGAGTGGGCCCGGCTAGCACAGAGCTTGGAAGTGGGAACACTGGGGGTCTTCGCTGGGATGCAGGGACCCTCAGGAAATCAAGTTTCGGGACTCCCACAGGAGAAAGGGGCTAGCAAACAGGGAATCTGGATGATGAATGAGAATGGTTCGGGGCTTGCGGAGTGAGCGCGCGGTTCCGACCCAGAATGACCCCTGGAAAGGGTGGGTGGGAGTGAAGACAGAGGGTGGTATCTCCGGCCAGCCCCTGCCCACCCCAGGAGGAGGTCTCAGGGAAGGAGGGACGGAGTGCAAATCGAAATGGTCCCTTTTTCCCTCTCGGGCACGAGGGCGGACAGGTGTAGTCCCCTCGCCAGCTCCCAGCGGGGCCGGGACAGGAGCGCTCCCGGCGCTGGGCTCGGGTCTCGGAACTTAAGGACGTAGGGTTGGGATCCCGGCGGGAAGGCGGGAGAGGGGCCAGGCGGGGGTGCCGGGCGCGAGGCCCCGCCCCCGTCCCCAGGTCAGGCCCGCGGGGGGAGGGGGCGATTTCCGCTCGGCGCCAGGGGAAGTAGGGGCGGGGGATGTGAGGAAGGGGCGCGGCCCCTCCCCCGCGCGCCTGGGGACGGGGAAGCGGCGCCGCCCGGGTCCCTGCCCTCGGCTCGGACTCCTCGTTCCGGATCCTCTGGCCCCGGGAGCCCGGGGGACCGCCCGCCAGGGCGAGGGGCGACACGTGGGCGAGCGCACCCTGTGTCGGCGGTGGGGGAGGGGGCGTGCGCTGCGCCGCTCGGCGTCCCGGATACACGGCGTAGAGCGGGACGCGCGGGCCACGCGCCGCCAGGGTCCCGGGCCGGGGGGCGAGGCCCGCGGGTTCCCTGTGGCGGGAGCTGGGGTGGGGCTGGCCGAGAGCGCGGCCCCTTGGCCGGGGGACGTGGGGAGGAGAGGGGACCCACCACCGGGAACGCCGGAGTCACCCAGAACTGGGCGGAAACTCTGAGCTCGCTCTGCCTTCTGCAGGAGGGAGAGACGATTCTGTCGGGGGCACACGTGCTGCGAGGGCAGGTGAGGAAGGGGGTCACTCTCCCCTTCCCCCGTCCCGACCCCATTGTCTCGGTCGCCTGCAGCCCGGGCCCGGCCCCGCAACACGTGTTGCCTTCACCGATATGAATGCCTTGAATTTTTTTTTTTATTGTTACTATTTTTCGTTTGTAGTCAGTGAGCAGATACCCGACTTCGGCTCACTGCTCCTCTGCCGGATGGTTCAAAAAGTCGGGAGTTAGAAAGACAACGTGCAGCACCTTTGTGGCCCCCTCCCTCCCGATTTCCCGGCGCGCTGGAGAGAAGGCACGGGCTGGGACCGGCCTGGGGACGAGGGGGGTGCTTCCCACTCAGTTTTCGCTGTCTCCACCACCACCATCAAGAATCGCTCTCTAAATCAGCGTTTTGTTCTAGCCAGCCACGTGTCTGTCGGATTTTCGTTTTCTAGGATATTTTTCCGTCCGTGGGGCAATAGAAATTAAAAATACTAGAAGCTATTAGTTGCTGAGTCGAAAGACAATGTATTCTTCCCTGGGAGGTGGAAGGCATCTTCAGCCAACCCCCTCTTACACACGCGCGCGCACTCACACACACACCCTACCCTCCCTACTTTCCTCTGATTACAAACATAATTTGAAAAGAAGCCAAGAAACAGAGCAATCGCCTACCACATAGTAGGCACTCAATAAACATAAGCGTTTTTAAGTGGAAAAAACAAGTGCAGAACCAGTAGAATGTAAAGGGCAATTAAAGTCCAGAAAATACAAACTATCAGAATGTGAGGATGTTTTGCCTGGGGATATTTCTTGGTGATGGTGGGGGTGAACTTTCGAAAAAGCTGAAAGATGGTCTGAGAAAGGGTATTGTGTTCTTTGGCCTTTCACTAGAAAGCAGTCTTAAATCTTTTCTGTGATATTGGAGAACAAGGCAGAGGGTACTAAGCAGGACATCTCAGCACTGTATCCTTTTAATTTATTAAATTTTAGTTGAAGCACCTCGGATTTTCTCCCAGGGGATCCATCC
Source organism: Elephantulus edwardii (assembly GCF_000299155.1). Classification (NCBI taxonomy): domain Eukaryota; kingdom Metazoa; phylum Chordata; class Mammalia; order Macroscelidea; family Macroscelididae; genus Elephantulus; species Elephantulus edwardii. Next base: position 10,341,537 of record NW_006399827.1, read on the forward strand.
TGCTCTATCCCTTTAGCCACCAAACAAAAGCAAGTTACACCTCGCCCAAAACCCTACCCTGACCTCTAAATTCCTGTAAAATGCAGCCCACCTTTTACATTCAAAGGGAAGCAAGCATTTTTAAAAGAATCCTTTCATTTAGTTTCTTTTTAAGTTGGTTGGTTGTCTTAATTTACAAATAGACAATAAAAATATCACATGAAAAAATACTGTAAAGTTTCACTCAACTAAAGAAAATACAATTTGAAAAATCTAAAAGCAAGAAATTGGGTTTTTTTAAGGGATTAAAATGACAGGGGAAAAAATAGGCATTTAGTTAAAATGTACTCTTTAAAAATCTTCAAAAACTTATGGATGATTGCTACATGGAAACTAGTATTTGTTTAAAAAAAAGGGGGGGGAGGGGGAAGCTGTTTCACTGAGTTCTAATCCTCCCCCCTCCCTCCCCCAAAAATGGCTTCTGTGTATATAATCAGAGGCTGCAAGAATACAAGGGAAAGAAGGAGACAGCTGGGGTGAGATACAGACCTTTTTAACCCCCAAATCAGTTTTGCCTCAGTGACCTGGCTATTTTAGGCTGTTGGGGGGGGGGGGGCACTGAATGATGCTAATTGGTGCCTTATCTCCTCTCTGAGTGAGCACAGCACAAAAATTAACCTGAAAGAAAGCTGCTTTCTGGTCAAGCTTCAGATTCCTAGGTTCAGGATAAGAGTGAGAGGTTTGAGATGCCATGATTTATTCTTTTCCTTTTTTTCTGCAAGCAACTAACAAACACTTTATTTTTAATTTTCTACATAGCTTCTTTGAGGGAAATTAGTCTTCAATGAGTAGTTAAATTTTATTTGAGAAAAAACTAGAAATAAATGTTTTATTAAAAATATTTTAAATAAACCAAATATTTTAAAAAATGACAAAGTTTTTTGTGAAAGGATTAGAAATATTTTCTTTAATAATAGTTCTTCCTTCTCTTTATCTTCCCCTTCATTTTTTCTGCAAAAAGTGGTCTAATTACAAAATTCAATTATCCTCTGCATTTAGAAATGCTAAAACTTAACTCCATCTTAAAAAAATGTGATTCTGATCCATTTTTCCTGCCTTGTAATTTACAACTATATAGAAAAAGAAAATTTTAAGAGAATAAACAACTTTGCTATAATTGGAAATAGAAGGGGGAAAAATCTCAAAACTTCATTATTATGTAAAATTTTGTCTGGAATATTTTTTTTCTAGGGTTTGCCAATATTATAGGTTTTTTTAATAGTTGTAATCTCAGTTTTTCACTTTTTTCACTTATTGTTTTTCCCTAAGTATTCCCCATGTAACCTCAAAGTTTTCAGAACTGTCACTGTTTGTAAACACATAATATCCAATATAGTAGATACATGCATATAGACATCAGGTAGTATTTTTAAATTAAATTTTTTTTTTATTATAAAGGCAGCAATTTTTTATTTTGTAAATAGCACTGTAGTGAGAATATAAATTTTCCTCTTTTGGATTAACTTCTTTAATTAGTCCTCAGAATATATGTCACTTAAAATCTAACATTTAACAGTGACTTTTTTTTAAGGTGTAACAGTGACTTAAAAGCTTACCATGTTTTAAAATAAGGGAGAACATACCAAAAAAAAAAAAGTAGACAGCAGAAAGGAAACACATTCAAATATTAGTTTTAATTTTTCAATGAATAATATTCAGCTTGAAATAAAATTATGGTTGCTATGAAATCTAGAAGAAGAAAAGTGAACATCTCCTAACAAATGAATGTTTTTATTTCAAAGTTTTTGTAAGCCTTTGGTTTTTGTTTGTTTGGGTTTTTCTTTCTTTATTTTGGTTGCTGTTGTTTTCTTGTTTAATCATTGTTACTACCTTGGGATATTTTGTTTCTTTCTGTAACTTGAAGTCTTAGTGTGATTCTTTTAAATGCCAATAAACTTTGAAAAAGTGTAAATTAGTCCCAGTTTAAAAGCACATGCAGCATTTTCTCCTGTCACATAAATGAGGATAATTATGTGTTTAGGAGGTCTCATAAAATATAAAGGAACTGTACCCAGAAAAGAAAAATTTCCTCTTTCAAATTATCATTCAAAAGTGTCCAGTGTTTAAAAACCTTAGAAAGAAATGTGTATTTATTCCAAAGATAAAAGGGAAGCAAAGGGGGGGGGGGTGTATTTTCAGGACAAGCTTTGTTTTTCTGTGAGTCACAGTGTGTGTGACACAACTGTTCAATTTTTTTTGTTTGTTTCAATTTGAAAAATAGAAACTTAGAGTAAGAGAAGGAATAGTTTATTCTGTTAGCATATTTTTAAAAGGACATTTCCAAATTCAATTTATTGTTAGATTAAACTGCTCCTAACTCTGTTGACACACGTAAAAAAAATGGTCAATAACATTCCTCACACCAAACAATTACTGCTCTTTGCATTTTTCATTCCAAGAATTATTTGGTTAAAAAGATAATGAACAACTTTATTGAATTTCTACACAGGAAAATGCAAAGTAGATCCCTGATTGATTTGGAAGAAAATTGTTCAGTTCAAGGAAATAATAATGTTCTTTTTCAAAATAAAAATTTTTTGAAAGTAACAAAACAGAAAATGTTCATACCCAAGTTTCAGATAACTGAGGTATAAATAAGATTTTTTTTTCTTGAACTCTATACAGCTTTTAATATTTTAATTTCTAAAGTTTAAATTTTTTAAATTCATAATTATAATATCAAACTGCATGAACTTAATACAATCTTAGCTAGACATGCTTTTTAAGACTAAAAGACCTAACTGGAAAGCAAATTGGTTTTTTTTGCTTTTAAAAATAGTAAGAGTAGGTCATTTTACTCCTGTTTCTAGTCAGGCTGTTTTTGTTTTCAGAAACTGCCTCAAATATTTCAAGGTTTTGAAGGGAAATGTTACTTTGTGTTTTGTTTTAATTAATCCATAGTTTATTTCACTAATACTCCACTAATAATTTACCACTAAGATAGTCATTAAAAGTACTTCAATTTGTTTTCATATATAAACCAATTTTACAAATAAAAGTCTAACTACATGCTATTTTTTAAAAAAAACTGATTGTTTAAAACTAACAAGTACAATTCTGGAAATTATTTCTGGGTTTCATGGGTTAACAGCCTAGAAAGAGTTTTGATCCACCTACCTCTCCCATAAACACTCCTGAATGTTTAAAAATTGTAATTAAGCCAACTTAAATTTTGTTTTTAACATAGCATAAGAATATTTATCAGCATTTATATAAATTATAGACTGAGTTTTTGTTAATGTTTTCTTTCTAAAATGTCTTTGTAAATGTGTAGGAAACAAATATTTGAATTATTTCCAAATTGCTTTGAAATGGGGTTCAAGATCTCCTCCCCTTCCCTACTTTCCTCTTCCTCTCGGCCCCTCCCCCACCCTCCCCTCTCTCTTCCTCGCTTCTCCCCTTTTGTTCCTCCATTCTTCCTACTCCCGACACTGACAATTCCTTTCCTCCTCCCCCTTTCCCTTTAACCTCTTTTCAATTTTTCTTTTTTCTCAGTTGCTTCTCATCCTCCTTTTATCATGCCCTTGCTCCTCTGCCCCTCAGCCATTTCTTTCCTCATTTTAATAAATATATTTATCCAAAACTTTTCTTCCTTTCCTTCACTTGTTCTCTTTCTTCCTCTTCTACTGTCACTAACTTGTAGTCAGTCAAACTTACTTCTGGTAAAGTGGAAGGATATTGAGATGCTCTAAGTATTTTACAAACCCGAATGGGAAACTCATTTCAGTTTTGAGGAACAGCTCAGGGTGATTGACACCTGAGAGCTCCTCCACTCCTGAACTCCCAGCATTTAGCCTCTAAACAGTTCCTAGACACTGTCACCTCTTTCTATCATTTCTCTGCCTGACAATTCCTTTTGTTACTAGCATCTTATGTATCATATCCTTCAGGACAGACTACATTATTTATCATTAAAAGAATATTAAAAGATATTTAATAAACGTCTCTTCATAGGATCTGAAGGAAGACATGATCTGTTGAGCAAATAAGCACTGTTTTCAACTGGTGGGTACTATTCTCCCTGCTCCCCTGCCCTTGGGTAAATACACCACAACCACTAGGTGACTTGCAGGTAAACATAGTCAGCCAAAAAGCTGATAGGTTTCCACAAAAATAGCAACCAGTAACTTAAGTATATACTCAGAACAAGAGGAGGCAGGAGCTAAAAATCTGTACCAATGTTCACTGTAGCATTTCTCACAATAGGCAAAACAGAAGCAACAGAAATGCCCATCAACACATTAATAGATAAATAAAATGTACATACATACAGCAGAGTATTATTTAACCTTAAAGAGAACTGAAGTTCTGATGCATGCCACAACACGGATGAATCTTTAAAACCTGCTGAGCAAAGAAGTCTGTTGCAAAAGGATCACTGTATGATCTCATTTATATGAAATAAATAGTTAGAAATCAAAGATTATTACTGGCTACAAGAGGTGAGAAGAAGGGAAAGAGGAACATTTTTGCCTAAGGAGCATCAAGTTTTAATTGTGGTAGAATGCTATGAAAAAGACAAAATGGGTACGTAATTTAAAGAATGTCATCAATGTCACTGAATTGTATGTCAAAATCATTAAGATGGCATGTGTTTTATTATGTTTAACAATAATTTTTTTAAAAAATAATTGAAACCAACAAACGTCTCTGGGTTTATCACACTCCAGTATTGTGCCCATGACAGCTATGTTAACTTGTCAGATATCCTTAGAATTCTCAACTCAGAGCTACAATCAATCATTGCCAACCATTTTTGCTATCCTGGTGACCCTTGATGCCACACAGCCAGAATGACAGTCTCAAGAAGACAGCAGCCCACATGCACCTCCTGTAAGAAGCTCTCCCAGCTCTTACTTTTTAGACATATAACATCCTTAACCTGTAAAGAGTTGCAGTTTTGTGTATCATTTAAGACAAAAATATCAACCGAAGTAAGTTCCCCCTCTCAGTGATTCCCAAGACTTTGAGTGTAACACCTAGTTAAAAGCAAATGTCCTGGCTGTTAATGCAGCTCTAAACACCTAAGGAAAAGGCAGCCCAAATTGTTGCAAAGAGTTTTATGTGGTATATCCATAAAGATACATGCCAACGTTTTTACATATGTAGCAGTGACATTTATTATGTTCATCATGTTGTATAACCATCATTACTATTAATTTCCAAATTCAGTAAACCATTTTTTTCTAGTAGGCTAGAAGAAAATAAAAATTAAGCAGGTAACAAAAATGTCAAATGTTTAAAAAAACAGTCTAACTGCTAGTAGAATGTGGTAAAATAAAACAAAACATTCCATATAACTGTGTGGGAGGACAATTTTAGGGTAAAAAGAACTTAAAATATATTCACACAATTTAAATTAGAGATTGAACTTTTGAGTATCTTATCTGCTAAAAATATATTGCATCAAAATATTAAACAAAGATGTGCTTATAGCAGTCAAGGGGGGAAGTTAGCAATATTCAAATAATTTCAGACATATCCTCTTGATGAGATAATACAACACTAACATTGTATTCACAAAGTGTTTAGAATAACCTAGAACAAAGTCTATGCAGTAAAGTGGAAAAAGCACAAGATAAAATTGAAAGATTATTTCGTGTGGTTTATATGATTTATTTGAGTGATCTTTTTAAAAATAGCTATCTGTTAAGGTGTTGTTGTTAGGTGCTATCAATTAAAGTACAACTCATAGAGATTCTATGAACAGCAGGTCTGAACCCTATTCTATCCTCATTATCTCTGACAATCCCAGCCCATTACTACAGTCACTGTCAATCCATCTGGTTGCGTCTCCCTCTCTTTTGCCAATCCTCCACCTTTTTAAGTATCATACCCCTCTCCAAGGAATACCCTCTCCTAGCAACATGTCCAAAGTATGTGAAACGAAGCTTTGTCGTATTTGCCTCCATGAGCACTCTGGTTGTACTTTCTCCAAGACATATCTTTTTTTTTCTTTTGTCAGTCCATAGGATGTTCAGTACTCTTCACCAAAATCTCAGTTCAAACATATTAATTCCTCTCTGTCATCCTTATTGTCCAGCTCTCAGATACATTGAAGACATTGAAAAGACTATGAGCTCAATGAGGTGCAACTTAGTCTTAAAGTGACATCATTGCTCCTCAGTAATTTGGAAAGGTTCCTGACTACAAACTCCCAATGATCTCTGAGCTCCTAACTCCTGGCACCAAGGGTTGTACCAGGATTGTAGATCTAAGGAAGATGAATTTGTTGACAGTTTCAGTCTTATCTCCATCTATCATGATGTTGCCTATCAGTCCATCAGTGATGATTTTCATTTTCTTGATGTTGAGAAATAATCTATATTGAAAAATAATCCATACTGAAGGCTGTAGTCTTCAATCTGCATAAGAATTTCAGATCCTACTCACTGTCAGCAAGTAAGGTTGTGTTATCTGTATAATGGATGTTGTTAATGAGCCTGTTGCCACATTTTTCTTCAAAGGGTCTAGCTTCTTGAGTTATTTGCTCAGCATACAGATTGAATAGATATGGAGAAAGGATACAACCCTGATGTACACCCTTTCTCATTTTAAACCATTTATTTAAAACATATTT
>NW_006399827.1:10348255-10351777 GCF_000299155.1 Elephantulus edwardii
ATATTATTTAAATATTTAAACCTTGCTCTGTTCACACAACAGCCTCTTGATCTAGGTATAGGTTTCTCATGAATATAATTAAGTGTTCTGGGATTACCATTCTTCTCAATGTTAGCCATAATTTGTCATGATACCTGGTGGGGAGGGAGGATATCCTATAAATTATCCTAGAGAAATTCTTGCATAGAGGTACCAGGAAATGTGTACAAGAACATTTGAGAATTATTTACAAGAATAAAAACCTATCCACAGAAGATTAGATAAATAAAATTGGTGTAATTGCTCAAGGGAATACTAGTGATCAGTAACAACAAATGAACTTCATGATTGTGCTTCAACATGGATGATTCTCACAGTATTGATTTAAAAAAAAACAAAACAAAAACCAAACAAACTAATTCTAGTCACAAAAAATGTTGAGTATATGTATGTTGTTTGTATTGGGTTAGATACTGCTAATTGGCTTGGATTTACAGTGATGTCCCAGCTATGAAACACTGCCTGATCCAGCACCATCCTCACAATCTCTACTGTGTGTAAGCCTGTTCTTATAGCCACTGTGTCATTTAATCTCCTTGAAGGTCTTCTTCATTTTTACTGACCTTTATCAAGCCTGAGGTCTTTCTTCAAGGACGAACATCTTCTCAGAACATGTTCAGAACATGAGACTAAAGAGCATTCTGGCTATATGTTCTTCTTCCAAGACAGTTTACTATGCTGGTCCTAAATTTCAGCACATATCATGAATATGTGTATAATTAATTAGATCTTTAAGTTAAAGTAAAAGCTCACCTGATTGATGAAGTTACAATTAATGCTTAACATAATGGAAGGAGACTTTCTGATGTCATCAAATGATCCAAAACTGTTCTCTATTTGCATAGTAAAGCTATCCTGAGATAATTCATGTGAGTGGATATTTAACTTTTTAAATGCTTGCTATAAAAATAAAATGTTACAAGTAAAATAAAATGTTACTGTTGTTGTTGGATGTCATCAGGTTGACCACAACTCACAGTGATCCTATGAACGATGCTGGAAGTTATTGAAAATTAAAATAAAAGAAAAAAGAAAGATTTACTGTATTTTCAATTACTAGAACTCTGTTTACAGTTTCTTTTGAGACTTGGTATTATTTCAATTTGTTTTTATCATAAAATATTTTATAATTAGCAAATATAATGTTAAATTCTTTTTAAAATATATTTTAATAGTTATAATTTAGTCTCACATACTTTGGGCACATGGCCAGGAGGGACCAGTCCTTGGATAAAGACACTGGAAGGGTAAAGGGACAGCTCAGGCAACAAAGACCTTGGATGAGGTGAATTGACACAGTAACTGGAGTAATGGGGGTAGGTGTATTGGAGACTCAGGGCAAGGCAGGGCTCAAAGCTATTGTACAAAGAGGTCTTATGAGTTGCAGGCAACTCGATGGCACATAGCAATAAAAAATAATTTCAAATTCATATTCACAGTTTCAAGAATAATAAGCAGCTAGTTAGCCACCACACAGAATGCAAATTAGAACATCAACAATACATTTCTGATATTCTGTCAGTCTCTAGGCAATCATCTTCCTGCTCCTTTCTCTATAATAAACATTTTAAAATTTTATATTTATCATACTCTTGCCTATTTTTAAAGTTTCCATCTTCTAGATTTATCTCAAAGTGTTTTTCATTTTTACATCTTTTTAAACCCACCTAACAGGACACATTATATAGAAATTACACACGAGATTACATGATAAAATTCTGTAAGACCAATGCATGACCCTCACTAGATGAAAGATACAGAAATCAAATAGACAACATTTGTGTAAAAAGATGAGGGAGAAGCTCACTATCATCCATTGGAACAAAGCTGGGGTCCAATTGCTGAACAAAGCATCAATTGCTTAGGTGAAAGTTCAAAATGAAGCTGAAGAAAGTTAAAATAAATTCATGAGCACCAAAAATATAATCTTGAGTGTATCCCACCTGAAATAAAAGACAATCTTGAAAACAGATTTGGGGGGGAAAAACCCACCAAAAACAAAACCTAGATTTAACACATTGAACGCTAATGTCAGATGAATTGTAGGACGACAGCCAGGACATTTGAAAGAGAAGAAAGGAGAAAAAGATCAAAATGGATATGGAAAGGGACTCTGAAGTATGCTTTTGAATGTAAAATAGCTAAATCAAGTAGAAGAAATTATAATGTAAAAGAAGATATCAAAGGGTGGGTCGAGAAGTAAAAAAAAGCAACAACATTATAACAAAATATGCAGAGTTGGCGTTAGAAAACCAAACAACTGAAGGAAAAAATCAAGCCTTGAGTTGTCAAAACGGAAAGATTCTACAAACATCAAACAAGGAAGGAGGAAAAATAAAAAGAAAATATAAGGATGAAAATTTCATATGACCCAGCTATTCCACTGCTAGGAATATGCCCTCAGAAAAATTAGAACTGAGGCACAATCGAAGATTTGTACACCAGTGTTCATAGCAGCATTATTCACTAACACAAGAACAGAGAAACAGCCCAAATGTCCAACACAATCGAATGGACGGAGAAATTGTAATACATTCATACAATGGAATACTACGCAGGACTCAGAAGCAAAGATTTCAAAATTGCTCCATAGCTTTGGAGAGACTTGGAAAGCATTATGTGGAGTGTACTTGCTAACTCAGTCTCATAAGGACAAATACTGCCTAAGATCATTATTATAGAAGTAGAAAGATTAAACTAGTAAAAGGTGTATGAGGATCCAAGGGGGGCTGGGGCGGGGGAGCAGAATGGTGAGGATGGGCAGGGGAAATCATAGGCTTGCACAATTTGGTGAGTGGAGGGTATGTATGTAAAGGAAATGGGAAAGATCTGGCAGAGATCTGGAAAGACAGGGTAACTGAATGATGATTAATTTTATAAAATACACTGAATTGGAATGGTTATATGAAACACAATGTATATGAATTTTGTAAGTAAACCAATATAAAATAAAAATGGGGGGGAAAAACCCAGAAGAAATATACAGAGTCATTGTTCCAAAAAGAATTGCTAGATGTTCAACTATGATCAAGAATTGATAGTATTAGAGGAAGAAGGCCAAAATTCTCTAAAGACATTAGCAAAATGACAAGGTTTCTGGAGTTGATGGAATACCAACTGAAAATTTTAGCAAATAAATGCAAGGCTAGAAGTGCTCATTTGTCTATGCCAAGAAATTTGAAAGACAGTCATCTGGTCAAGCATCTAAAAATGAGAGATCCAACTGTAAATGGAAATTATCTATCAATATCATTAATATCACATGTTGTTGTTGTTATGTGCCGTCGAGTCGTTTGCGACTCATAGCAACCCTATGCACAACAGCCCAAAACTCTATCCTGCGCCAACCGCACTGCCTCTGACACACCCATCCCGACTACCCCAGTCACCACCAAATCAATCCATCTCATAGAGGGTCTTCCCCTCCTGCGCCGTCCCTCCACCCTCCCAAGCATGATGTCCCTCTCCAAGGACCCGTCCCTC
>NW_006399827.1:10353047-10355950 GCF_000299155.1 Elephantulus edwardii
CTCTTGCTCATATGTTATTTCTTTAAATTCCTCTGTATCTGCCAATTCCTTTCTATATAATGACTCAGTATATTCCTTCCATCTTCTTTTAATACTTCTTTCCCATACTAAAAGTAAAAAGGTACATTAATTCTAATAAAAGCAAAGGAGTTTGGCATCTTAGTTTGTCAAATTGTATTGTATAAGCCTGTGCAGGGTTATGAGTTATTTATTATGGCCCTTCCAGCCATAGTGTTTTTAACTCCTACTAAATTATTAGAATGTTGTTATATGCCATGAAGTTGGAACTGACTCATAGCTGACCCTCCAGCGAGTTTTCAAAAGCTGTAAATCACATGGGAGGAGATTAGCCATCTTTTTCTCCTTTGTAGCAGCTGATGGATTTGCTGCATTTGCAATGCAACAACTTTCTGCTAGGTCACCAGCCAGAACAATGCAGATGTGAAAAGTATCTTTGACCCACCAAGGGGATTGAATGTTAACTACTTAGTAATGTAAGTAGCCCTGTCGTGGGGTGAAGCCATGCCATTATCATGTATGGAACTCTACTATGAGGTTTGGTTCGTTTTCTCATCGCACTAGACTTCAAATGAGTCACCCCAGAGTCAGGAGAGAGGTGACTCGATCTCACTGACAAGGAGGAAAAAGAGACAGAAATGTGAGCTTATCCTTTGACCTGAGATCCCTTGGTGAAACCTCTTAGATCCAGTAGATAGAACAGTAACCTTTGATGAAGTAGATAGACTAAGAGAAGAGGTAATAGTAGAATTAAAGTTACAAACAAAAATATCTGAGTGGCTGAATGGAAAACCAGCTTGTTTTGTAAACCTCCAGTCAAATCACAATTAAAAAAAAAAGTAGTGGCCGAAAAACTGCTGTGAAAGGCAGATGCAGTGGCAACAGAACCAGAAGACCGGTTGAAAACAGAGTAGTTGCTTCTCAGCTCACAGAGCAAGAAAACTGAACTCCAGGAGGGAAAACAGGAGGATTGCCTGCAGAGAGGGTTCCCTGGGACATTTGTTGGGGATCTAGGCTTGCCAGCCAACAGAGCTGGAGCCAAGTGCCTCAACCGTTAGGCTTGCTACTGGAGTGGGGTACTTTGGAAGCATTTAAATTGGCACAGCTGTGCTAAAAGTTTTTGTAACACCAGAATAGTGTAGAGGTCAAGGCCAAGGGCCAATTGGCCAGAGAAAGGCCTGCCTTTGGGCACAGCTGAGTAGCAAGGCTGTCCTGATTGAACAACTATATCTTGAGTGTTGCTAATCCTGGGCTGTAATCTGTTACTTCCCCAATAAATCCTATAACTGTGAGCATTGTTGTGAGTTCTATGTGGTCATTGAAAACACAGAATGCTTCGAAGAGAGGCGGTGTCAGAATTGGGGAAATGGTTGAAAAGTGGGAACATGCCTGATCTCATAAGAATCAGCCATGGGCTGTTGATGCTGATTTTTATTCTCCCCTACTCTTGAAGTTAGGGAGCTCAGATATTGTCTCCATGTCATTTTTATAGCCTGGAACAATTGATTGTAATAGGTTACCTGTATGGCTAAAAATAGCTCATGAATACTATAGCATCTTGCTTCATTCTCAGAGCCTGAATCTAGGGGCTCTACAGATTGAGAAATATTACTCAAGATCAGCTTTTCTGGTTCCAGCATTTACCTGAGAAGAGCATAAAGTAGGAAATGGAGAAATAATATCATAAAACATGGCTAATACTCTGATATAAGCGGTGTCACAGTTCTTCTTTACAGGTCAACTATGCTTCAAAGAGATGACAAGATTAGAATTTGGACTCTTGAATGCTCAGAGTCTACATTTATGCCCTTTCTATACCAGTTCTCTCATATTGTATTTTTTTTAAAAAAAAACAACCCATGTATATATCAAAATTTATTTTTAACAAACATCCAAAATTGGAAATCCAGATGAATAAAAATTAAACTTCCATCTATATCTTGCTTTATTTAAAAAAGCCCTTTATTATATCATATCTAAGTGTATAACTTAAAACTGTAAAACTTTTTTTTATAATTTTTATTGCAGTTTTAATGAAAGTTTACAGAAAACTTGGATTTCTATTCATTCATTATTGCACATTTTCCTCCCTACCCTCACCCCAAACACTATAAAACTTCTTGAAGAAAAATCTTTGGAACTTTGGGTTAGATTACATAAAATTATTAAGTCTTTATTCTTCAGTAGAGTCTGTTAAAAGAATAAAAGTACAAGCCACATACTCAATTCATTGCCATGGAGTCAGAACTGACTCATAACTAACCCCCCAGTGGTTTTTCAGAAGCTGTAAATTGCTTGGGCAGAGAGTGCTCAACCTTCACTATCAGAGCAGCTGATGGATTTGAACCATATGCTTGTGGGTTGACAATACAACTCCTTACTTACTAGGCTACCAGAATTCCCACCAGAGTTGCAGACTGGGGAGAAATAGTGGCAAACCATATATCTAGTAAAGGGATTTTGTATAGCATATGTAAGAAACCCTCAAAAACAATAATAGAATATATATGATAAGGATTAGCCCCTGCCCCACCTGAATCAGAAAGACTGAAGAGTGCATCAGCTCAAACTGCTCTTAACTGCTTTGTTGTTGTTGTGTACCGTTTAGTCAGAATTGATCCACAGCTGAGCCTCCGGCATTTTCAGAGGCAGTAAATCGTATGGGAGGAGATTGTCCATCTTTCTCCGGTGGAACACAGCTGATAGATTTTTTTTTTTTTTAGAATCAAAATTTATTTGTAAAGATTTTTTCAATTCATAAATAGTACAAAAACAGAAATTTACTTCGATTTTTTTAACATAAGTTAAAACGTTTGTCTGAGGCACCAATACATTCACATACAGATCCCCAGTTCCCAGGTTCAGTCAGCAGGTTAATGTTAACA
>NW_006399827.1:10356625-10362364 GCF_000299155.1 Elephantulus edwardii
TAATGAATCCCTCCCTCTTGAGATTAACATAAAGAGGAACTTGGCCTTACTGTAAAAGATTTCACCATTATCCTTTGTTTTGTACTTCCTTGTGATTCTATATAAATACTCAGAGAAGCATGGCTCGAGGTCTTCAGTCGAGAACTGCTGACCCGCTGTTTAATGCTCTCTGCTCTATCTCATTCCTGGCTGTTTGTCTCTTTATTATTAATTATAAAATTATTCTGTTCTTTGGGACCCTCGGTCTGCAACAATATACAATATTTTCTTGGGTTATTTCCTTATCAAACAGATTTAATTAAGTACAATGATATTATATAAACCTGATTAATATCTTTTCTGATTTTAAACCAAACAGTATCCTCTTGTTCCATTCAAATGGTCACCTCTCGGTCTACGGACAAGTTTCACATGCATACTATTAAAGCTCTGGAATTATCATTTTTCACAATGTTATCCATAATTTATTACGATTCACAGAGTCACATGCCTTTGTGTAGCCAACAAACATAGGAAAACATCTTTCTGGTATTCTCAGTTTTCACTAAAGATCCAAGCAACTTCAACAATTACATCCCTTATTTCATGTTCTCTTCTGAATTCTATTTGAATTTCGGGAAGTTTTTTGTCAGTTACTGCTGCAATCATTCTTTAAATTGTTGTTGTTATGTGCTGTTGAGTTGCCTGCGACTCATAGCGACCCTATGAAAAACAGTCCTAAACCCTGCTCTATCCCTTGCCAATTTTATTGTCTCCAACACACCTATCCCCTTTACTCCAGTGACTGAATCAATCCATCTCATGAAGGGTCTTCCTCTCCTGTGCTGTCCCTCCACCCTCGAAAGCATGATGTCCCTCTCCAAGGACTGATCCCGCCTTGTAACTTGTCTAAAGTATGTCAGATGAAGTTTCAGAATCCTTGCCTTCAAGGAGCATCTTGGTGTCTGATGCATAGTAAATAACTGCAGAGACCATGGGCTGTATCAGGTGCACCTTAGTCGGTAGACTGACATCATTACTCTAAAGTACTTTGGAGCGGTCTCTGACAGCAAGCAGACTTTTCCAATGTAATTCAGCTTTTAATTTCCTGGCTTCTGGTACCAAGAGTGCTGATAGCAGAGACAAGTAAACTGAAGCTGACAACAATCTCAATCTCTTCATCATCTATCATGATGCTGCCGATCGGCCCAGTGCTGAGAATATTTGTTTTCTTGATGTTGAGCTTCAATTAATATTGACGGCTGTAGTCCTTGACCTTCTGCAGCAAGCTCTTCAGGTCCTCCTCAGTTTCAGCAGGCAGGGTTGTGTTATCTGCATAATGCAGATTGTTTATGAGTCTATCGTCAATCCTGATGTCACAATTCTCCAAATAGAGCCCAGCCTTCCGGATAATCTGTTCCACATATAGATTGAAAAGATATGGAGATATGACACACACCCTTCCCAATTTTGAACTATGCAGTGTTTCCTTACTCTGTTTTGATAACTGCCTCCTGGTCCAAGTATAGGTTGCACATAAGCACAACCAAGTGTTCTAGGATTTCCATTCTTCTCAGAGTCAGCCACAGTTTGTTGTGATCCACACAGTCAAATGCCTTTGCATAGTCAATGAAATACAGATAGACATTCCTCTGGTACTCTCTGCTTTCAGCCAAGATCCATCTGACATTAACTATAATATCCCTAGTGCCACGCCCTCTTCTAAATCCAGCCTGCACTTCAGACAATTCTCTGTTGATGTGCTGTTTCAGTCTTTGGATAATCTTTAGCAGAATCTTGCTTGCATGTGATAACAATGACACAGTTAGATAATTTCTACACTGTCAGCTCACCTTTCTTTGGAATGGGAAAAATATAGATCTCTTCCAGTTGGACAGGTGGTTGTCCTCCAGATTTCTTGGTACAACTTGATGAGCACATCCTGGGCAGCGTCTGTTTGTTGAAATATGTTAATCGGTATGCCATCGATTCCTGGGGACTTGTTTTTTGCCAATTCTTCCAGAGCATCTTGAACTTCTTTCATTACCACAGGCTCTTGCTCATACATTGTTTCATGAATATTGTTGTTGTTGTTATGTGCCGTCGAGAGGGTCAAGGACTGTAGCCTCCAATATGGATTGAGGCTCAATGTCAAGAATACAAAGATTCTCACCACTGGACCAGTTGGCAGCATCAGGATGGATGGTGAAGAGGTTGAGACTGTTCACAGCTTTAGTGTGCTTGGCTCCACAGTCAACACTCTTGGTACCAGTAGCCAGGAAATTAAAAGGCACATTGCCATGGGAAAGTCTGCTGTTAGGGACCTCGCCCAAGTACTGAAGAGCAATGGTGTCTCTCTGGAGACTAAGGTGCATCTGATACAGGCCATGGTCTTTGCAATCACTTGTTATGCATCAGAGAACTGGACAATGACCAAGGAGGATAGAAGGAGAATTGATGCCTTTGAGCTGTGGTGCTGGAGAAGAGTACTGAGAGTACCAAGGACTGCTAGGAAAGCAAACAGATTCATTCTGGAAAGGGTTAAACTGGGTGGATCCTTGGAGGCAAGGATTCTGAGGCTCCGTCTAACATACTTTGGACATGTTGTAAGGAGAGACCGGTCCTTGGAGAAGGACATCATGCTTGGGAGGGTGGAGGGACAGCGCAGGAGGGGAAGGCCTTCTGTGAGGTGGATTGATTCAGTGACTGGGATAATTGGGATGGGAGTGTCAGAGACAGTGCGATTGGCACAGGACAGAGCAGAGTTTAGGGCTGTTGTACATAGGGTCGCTATGGGTTGTTATGAGTCATGGAAATTACCATCAAAACATTTTTACTTTTGTAATTGGAAGCATCATGATAGGTGGTGAAGAGGTTGAGATTGTTAACAGCTTTAGTTTGCTTGGCTCCACAGTCAACACTCTTGGCACCAGCAGCCAGGAAATTAAAAGACATATTGTGATGGGGAGGTCTGCTGTTAATTTCCAAAGTACTGAAGAGTAACGATGTCACTCTAGAAACTAAGGTGCACCTGATACAGGCCATGGTCTTTGCAATCACTTGCTATGCATCAGAGAGCTGGACAATGACTCGGGATGATAGAAGGAGAATTGATGCATTTGAGCTGTGGTGTTGGAGAAGAGTATTGAATATACCATTGCTTGCTAAGAAAACAAACAGGTTTGACCTAGAGAGGGTGAAATCAAGCTTCTACTTGGTGGCAAGGATTCTGAAGCTTCATTTGACATACTTTGGACATGTTGCAAGGAGGAACCAATCCTTGGAGAAGGATGTCATGATTGGGAGGGTGGAGGGACAGCTCAGGAGAGGAAGATCCTCTATGAGATGGATTGATTCAGTGACTAGGGTAATGGGGATAGGTGTGTCAGAGACAGTGAGATTGGCACAAGTTAGAGCAGGATTTAGGGGTGTTGTACATAGGGTCGCTATGAGTTGTATGCAACTTGACGGCACATAACAACAACAACGACAATTATATTATCGATGCTGTTCAATAATTTCCATTTTCTGTTGGACTCACTTTCTGCACAATGGATTCACATATGGATCTCTTCCAATGAGTTGGTCAAATAGGCAACATCATGATAAACAGAAATAAAATTGAGGCTGTCAATGATTTAATTTCTATCCACAATCAACACTGCATGGTAGCAGCAGTCAAGAAATCAAAAGATGTGTTGTATTGAGATAAACTGCTGTCACTGACCTCTCCAGAGTACTGAAGAATCACAATGCCCCTTTAAATGGTGAAGTGCCCCTGAGCCAAGTCATGGTGTTTTTAATTGCTTCCTATGGACCTGAGTTGGAAAACAGAAGAATTGACACCTTTAAACTGTGGTGTTGGAGAATAATATGGACTATCCCATGGGTGGATAAAAAAACAAACAATTCTGTCTTTTTTGCTTCTTAGAGGCAAGGATAGTAAAACTTTGTCTCACATACTTTGGCATGTGTAAGGAGGGGCCAGTCCTTGGAAAAATACATCATGCTGGGTCAGAGAAAGAGAGCAAGACCGTCAACAAAATCAGTTGACACAGTGACTGAAATAATGGATTCAAGCTTATTAGAGATTGTGCAGGTGGTGGAGGCTAGGACAAGGTTCTGTCTGATGTGTTGTATGTGTGACTATAAGTCTGACTGCAGCCAACTCAACAGAACATAACAACAGCAAGAGTGAGGGCTCTGCTGGTGTAGTCTGTAGGGAATCAAATCTCTGGATGTTCAGCTCTACCGGCAGCTCTGAAGAAGGACGGGCCATTGCCTCATTTCCTCCCATGTGATTTACAAGCTGTGGATATTCAGAGGGTCAGCAATAAGTGAGTTGTGGCTAAAATGGCAATGAGTGTTCAGAAATGAGAGAATGAGCAATAGAGTGAGGAAAAGAGCCTTGACCACTCACAGAGGTGCCCTGAAATTAGACCTAAAGATCTACTTCCATAAGGTCACACAGCTTTGAAAACTCTAGAACAAGTCTCCTCTGCACACACGGTCTCCATGTGGCTCAGTGGGTGTTTTTTTGGTTTTTGTTTTTTGTTTTTTGTTTTTGTTTTTGTTTTTTTTTTCTTATGGATTTTTGTTATTTTGAGACAAGGGAGATCACTCTGGAGAATACTACTAGTCAGCGTTTCCAGGAAGTCTTCAAGTTAACCAGATCCTAACTATTTTACCTGGGAGGCAGGACAAGCTTTGCTGCTTTAGTATTCTGGAAACTGTTCCATCCTTCGTAAGCCTGAACAAAGAAAAGGAAAAGAAGAAACCTTCCCCTTCTTATTCCTCAGTTCTCCTTCCAGGTCAATGTTCCCTCCTGGAAGCTGGAGGGGCTCCCAAATGCTGCTTTCTCTAGAAGGTCTTCCTGACTTCCTTGGGTCATTCGAATCTACAACCAATTGCTTCCTTGCAGCAGGGATCCCTGGGAAGTCAGAACCTGTGGTCACCCCTTCTTCGTTCTAATTCTTCACTGCTGTCCTCCTCCCATGGATTAAAAAACCTGGAATTCACCACCTTCAATTTGACTCCCACTCATAGCCGCCCCTCTGTAGGGTTTCTAAGGTTGTAAATTTTAACAGGAGATTACCCACCTTTTCTCCTGAGGAACAGCTGAGAGATTCAAACCGCCAGAGACACAGTCTTTTGCTAAGCCTCAAAATACCCTGTGGACGAGGTTTCCAGAACTCCCATGGATTATGCAGCAACTAATGATGGTTTGAGCAATTTTCCTGATAAATCAAAGCAACCAATATAGACTTTGTTAAGGAGCCCTGGTGGTGCTGGCCTGGTTTACGTGTTGAGCTGCTAACTGAATCCACCTGCTCTGTGGGGAAAAGTTGAGGCAGTTTGAGCTCATTAAGATTTACAGCTTTGGAACAAGGATGCATCCAGAGGACATTATGCTAAGCAAAACAAGTCAGGCAAATACAGTTTAGGACTTAAGGGAGCTCTGATAGATTAGTGGTAAGGAATTGCACGGCCAGTGCAAAGATATGTGGTTCAAACCTACCAACAGCTCTGATTTACTGACTTACTGCCTCTGAAAACCTGCTGGAAGATCAGGTAAGGGTCAGTGCGGCTTGACAGTACACGACAACAGTTTGAGACTAATATTAGGAAAAGCTAAGGTGACACAACCCTGCTTGCTGAAACTGAAGCGCCTGCTGCAGAGTGTCAAGGACTGCAGCCTACAATATGGATTGAGGCTCAATGTCAAGAAGACAAAGATTCTCACCACTGGACCAATTGGCA
>NW_006399827.1:10362869-10364772 GCF_000299155.1 Elephantulus edwardii
TGGGATGGGAGTGTCAGAGACAGTGCGATTGGCACAGGACAGAGCAGAGTTTAGGGCTGTTGTACATAGGGTCACTATGAGTCTCAAGTGACTCGACAGCACATAACAACAACAGCAACAACAAGGAAAGGTTTACACACAGAGAGAATCAGGCTTGCATGATTCAAAATTAAAGAGATGAGAGTAAAAAATAGTAAATAGTTACAAGGCATCTCCCAAGATGGGGAAAGGAAAAGGCAATACCCAGCCCAATATTACCAAAAGAAGGGAAGGGCAGTGAGGTATAGAAGGATTAATAGAAATCAGAATTACAGGGAAGAAGTGGAGGAAATATCATTACATTGTGGGCATTGAAATGACTATTATAGAGCAAAATGTATATAAATGGCTGAATGAATAAACTCAACCACCTGGAAAGTCAACGGAAGGCAGCATGAGTTGGAATCAATTTGATGGCAGTAGGTCTGGGTTTTCAGACTTTGCCAGAGATTATGGTTAGATTTAAGAGGCATCTTCTCTTTTTTAGAATTTTTTTTAATTTTGACTGTGATTTTAATGAAAGTTTACGGAAAAGTTAGATTTTCATTCATTCATCGTTGCACATTTTTACCCTCTCTTTATCTCTCCCCGAGTTAACTTTTTTTTTAAATTCATTCATTATTACACACACCCAGTCCCTCTTCGGGACCTTCTAAGAGTCAAATCTCTATGCACATCAAACAAGTTCTTCAATAGGGTGGAAAGAAAAGCCACGGACTGGAAAAGAAAATATTTGGTAATGACATATCTGATAAGGGACTCATATCTAAAATTTGCAGACTACTCCAGCACCTCAACAAGAAAAAGTTAAACAACCCAATCACAAAATGGGCACAGGATATGAATAGACACTTCACCAAAGAAAGCATTCAGATGGCAAACAAACACATGAAGAAATGTTCAAAACAAGAGGCATCTTCTTAACTTTTCATGCAGCAGATGACCAGGAAAAGCTATAGGTCGGCATGTATATATATGGAACTCTGGTGGCCTAGTGGTGAGAAATTGTGCTGCAATTTTGAAGGCACGCTAATCAAGGCCACTCCTGCTCTGTCAGAGAAAGCTGGGTAATCCTCTCCTGTGATTAACTAACTGTCTCTGAAAAGCCACTGGAGGGTCAGCTGTGGGTTGGTTCTGACTCTATTGTACACAACAACAACAAAAACAACAAAAAAAATATATATATAGCTTGATCTGAGTGGTGCTAGAGGATGATGTAGGTAAAAACATTTGGGACCAGGACTGTACTTGTAATAAGACTGGGAATGGAGGGTGGATAGGTGGGGAGTTAGATTTCTAGGAATCAGAATGAAAGGACAGCAAAGTTTGTCAGGCATCATGTCCTCCTCCCTTTTTAAGATTCCCCCCCCCCCGTTCATTTAACAAAACCAACCAAAGTTTTCAAAAGAAATATCTATAACACAAGAACACCATGCAAATTTGTTCATCAAATTCATTATTTGTTCCTTTTTTCTTTGTATGTATTTTCTCTTCTTCCTCCATGTATCTGATATATGCAGTATCTTTTTCCAAGTTTCCGATGGATTTCACTTTTGGTGGCAAGAAATATCCAACATGCACCTTTGATCAGCAGTCATTGAACTTCTATAAACTGAAAAGGAAAGAAATCAAACATGGTCAGCCAGATTAAATGGATATATTCCTGGAATTCCATTTTTTTTCAACAAACTTTTTTTTTAACTGTATTATTTTATGTGTACCATCAAATATACTGAGTCATTGTATAGAAAGGAATTGGCAGACACAGAAGAATTTCGTGAAATAACATATGAGCAAGAGCCTATGGTGATGAAGGAAGAAGTTCAAGCTGCTTTGAAGGAAATAGCAAAAAATAAGGCACCCG
>NW_006399827.1:10367207-10380780 GCF_000299155.1 Elephantulus edwardii
AATCGGGATGGGTGTGTCAGAGGCAGTGCGGTTGGTGCAGGATAGAGCAGGGTTTAGGGCTGTTGTGCATAGAGTCGCTATGAGTCGGAAATGACTCGACGGCACATAACAACAACAACAACAACCATCAAATCAGATCTGACTGGTACAGGAGGAGATTATCCCCTCCTTCTCTAGCAGAGCATCTGGTGGATTTGAACCTCATACCTCTGGGATTGCAGTGCAGCGTCTTGCCACTAGGCCTCCAGAGCTCCCTTGGAATTCCATTTTCATGTATTTCAAATTCTTTATTTTGAACAGAAAGCTACCATATAATGCAACTATGAACATGTTGTTATTTTTAGTTGCCATCAACGGTCCAATGAACAACAGAGCCAAGTCTTCGCTACTCTGTGACATCCTCACCATCTCTGACATACTGGAGCCCGTTGGCACAGTCACTGTGTCAATCCATCTTGTTGAGGGTCTTTTTTTCCCTTTTGTCTGATCCTCTACCTCTTCCAGTATGCTGTCCTTTCCCAAAGAATAGCCCCTCCTGACAGCATACTCAAAGTATGGGAGAGGAAATTCTACTGTCTTTACCTCTAAGGAGCACCCTGGTTGCACTTCAGATCTCAATCCAGGGAAGCAGGTCTTCCCATATTTCAGTTGAAGGGATATTAAACTCAAACCACCAAACATGGTGTTCTTTGAGGCCACATCAGAGGGGGGTATCTGCCTTCTGAGTCAGCAGTGAGGTTGAGTACCGAGTGGTCTTCAGACATAGACTCCATGGTGGGAGACTGCAGCCATTCCTCTGAGTCACCTAGGCCTGGCTGCTGAACTCAGCTTGGAATGTCGCTGGCAGCCCTACGGGCCTTGGGAGGAGGAGGGGAGATGAGTCACTGTGCACCCGGTATGAATGAGCAAACCCCAAATGCTCTTCTGCTGATGCCATTTTCACTCCTGGGTCCCTGACTAAGGATCCAAGAGGGGCTGGGAAGCATAACCTGGGTTACCTTTCAAAATGGGAGAGCCCATCACCCCCTGCCCACACCTTACCTCTCTATTTCCCTCACTTCTAAGCCTCCTCAGACACCCCCTGTCCTGTACACTATACCTATCTGGACTCTCAGCCTTTGTATCTGAGTTTCTGTCCCTTTGTAGTACCGTCTCTGACCTCTGTATTCTGAAAATTCTCTGCATAGATACTAGGGCCTTTGGGATACATTTGATCAGGACAATTGTCCTATCAACTGAATATATTGAATTTTTTGGACCAAGTCCAGTCGGCCCTTTCAATCTCCAGAAACTTCCAAGGATCTTTTTTCCATTCCCTTGCCCCAACATGCCCTGTGAGGGCCATGGTTCCCCTCCCCGGGAATTTGGCTTCTCTGGTATCTTCTCCAGATCCTTCCCACCTTGCTTCCTTGATGCTTGTACATATATCACAGAAAGACAGCACTTGCAGACTTGAACTGGAAGGCAATGCTAATCAGCTGTCTTCACAAGCCTCCCTTGAGCCATGCTGGCACCTCCCTCAGAGCCCTGGAGCATTCTTCTCTTGTTTGTCCACAGCCAGGCAGGAGGGCCAAAGGTTAAAAAAAAACACCACAAAAAAAAAAACCAGGATAAAAGGAAATTACAATAAAATATAAAATGTTTGGAGAGGGAAAAAAAAGTGGAAGGGTAGAAATATAAGGCTGAAGAAAGATTCCCTCCAAGAAAGGGTGGGATGGAGGCTTAAAAAACAACTGGCCTTGGGGTCAGGCCAGTCCAACAAACAAATCCACTAGGCAAGGACTCAGGGCTCTGAAGCCCATTCAAGAACCTTCCTTGAAGATGCTGGCATCACCAAAAGGTTCTGGTTCAACACCATGTAGATGTTCTAGGGAATGGTATCCATTCTTTGGGGATACCTTCTCTGCCTCCAGGCAGGGGTGCTCAGATTGGAGAGCTATTGACAAAATCCTTATGACTCTGTGAACTGTGTTGCCCAACAAGAAGAAAGACCCCAGCAGCTTTGTTCCCCCTTTAGAGATAAAATCTGAAATGAGGTCTCAACTCTGCCTGTTAGTAGCTGGGATACAGTATTTAGAGAGCTTTTCCAGAGAAAAGTTTTTCTGATGGTTGGAAATGAGTGGGTAGGTGGGAGGAGGTTTCTAGGAAGCAGAGGGGAGTTACACTCCTAGTCCAGTTACCTCTCATCCCACACAGGCACTTAATTTCATGCTGAATCTGCTCCCAGGTTGAGGAGTTCACCTGGAAAGAAAGATGGCAGGTATTAAGCCCTGAAGCTAATTGGCAGGGCATGCACTCACATTTACGGTTCAGTGTACCTATGAAGAAAGGGAAGGGGAGGCTAGGGAAGAGGGCCTTGAGGGGTCTACTAAACTATATCCCTTCTAGACTGATGACCTCTCTGATAGAAACATGTGCCAGGTACTTGGAGAAAGGCAAAAGGCACACCTCGGGAAGTCTTGGGACTGCTAGAGAAATCTAACCCTTAAACCTCCTGTGTGATGAGGAGAACATAACGCTGGCACACATCCCTGTCCTCAGAGAGTCCCTAGCCTGATCAAGGATATGCAGCTTCTGTCCTGGGAAGTCTGCCAATTTGACAGCAAAGCATCTTAACTAAAGGATCTTCAGTCTTATGGAAGAGACAGGACCATCTAGTTCTCTCATGTAAAGAGCATGCATTTGGGTAGAAATTAAGTCTTTTCAATCTTTATACCTAGATCAAGTAGCTGTCTTCAACTTTCTCCATGTTCCCAGGTAGAAATGTGCCTCTACTCTGTCTTGCCCTAAGCATGAAGATAATTTGAGCCTAAGTTCTTCCTTTACCTCACTACCACCAGGAAACCCCTGTTCTCCAGGTTCTCTTGACCCTGTGCCTCTCATTTTCCAATCTCTTTGCTCAGCCATCTCTGGGACAGTCCCTAGACATTACCACCGTGCCAAAATCATGGGGCTTTGCCTATCACTTGGACTCAGACAACCCTCCCACCCAATCCTCTCAGGGCAACAAATGAGGGGGGTTTGTGTGTGTATGTGTAGCGCTGGGCCTTGTGCCCAGAGGAGAGGAGGGGGAAGGAGAATGGGGGTACTTAAGATACTCTACCCACAGGCAAGCCCCAGACAGCAGTTGGAGATACCCAAAATGTTAATTACCAATTAGTGTAGTTCAAGTGGAAAGGGCAACTTTATTATGTGTAAAATGGACTTAATGTGGCAGGAGCTGTGGGTTTAATTTCTTGAGATAAGATGCTTTTAGGCTAATCAGCTGGTCTCTGATGCCTGGATATAAAAGCAGACTTCCTCGAAGCAATTTTGCAGGAAGACAGGAGGAAGAGAGACCCTGTTCTGTCCTTCTCCTGGAAGAACTCGAGAGGAAGTCTGGTAAGAGAGAAGCTGGGATTGATGATGGCCTGGGTGACTGGAGAGGAGGGGACCTTGACAAACCAGAGATGCTTAGCAACCTGGCATCTCGCTTCTTCTTCCTCCATATAAGAGACAGGAAGGTAGCTCTGACTGCTGCTTTAACAGTCAGATAGCCAAAGCAGGAAGATGAGGACATGCAGTGTGCAGATCTATAGATTTACCTCTGGTTTTCAGACCATGGAAGGAAGATTCTCCTCTGATCTTTCTCTTTACCAAAGACTCGTGGTACAATAGATGAAGCTGGAAGTAGAAAGGTAAAGGTCATACTACTGGAAGACTTTCTCTAACAAACTTGAGAAGGGGAGAGAGTAGGTGGTTTGATGTGTAGTTTTAATTTAGGGCAAGAGGGTTCCAATCATTTAAAGGATAGTCATTTAAAGAGCAGGAAGGCTGGTTGATATAAACCTAAGAAGACTCCAAGGAGATAATGTTGCCAAATCATATAACTATGAAGTTCAGCCCAGGAGCCAGGAGATGTGCCAAGAAGGAGACAGGTGGGATGCACCCGAGCTCACAGGTCTTTATCTTCTCTGAATGTCTCCTTCACTACTCTTCTCTCACCCTACTCGGACTCTATCTATGAACAAAGTAAACCAAAAGCAAGTTTCCCAGGCTCCATGTCCCTTCTAGTCACTATCCAGAAGCACAGCACCCTCCGCACAGTGTTGCTCTAGTCAGTGGTCAGAACCCTCCTCATGCAGGCTGCTCTCTCAGTATAATGCTTCCCGCCTTATTCTGCTCCTTTTGCCTCTTTGCGCAGAATAAAAACCTTTGGAAGATGATGGCCTTGAAGACCTTCTCTCTGCTCCTGATGTCCCTGGTCCTGACAGCAGTGCTAGGGGAGAAAGAGGAGGCTCACTCCAGGTAGGAGTAACAGGAAGGGAGGGATCAATGGCAGAGGAGAGGGCTGGGGGATGACTGGGTTCTGGAGTCTGTTGAGGGAGATGAGAGAGAATAAGGGATCCTAGGCCAGGACGAGAAAAGCTCAAGGGGGAATTTTCCAGCAGTCTGAGTGAGACTAGAACTAGAGGATATTATAAACTACTGTTGCAGCAAGAGAGACATCAGGAAAGTGGATGTCTTAGTGGTTAAGTATCTGAAGATGATGACAGACTCTCCCTTCCTGGCAAAGCTTTAACCATGTCTTTTTTGGTTGTACTTAATACAATTTTGTAGGTCTCAAGCGTCCACAAATGGTTTTTAAGTCTTTTTTCTTTTTCTTTCTTTCTTGTTTGTACCATCGAATCAGATCCAGCTGGCACAGGAGGAGATTGCCTCTCCTTCTCCAGTGGAGTATCTGGTGGATTTGAACCACACACTTCAGGATTGCAGCACAGTTGGCTGCCACTAGGCCAGCAGAGCTCCCTCACAAATGGTTTTACTGAGCAAACGGGTCCAAGAGGCAACAAAGAACCACAGAGATGTAAATCCTGTGAGGATAAGTAGGCATTATTATAAAAGAACAGAGCAGGCAGCTCTGATTGTGGTTTCAGGGACCAAGAGAGGCTCGACTGAGGATAGAGTTGGGCATTCTCAGATTCATGAACAAGCCGTATGCCCAGGTAAAATTTCCGGCAATGGCTACCAGGAACGTTCACATGGTGAGGAAGCCTGATGTAGATGCTATGAAGCTAAATCTTGAGCCAAACTGCTTGTGGGTAAATCCTGACCCTGCTACCTATGCAATAAGAGAAATTTCTCTCTCTAAACTTTGGTTCCTTGGTTTATAAACTGAGGATACTAAATAGTGCTAAGCATACAGGAGTGTCAAGATAAAATGAGTTTATAGATGAGAAGGTTAGGAGTTCTTACTCACTTTAAGTACTGTCCTGTAATAGTTTACTATTTTTGTCATCAAATGTGAACTAAAGAACTGAATCAAGAATTGGAAGGGTAAGAGGAATAAAGAACATGTTCAGTCCTTTGAGATGAGAGGAACCTGGATCCCTCTGGGCCTAGACTCAAGAAGGTACACACTGAGAATGCAGGAGGATGGAACCTTGGATCAAGACTACATGGAGTTAATGGAGTGGCAACAGGTGTCTCCATAAAAACTACCAAGAAATTGGCTGGTTTGCCTGCTTCCTGTTAGCAGCAACCTTTAATCATGGCATTGTGATTTCTCTTCTCTGCTCCTTTCCTGGAACCCTGGTTTTTTCTCTCTCCTCTCCCTGCCCCTCAGACCCTACCCCAAGGTCAGTAGCTCTCAACTTAGAGGTCCAAGATATGCTGAGGGGACTTTCATCAGTGACTATAGCATCGCTATGGACAAGATCCGCCAACAAGACTTTGTGAACTGGCTCCTGGCCCAGAAGGGAAAGAAAAACGAGTGAGTCCTGGTGCACACCACACCCTGTTCCATATCCTCTGGACTCTACCTTTCTGGCCATGTGGGCATGTGATGCATCAGGTAGCATCTTTCACTCAGACAATGGTAGAGAGTTGCCTGGACATCGTGGTCCTGCCTAGACCCTGATTGGGGCAGCCCTCCAATCTGCAGGCAGGAGTTGAATGATTTATCAATTCTTTATTTCTAAAAGAATCATTAGATAATGTAGGTAATGCACTTGCCTGGTAAACAAAAGGTTAGAAGTTCTAGTCCACTCAGAGGCACTTTGGAGGAAAGATGTAGCAATCTACTTTAGAAAAAATCAGTCAATGAAAATCCTGTGGAGCATAGCTCCCTCCACATTGGGTCATTATAGGGTAGACTCAGTTCCACAGCAACTGCTTTTTGGTTTTACTTCTAAGGGAGGTGTCAGGGAGATATGTAGAAGCTCACAGAGAATCCAACATAGGGAGGTGAAGATGAAGGCAAGAGGAACTAAGTAGCTTCCATGAACTTATTGATGGGGCAATTTCAAATTTTAGAGGTAGGACATGGCCTCCTTCCTTCTCTTTGTTATGTTTGCCCCTGCCTTTGATGTTCGATCTGTATGGGAGATACTGAAAAGCTGTTCACTGGTGGGGGCAGCTGAAGATGAAGACTGGGGGATTGAGTACCCCATGCTCTAATATGCTGTTTACTCCTAGGTTGAGGTAATGAGAGATTTGAGAACCCCTGGGTTCAATAAGGCCTGGCGTCTCTCTCATCCCTACCCACTCTCTAATTTTTATCTTACTAGCTGGAGACACAACATCACCCAGAGGGAGGCCCGAACCCTAGAGCTGGCCAGTCAATCTAACAGGATTGAGGAAGCAAAGGAGAAGCAGAGGTGAGTCAACAGACAGAGGATGGTGAGGAACCTCCTGATTTCTGATCCACCACTACTTCCTTGGTCCCTGTCCTGGGTTCCAGGGCAGAGCAAGGGCCTGTGCTAAGCATCCCTTTCTGCTAAAGAATTCAAAGAGGGACTTTATGGAGCAAACCACTGGAGGTCAGGCCAAGTTGAAAGAAGCACACTTGACTGGGTTGGGGAGGGTCCCTAGGAGGGAATGGAGTTTCTGAGATTGATGATTTAGTACGCAGGCAGTCATTGGGTCAAGGAAAAAGCCAGCAAAGGAGAGATGCCAAGGAACTAGCCTCCTTACTTCTCCCTGTCAAACCTCAGGAAGCCTGTTTGAGAAATGGGGACAGTGCTCTGAAAATCAGTTACTCTCTCTGAGGAAGGAGAGGAATCTGAGACTTAGATTACTCTAAAGAGTAAATGAACCAGAGTAGCATTTCAGGTTTGAGGAGTGCATTCTGGGATATTTTTCAAGGTGGGTAGATGGGCTACCTCATACCAGAATCCTACTGGGCGTTGCTTGTATTGAAGAGCCCATCTTCCCCAGGCAGGCAAACCTGAGCAGAGCTGCCAGAAAAGTGGCTGAGGTTTGAAAGCTAAGATAACTGAGAAGTAGCTATGCGGTCTCTCCCTGCTCCAGCCCTGGCCTTTGGTGTCCCAGATGCCTATATTACTTCCTCTGGGCAGGACTCCGGTTCAGAGAACCTGACAAGGGTTTTCTCCTTTGCAGCTCCCCACCCAAGATTTCCACTGATGCAGATTTGCTAAGGGATTTGCTGATTCAGGAGTTGCTGGCCTGGATGGTAGACCAGATGGAGCTATGCAAGCTCAGGTAGGGGAGATGAATGTTGTATAGTGGTTACAAACTTGAATTTTGGAGTTAGACATAGTTTCAAGTCTTTGCTTCAGCATACCTTAGTTGTGTGGCTTTGAGCAAATTATTTACTCTTTCTAAACCTCAGTGCTCTAATAAAACTGTCCTATAGCCTGAATGCATCCAATCATGTCTAAACTTGAGACTATTAAAGCAACTTTATGGGATTGTTCAGATTATACAAGTAAAAAGTTTAGGGCGCTATCTAAGAAGTAGTGGTTATTGTTACTGTTTATATCTCTCTCTCAACTTCTCTCTGGTGAGATGCCATCACCTCTTCTACTAGCCCGCGTTAAGTTTCCTATTCTTACCTTTCCCTTTGTACACTTGCGCCGTGACACCTTCCCAGTGATGAGAACGCCGAGAATTGGAAGCATTTGGCTCTTCTTTGCAGCCACTGCTGGCTTCAAAGTCCCCTTCCAATAACCTTAATCCAAATCTGTTGCTATCAAGTCAATATGGACTCATCACAACTCTTTAGAAAAGAATAAAATGTCCCCCA
Source organism: Elephantulus edwardii (assembly GCF_000299155.1). Classification (NCBI taxonomy): domain Eukaryota; kingdom Metazoa; phylum Chordata; class Mammalia; order Macroscelidea; family Macroscelididae; genus Elephantulus; species Elephantulus edwardii. Next base: position 10,375,234 of record NW_006399827.1, read on the forward strand.
TAGAACTTCCTAGGCTGTAATCTTTACCAAAGCAGAGTGGCACATTTTTCTCCCTAGGAGCCCTAGTGACAAAGTGGTTAAACATTTGGCTGCTGATCAGAAGGTAGCGAATTGAACCCACCACTCACTCCAATGAAGAAAGATGTGGCAGGCCACCTTACCTGTTAGGAAATCCTTAAATCTATTTATTCATTTCCTAGAACATAAAGATGACAAAATACTATGGAGATATCCACCTAAATAAGGATACTCACTCAAGAAGCAGGCACTGAGGCACAGAAACCAAAACACATCCAGGCCTTGGTACTGAGGACTTAGGGAGGAGCTAAGGCAATAAATTTAAGAAGGTTTCCTGGAAGAAGAGTAAGATAGGAGAAAGGAGAGTGACCAGACCAATGGAGAAAAGGGGACTATGAGGAAAAACTCTATAGGAATGTGTGGAACAGTCTATGTACATACTAGATTATTGATTACTTATAAGTGAAAAGGTGATTCGGAGGTACGAGAGGTTTAACTCTGGATGGGTGTCGAGGTAAATGTTCTTTGCGGACTTGTAGTCAGTCGTAAAACTTCCTTTTTTACCATGTCTTCCTTCTTTCCCCCACTCTCCTCAGGTTTCAGTGACTAGGACCAACCCCAAGTCAAGACTGGACTCTGCCCATCAGTCACTCAGCTCCTGCCTCAGCCTCCTTCCGCAACACCAGAGACAACCCAAGCTAATAAAATTTAAGCTTAATCAAGTCTTTGTGTGTCTCTAGTTAAAATTTATTCAAATACCTGCTGAACAGTAGGAGGAGTGCAAATGGCTATGAGCCTGATTACTATCTGAAAGGTTGATGGTTCAGACCCATCCAGAGGCACCTTGGAAGTCAGCCCTGGAGATCTGCTTTCAAAAGGTCATGGTGAAAAAAAAAAGGGCCATGGCCTTGAAAACCTGATGGAGTAGTTTCAACTCTGCACACATGGGATGGTTATGAGTCACAGTCAATTTGACAACAACTAACCACTGCACACTGACACTGCCTGCTTTGCTGTGTGTATCTGTTGTGCACCACCTGATGGAAAGGAGAGGACTCTGCTAATTCATCTATTTTTTTTCCTTCATCATTCATTAGAGACCTAATACAGAGACTGTGCTAACATAACAGCCCTGTGGCTTAGCAGGCTAAACACTGATTGCTAATAGAAAGGTTAGTGATTGAAACTCACCAGTTATTCTGCAGGAGAAAACTGATGGAGGGGAACCATGAGTTAAAATTGACTCCAAAGCAGAGGATTTGAGGGTTTGATTCCAAACACTAGGATCCCTGGAGGTGCCATCTGTAAGGACTTGGCTCCCAACTGAATTCTGGTTCTAAACTACCAGCCTCTCCATAGGAAAAAGCTGTGGTAAATCTCCTGTGAAGAGTACAGCCTGGGAAGCTCTATGGGCAGTTCTACTCTGTCCTGTAAGGTCACTATGAGGCAAAACAAATGTAAAAGTAGTGTGTGTGTGGTTGGTAAACACTGACTGGACAACAATGAAGGGAACAGACACTATCTTCATCCTTGATAAGCTTGAGACAGATCTTAATCTTTAAGTACACAAACACATTGTTGTTGTTGTGTACCATAGAGTCAGAACCGACCCATAGCTGAGCCTCCAGTGAGTTTTCAGAGGCAGTTAATTGCACCAGAGGGATTGCCCATCCTTCTCCCACGGAGCAGCTGGTGGCCTTGAACTGTGTGCCTTCGGGATTGCAGTACAGCTTCTTGCCACTAGGCCACCATAGTCTACAAACACATTGTTGTTGCTGTTGTTGATTGCCATTGAGTGGAGCACAACCTATAGCAACCCTATGAGCAAAAGGCCTGAAGCCCCTCTACAACTATCGACATTTATCAAAGTTCATAGAATTTCCAGAGGCATGTTATTTAGGAAGTGGATGCCATTCCTGCTTCTAAGCAAACACATAAGTTAACACATACTGTGGTAACTTACATAAAGAGAGGCTATTGTCGTAGTTAGTTGGCATGAAGTGGATTCTGACTTATTGGGGGCCACATATATGTAGATTAGATTTTGTTCCCTAAGGCTTTCAAATCTGTGACCTTTCAGAAGTCAATTACTTGGACTGTCTTCTGGGTGTGTTCAAAGCACCAATCTTTCAGCTAGCAGTGAGTTATTGATTGCTTGTACCACCCAAGGGTGCTGGAAAAGTAAAAAACTATGATTCTATATTGCTTTTTTAGGGTTGCTGTAATAAATTATCACTATCTCTCTTAAAAAGCCTCAAGCATCTCAAACTAGGTAACTTAAAACAATAGAAAATTACTCTCTGACAGTTCTTGAGCCTAGATTCCCAAAGTAAGATATGAGAAGGCCCTTGCTCCCTCTGAAGAATCTAGGGAAGAATGTTTCTCTGCCTCTTCCTGACTTCTGGTGACAGCAATTCTTGGCATCCTTTGGCTTGTAGTTGTCCCATGGCAACATCTGCCATTATCTTCATGCAACCCATCTTCATACATCTATGTTGTTGTTAAGTGCCATCGAGTCGCAGGCAACTCATAGCAACCCTATGAAGGAGAGTCCTCTACACTTGGGTGCCTTTCTTCCTCTCTCCAGTTCATACATCTATGTCTGGGTCCAAATAGTCCTCTCCTTTCTCTTATGCAGACTCTAGGCATTGAATTTAGAGCCAGTATGATCACATCTTAATATCTGCAAACCCCCTATTTTCAAGTAAGGTCACATTTATAGATATCAGGGGTGAGAATATAATATTGTTTTATGGTACATGTAAATCTAGTTATAGGATATATTTTAGTAGTTTTATATGATAAAGCTGGCTATCTTGAGGAGAAACTTGAATCTGTATTTCAGGGGTTCTGAGTTCTTCTGGACGGAGAAGCTCTGGTAGCCGAGTGTGTTAAGTGTTGTTATGCTAACTAAAAGCTCAGCAGTTTGAATCCACCAGCTGCTCTGAGGGAAAACAATGTGCAATCTTTTTCTACAAAGATTTACCATTTCCCAAACCTAATAGAGGGTTGCTATGAGTTGGAATCAATCCACCTGAGGACAGTGCACTTGATGTGTGAGTGTGAGTGTGTGCGTGTGTGTGTGTGTGTGTGTGTAAGAGTGATTCTCTGTGGTCAGTGAATCAGAAAGTGCTTTTTGGTTTGCCTTTTATTTTCTACAATGCCCTTATTAAGGAGCAGACATTGTCTTAAACACTTTATTAACATAAACTTAAAAAATAATTTCACTTTCATTGAAATCCTCATCATCTTTAAAGCAATAATATCACAATTGCTGTTGACCTGACTCCACTGACACTGACTCCATGAGGAAATGGATGAAAAGCCCAAGCTCTCAACCACTTTGCCACAAGGCCAATGTGTCACTTAAAGTGAAAGTGTGTGACAGTCAGCATTAAGTGCTGTAGTGGAGTACAACACTCTTGAGAGAATTTTATGAACTAGTTATGTGAAGTAGCCGCAACGGGAGCATTCGTCCTGTGGAAACTGACAAATGGCACAAATCAGGACTCTTCCTACCCCAACACGGAAATGTTGTTGTTGTTATGTGCCGTCGAGTCGTTTCCGACTCATAGTGACCCTATGCACAACAGCCCTAAACACTGCTCTATCCTGCGCCAACCGCACCGCCTCTGACACACCCATCCTGATTACCCCAGTCACCGAATCAATCCATCTCATAGAGGGTCTTCCCCTCCTGCGCTGTCCCTCCACCCTCCCAAGCATGATGTCCCTCTCCAAGGACCCGTCCCTCCTGGCAACATGTCCAAAATATGTCAGACGAAGCCCCAGAATCCTTGACTCCAACACGGAAATACGGCTGTTAAATATTTACCAGCACATCACTGGTCAACATTCATTTGTTGTTATATGCCAAGTCAACGACGAAGTTTGAATTCTGAACAAAGGAATGAAAAACAAGCAAACAATAGTGACAACAAAAAAGCTCTTTCCACTGAGTTGTTTCAGAATCATAATGATACTGCAGGTCAGAGAAGAACTGCCCAGTAGGGGTTCTTTCTGGGGACTGCCACAACTTTCTCCCTGGGACCACTGATCTTTCAGTTAGCACACAAGTGTTTAAACCACTCCACCACTAGAGCTCCTTTCTGAATCATGCAATAAACAAGACAAAATAAATGTAGCTATGACGAGTGTTGAGGGCCAGGTAGATGTTCATACCTGAGAGACTGAGTATGTACTTTGTCCCTTGAGGTGGAGTAACCAGCTGAATTTGAAGTAATGAGCAAGTGAGGAAAGGAACACTGAAAGAGGAAGATTTGTCTAGATGGGGTCAGTGATTGATTAGCTAATGCATTGATTACTTTTTTTTTGTAACTTGGAGATTTTGTGGTAAGAATGTGAGTTCAGTATGTACATAAGGAGTTATTTTGATTCGCATGTCTCTGATTGCTAGTGATTTTGCACATTTTCTCACGTATTTCTTGGCCATCCTAATTCCTTCTTGGTGAAGTCTTTTCATGTCTTTTGCTCATTTTGTAATTGGGTTATCAGTCTTTTTCTTGTGGAGGAACTGTAGTATTCTATAAATTTTGAGTTCCTTATCTGAAATGTCATTGCCAAATATTTCCCCCCACACACACACACAATCTGTGGGCTTTCGTTTCAACCTTTTGGTAAATGATTTTGGTACACACAGGGATTTGAGTTTTAGAAGGTCCCATTCATTAATTTTTATCCTTTCCTGTTTGTGATTTTTGGCTATGTTTGTAAGCCTATTTAAGCCATAGACTAGGGCTTCTATACTTTTCTTTGATGATCTTTATGGTTTACCCTAGGTATCTGATCCACTTTGAGTTGGTTTTTGTCTGGAGTGAGATATGGATTCTGTTTCAGTCTTCTGTAGGTAGTTGTCCAGCTTTGCCAACACCATTTGTTAAAAGGCTGTTATTTCCCTACTCAATAGGCTTCATTCCTCATCAAATATTAATTGACTGTTGGTAGATGGGTTGATGTCAGGGATCTCAAGTGTATTCCATTGGTCTTTGTGTCCATCATTGCACCAATATCACTGGTTGGTATTCTACAACTCTGTAATAGACGTAGAGATCAGAAAATGTGATGCATTCTACTTTGCTTTTATTTTTCAGAAGAGCTTTGCTTATTTGATGTGTATTTTCCAAGCAAAATTGGAAATTGTCTTTTTAATCTCCCTGAAGAGTGAAGTTGGTATCTGTGTTAGGATTGCATTAAACCTGTAGAATGATTTTGGTAGGATTATCGTTTTCACAGTTAAGTCTTCCTGTCTATGAACAGGGAAATTTTTTTTACTCAATTAGGTAACTTATTATTTCTTTTAATAGTAGTTTTGTAGTTTTCCTCATATAGGGTTTTTGTGTCTCTAGTTTGGTAAAATCAATGACTTATTCATTGCAAATACATTTTATAAGAGACACAAACGCAGGTTATACACGTGGACTTCACCTGATGGTAGGCATAGGAATCAGATCGACTACATCTGTGGAAGGAACCTCTGGAGAAGCTCAATATCAGCTGTGAAAACTAGGC
>NW_006399827.1:10382719-10419608 GCF_000299155.1 Elephantulus edwardii
CGCAGGAGGGGAAGACCCTCTATGAGATGGATTGATTTGGTGACTGGGGTAATCGGGATGGGTGTGTCAGAGGCGGTGCGGTTGGCGCAGGATAGAGCAGTGTTTAGGGCTGTTGTGCATAGGGTCACTATGAGTCGGAAACGACTCGACAGCACATAACAACAACAACAGTTTGGTTTGCACAGGATAGAATGGCATTTAGGGCTCTTGTACATAGGGTCACTATGAGTTGCAAGCGACTCAATGGCACATAACAAGAAGAAGAAGAAGAAGTTTGGTTTATTCTGAAGTATGTCATCTTGTGGTTGGCTATTTTAAATGGTATGGCTTTTAAAAAAAACAACCCCACAACAAACCCAACACACCACACCCTTTATTTTATTGGCATTTTAATTAAAGACTACAGAATATTTGGATTTTCATTCACTCATTGTTGCACATTTCCCTCCCTCCTCTTCCCATCCCCCTCCCCAGTGCTGCAGTTATGGTGCCAATCTATCACCAACCCTCCACCTTTGCAAGCATGATGTCCCTAAAGATTGGCCATATACTTGCAGTGTTCTGCCAAGTCAGAGCCAGTTCATAGCTGACCCTCCAGCGGGTTTTCTGAGGCAGTAAGTCACTCAGGAGGAAACTGTCCATCTTTTTTCCATGGAGCAGCTGGTAGAATAGAATATTATGCCTTTGAGTTGGCAGGTTTAATCACTGAACCACTCTGCCACCAGAACTCCTTCAATTCCTCTAGATTTTAAATTTGTTGGAGTATGACTCTTCCTTGTTGCTGATTGCCATCAAGTGGAGCATGACTCATAGCGACCTTATGAACAAAAGGACTGAAGTTCTTTATAACTATCGACATTTATTAAAGTTCATAGTTTCCAGAAGCACGTTGTTTAGGAAGTGGATACCACTCCTATTATTCTGAAATTATCTTTTTAATTTCAGTTGGTGTTGCTTCTCTTGTGACATCACTCATTTTATTTCTTCCAGGTATGCTTTCTTCTTTTCATTTGTTAATTTGCAAAGGGCTTGCCGATTTATTAATCCTTTTAAAGAAACAACTGCTAGTCTTGATTCATTTTTTAAAAAATTTTCTTTCTTCTGGAGACTAGAGGTTTTGCTTGCTGTTCTTTTCCTAACTGTCAGAGATTCTGGGTTAAAATATTTATTTTGGTTCTAGTTTATGTTCAGTAGAGGATTTTCAGTGACCGAGAGTGCGAGGTGACCAAGCAGGTGAGATGAACGGGTCAATACAACAGTACCGAGAGCTCCGAGTTCGCAACAAGCTGGAATGAACACTGTTATCTGCACCTTCTCAGCCTTTAGAATTTGAGGAGTTTGGTAATTTGCAAAAAGGGCAGTATCCAGCCATACACACTAGGAGACCTCCAGCCCAGCGGCAGGAAGTCGGCGCGTAGCTTCCGGCGCGAGTAGATGACGTCGGTCCGGGTTTCCGCGTTGGGGAGCCGCCGGCGGATCCCGGGACGCGGATACCCGGGTTCCCGGTAGCCGGCGGCCCGGGGGCCCAGGGCCGGGATGCATCGCCGCGGGGTTGGAGCCGGCGCCATCGCCAAGAAGAAACTTGCTGAGGTGAGTAAAAGGGACGCAATCAGCAGCTCACTTTTTACCCACGAAGACTGAATTTCCTCGGAGCAGAGCTCTGCAACCTGAAGCCACTTCCCACCAAAGCCCAAGACAGGCTTCTCCAGCTCCCGGTCACTTGGGATTCAGCATCTCTGAAATTCAGAAATCTTTCCCCCTCACTTTTCCTGTATTTGATTAGAGGCTCATGGTCCATCCTACCTCTTCTTAAAAAAAACTGTTTGAGATAGAGACACTCCTTCAAACTTGAGCGGTAGTTGCACCAGTCGCCGCCTTCAGTACCCACGCTAAACTCATACGGGTTTTTTTCTGTGCAGGCCAAGTATAAGGAACGAGGAACTGTCTTGGCTGAAGATCAGTTGGCCCAGGTGAGTCGGTGTGAAGACTTCAGGAAGGAGGGGAGACCCACAGGGCTGGAGAGGACATCATAGTAAACTGCATTTGTTTGGATTGAACGAAAAATGCAGTGTTAGAATAAAGTCTGGACTGTTGAGACCTTTTGGGTAACTAGCTAATGATTTTTTGATTGCCTGTATACTGTCCAGGAAATTGTCTATAATCTTTGCCTTGTTCAGTCCTTCGGTAATAACAAGAGGAAGAGACTTTATTATTCATAGTTGGGAGTTAAGTGTACTCAAGTGTTAAGTAGTTTATGCAAGATTACAAAATTATAAGTAGTAGAGTTCTTTGATTGACGTCTTTTGGGACTTTTAAATGCCTCATATTGCCCAATTTTAATTTTTTATTATTATTAATGAAAGTTTACAGAAACTTTGGATTTCCATTCATTCATTGTTGCTCTTTTCTCCCTGCCCAACCCCCCCCATTTCTGAAGGTGCTTGTCAGAAAAGTGTAAGTGATGAGAGTGATTCTTGCACACAGTTTTCTTATTAAAATCAGTTACTGAATAATTCTAAGGAACAGGGTTCTACCATATATTGGGTTCCCAAGAGTCAGTTTCAGGTACTTTTCAGAAGCCTACTCCTTTGGGAAATAGCATTCAGGAACCAATTGAAAAAGGTAATGTGGAGTTTTCTAATCATGTTATGTGAGAAAGGGTAAGGAATGTTGGACCAGGAATGGTTACTTTTGATGAGGCAGAAGTTAGGAATAAACTAAATAAACTCAACTCACAGCTCAGAACTGACTCTTAGCTAACCCTTCATTGGGGTTCCAAGGCTATAAATCGAACAAGAGGAGATTGCTCAGCTTTCTGCATTGGGCCACTGGTGGATTTAAATTTCTAGAGAGACTATGTTAATAAAAACAAAGTGCCAGAAAATTCCCCAAATGGTTTGGAATGCTAATCTGGTAGATCTGGTAAGTGACATCCTACTAGGGATCCTTTATCTGTAATGAACCCTCAAAGAAAGCATAACAACCACTGAGTTCTTCATTCATGTCAGCTTTCAGATCCCTCCCATCCTTTCTGTACTTGGAGATTTCCATAGTGTGGACACTGTATTCTCTTCCCTCATCGTTAAGACAAATAGATTATTACGTGCACATTCAATTTAGTAAGTTTTTTGGGGGAGAGAAAGAAAGAAAAGCACCATAATAGATGTGTTCATTGACTGTTAGATGTGTCGTGATTTTAGAACAGACACATAAGAAAAAATGTATTTTATCTTTGTGGACACAATGCAACATTTCACCTCTGCCAGAAGTTTTTTCTTGCCCCCCCGGGGTCAGGGACCTATTATTGTTATCTGATTACTGCCTGGGCCAGACCGCCCTAACTTCTTGTCCATCCTGTAGATGTCGAAACAGTTGGACATGTTCAAGACAAATCTGGAAGAGTTTGCGAGCAAACATAAGCAGGAGATCCGCAAGAATCCTGAGTTCCGAGTGCAGTTCCAGGACATGTGTGCCACCATTGGGGTGGATCCTTTGGCCTGTAAGGAGTTTTCTCTAGGAGTCCATTATTCTCAAAATAGTTTCTGAGAAATTGATGCTCACCTGGTGGTCATCATCACCATGTGGGCACACTCTGAAAGAAGTGCTTACAGGGAGATCAAGAGAATGTTGTCTTTTAAGAGAGTCAGAATCAACCCACTGATAACTGGTTTTTAGTAGAAGGGCTAAGACATCTGTCTACATCTGCAGTCAGTGTGATGAGAAAGATGGAAAGGGTGGAGTGTAGACTGAGTGGTACATGATCTTCAGTAGAATTTTTCCTGGCACTTTTTTTTTCTTCCCACAGAAAAATATGTAATTTTAGCACAAGAAAATTAATTTCAATAAAAATAGTTTGCTGTCCAACAGAAGAAGGAAGTAGGCATCTCCTGGTCTTGTTCCATAATTGGAACATTAACTATATTTTTGTAGAAACTTTCCTCATATTGGTAAACCTTTTTTTATTTACATATACATAGGTTTATTATTACGATGACTACTTTCTGACCCTCCCTTTGCAGTCAATAGAATATTATCTTCAGTGAATTTTTTTAATGCCACTTCTTTATAACCTTTCTTTTATTAGGTTTTTAAAGGCCATATCTTCTGTTACATATTTCACTGTATTCTGTGGGACAGAAATAGTATTTTTATAGTATCCTGAGCCCAAATTAAGTGGGAAAAATCAACTGTAGTCATTTAGTACAATCTCAGCCATATGGAAGTAATTTTTAGATTGCTGACCCTTTGGAACTATCTGAGCCTGTTCCTTAGCAAGTGTTAGCAAAACCCCAAGTGTTTCAAGGATCTTGCATAGCAGATGGAGTAGAGTGACTTAGAGAAGACTTTGCATAGGACAGATGTTTTAATCCAGCTTCATAAAGAAAGAAGGGACATATATTAATGAGGAACCTGGTTTTTATTTTTCTGTCTTTTAGCTGGAAAAGGATTTTGGTCTGAAATGCTAGGTGTGGGGGACTTCTATTATGAACTGGGTGTCCAGATTATTGAAGTGTGCCTGGCCCTGAAGCACCGAAATGGAGGTATGGTTGGCTAGATCTTGTGAACTGAGCTTGGACTTCTCTAAAAAGGAGAAAACCTTGAAAGATTGTCCTTTCCAATTTACAGTGTACAGGCCTATGAAGTCTTAGAAGCTAAGTATGTACATCTTAGTTATTTGGTTATTTGATGTAGTTGAATCCTTGGCAGGTCTCTGTAGCCAATGGAATTGCTTTAAATGATTGTTTCTATTTCCCACAGACTTAGTCTAAAAGGTCTAGTGCCTAGTCATTACAGAAAATATTAGGAAGTAGGAAATTGGCTTTTATCCTTGCTCTACTACTATGTGTTGGTTGTGATTTTCCCATTAATCTTGCCTTGCCTTTCTGATGTACAGCAGTGCCAACTTAAGGTCATAGTTACCAAAAATATGACCTCAAAATTGGGCATGATGGAGCTCTGGTCGCCTAGTGGCAAGAAGCTGCTCTGTAGTCACAAAGGCACATGGTTCAAATCCACCAGATGCTCCTCTGGAGAAGGAGGGGCAGAGTCTCCTCCTGTGCTAGTCAGATCCGACTTGACACAAGAGGGAAAAAATGGGCATTAAGTAATAAGTAAATTGAATGTTCTGTTACTCTATATTGAAGTTAAGAAGAAAGAGGAAGAAAACAAAGCAAAAATAAATAAAATTTTTAAAAAAGTAAAAGAGGGGGGGAAAAGCTTAAAAATTAGTTAAAAATGATGGACTATAAAAATGGACACAGCTTTAATGTACGAGAATATTTATAGTTTTTCAAAATGGTCTCTGAAAATCATTTTCAAAAGTCTCATTCTGGAGGGACAATCTCCTCCTGTACCAGTCAGATCTGATTTGACGGTACACTCACACACACAAGTAATAAAATAAAAGTCTCATTCTGACAAGTAAATGTCCTCCTGACTCTCAGATCTTATTTCTTATGTATAGCTAGTTATTTTTAAAGAGAAGAAGGAATTTAGGAGCTAGAACTCTATATGCTACTTGCTGGTTACTGGAAAGAAATGACTGTCCATTTTCCTATGTCGTTTCAGCCATAAAGGTAATCTTTGCTTTCTGTCCCCTGTCCAATAGGTCTGATAACTCTGGAGGAACTACATCAACAAGTGTTAAAAGGAAGGGGCAAGTTCGCCCAGGATGTCAGCCAGTAGGTCTTACCTTTTAACCCTGTGGGTGATAGAAAGGCTTCTTAAAAATCAAATGGAACTCTTTTCCCTATTATCCCTCTTTATAAGTCTAGGCTAGCTTAAAAAAAAGTTTTCATTTCAGAAAACATTGAAAATACCAAGAAATTAAAAAAAGAGGAAAACAAAAATCACCCATTGTAAAAAAAAAAAAAAAAAAAAAAATCACCCATTGTTTCTCAACTGAGAGCTCACAGTTGTTAAACACTGGTGTATTTCCAGATTTTTTTTTATGTAAGTATATATGTATATTTTTAACATAGTTCATGCTGTATACACTCTTGAGCTTATTTGAAGCAAAGGGATAGGCACCTAGATAACTGTGGAGAAGGAGGAGTCATACAATGAGATAGAAATTGACCTGGTTTTGAGACAGAATCAACTTGATGAAGGGGGGGTTATTTACTTTATAATTTCATTTTAAGGATATTTATATGTAGGTGCCAAGGAGCTAGCTTTGTATGAATCCATGGAAACCTGGAATAATCAGTGCGAATGTGATGACAAAAGATTACTAACCATACTCATTCCACATTAATTTTTTTGTAGAGGGTAAATTGGTGCATTTATAATGGATTTAATTTGCTTTTCTAGAGGGTTGGAGAAGTCTTTCCAATCTACATAAAAAAGTTTCCTTCTTGGACCTCTGGTGGCCTAGTGGCAAGAAGCTGCGCTGCAATTCCAAAGGCGCGTGGTTCGAACCCACCAGATGCTCCACTTGAGGATAGACAGTTTCCTTCTGTGCCAGTCGGATCCGACTCATTGGCACACAGAAGGGGGGAAAATGTCTTTCTTCTTATAGGCAGTGCATTCTTGAACTTTAGCAGAGTTTGCAACTGTATGCACAGATAAATGATCATGTACTGTTTTATGGGTTTTCTTTTACTTGAGTATATTGTCAACTAAAAATCAGTATTTCACTTAAAAGCCCAGCTTCTCAGCTTCTGGATAAAGTCAGAAGATCTGGCAGTGTTTGGCTTGTATTTCCAAGTAATTGGGTTGCTCTCTTTAGAATGGGCATGCATTGTCTGGTTTGCTATCGTTAATGTTACTTATGTCTGAATACATTTCACTCCTTCATATTTCCTTGTGCCTCTGTAAGGCATAATTTTCACTTCAGCTGGGTAGTTTGCATTCTATGAATAAGACAGCCTGACTTGTATACCTTTGACTATACAGGCACAATTTGGAGTTCTTTAATCCTGTCCTTTTACTAACATAACTGAGTGTAGCCATTTGAGTCTTGCCCAGGACATAACTGAACTTGCATCATTGTTAGGTTTGGTCTGCCTAAGAGTTTTTAAGCAGTTCTTTCTCACCTCAGAGACGACCTGATTCGAGCTATCAAGAAACTAAAGGCACTTGGCACTGGCTTCGGCATCATCCCTGTGGGCGGCACTTACCTCATTCAGTCTGTTCCAGCTGAGCTCAATATGGATCACACTGTGGTGCTGCAGCTGGCAGAGGTACTGGTTTGCCTTCTGAGAGAGAGAGAGAGAGTGTGTGTGTGTGTGTAGTGATTTTTGACTCTTCGGTCAGTGTGTGTGTGTGTGTGTGTGTAGTGATTTTGACTCTCCGGTCATTCATCTTTTGCTCAGGTGGTCTTAAGGATGAACTACTCAGATCTGTGCTTATTTAACAGACATTATTGATCAGCCAGCGTGCAAAGCTCTAGGCTAGGCTGTGGAGGTACAAAGATGAGTAAGATATAGATCCCTCTCTCAAGGAACTTATACTATAGTGGAGTAGACAGACATACAGACAGCTGATATTTCCTTGAGTAAATAGTCTCTTGATTTAAATTTTATGGATTTTGAAATGTTTATTCTAGTTTGCCATTTTCTTGCTTCCCAGTATGACTTAGGCATAGACCACCTTCCACCTCAAATCCTCACCACATACTGAGGGCATCCTCTCTTCTTAATTTTGTTCTGTAAAACTAAACCAACCAAAGTGGTTTTGTCATTAGAGGATATGTAGAGTGGGGCACGACAAGAACTGAGTATCTGAAAGTTTTCAATTATGAATTTATCACCTTTCTTATCACCTGCCATGCTCCAGAGTTCTTTGAGGAGATTGGTACTTAAGTACCCAGGGTCCCCACTTCTTTTTTTTTTTAATCTTATTGCACATTTTTATTTTTTAATTTTTTTTCAAATTTAAATTTATTATTTTGGTAAAAATTTACAGAGACTTTAGATTTCCATTCATTCATTGTTGCACTTTTCTCCCCTCCCAACCCTTTGGGCCCCCACTTCTTAAGACTGAACCTCTGTCACCTGAAATCATCTCTCTTTATTGGAACTTCTAAACATTCTTTTTCTGTAATTTCTTAGGCTTAGCTCAAAGGCAGTTTCTTCTCTAAATAAATTGTCCAGTATCTTATCTTGATAAATTTTTGTCCCTGGGTGGATGCTGAGTTCTAAGAGAAAGTAATATGCTCAACTCTCTCAATTCTTATTTTTTCCTAAGAAACATGGCTACGTGACTGTCAGTGAAATCAAAACCAGTCTTAAATGGGAGACGGAGCGAGCGCGGCAAGTGCTGGTATGTGACTTTGTAATGGTCCAGAAAAACGGGCTTAACCTAGGAGAAGGAAATGGGTGGATAGTTACTACAGAAGCTAAAACCTTATTTATCTATTGCCGTGAGCATTATTGTCACACTAACAGTAACCTCAGCATTTCTGATGATGGCTCTGAGAAGGTGGGACTCACAAAAGCAGGCTTATCATCCTGACATGTATATAAGACAGGCTCCCATTGCTCCTGGGACTCCACATCACCTGCTGTCTTTCCTGGATATGTTGCACTTATAGTTGCTGGTCAGAGTATTAATATAGTTTGTCCTGAAAGAAGTAAGGAGTGAAAGATCTCACTAATTAGGATAATTAGATTATCTTAATAGCATATCAAGTATTCTAGTTTATATTCTGTAGATGTATAGCTATATATTTAATAACTTTAATGAAAGGTTGTAAAGATCCCTGATTGTTCAGTGGTTAAGTATGCTGTCATTAAGAGAGTCAGTAGTTTGAACCCTTCACACCATCTGTGGAATATATGTAGCATTCTGCACCTGTAAAGCTTTAAATAAAGCCTTAGAAACCCCATGAGGCACTTCTACTCTGTCCTATAACAGAATTCATCTGTAAAATGGGGATCATTACCAGCCTAACAATACTGCGCAGCACTAGCCAGCTGGGCCACATTTTCAGCACCATGTGCTGGGAGTACATTCTTATACAAACATGGTCTTCTTAACATCTCTGCAAAGGTTTCCATATGTCTTGTCAGTTACCAGGTTAAATCAAAGAGAGCAAAAGCAAGATTACTAGTTTGTGTCAGGGAAAATACAGCACATACCAAATAACTTGGCATTTTTCACACTGCAGGCAAAGAACAAGACCAGATCAGCCTAGTTTGGTTGTGTAAATGTGTGAAAGCACCCAAGAAGCATTAGTTTGAAAATCTCCCCGAAAGCAAAACAGGTTTAGGGATTGCTTATCTTCCTTAATATGTCTGTGGGAATTCTCCCCTTCGCCTATCATGCTTCCTGCTTTTTCTCTCCAGGAGCATCTGCTGAAGGAAGGGCTGGCCTGGTTGGACTTGCAAGCTCCTGGGGAGGCACACTACTGGCTGCCAGCTCTCTTCACTGATCTCTATGCTCAGGAGATCACAGCTGAGGAGGCCAGCGAATCCCTTCCCTGACTGGGAGTGTGGGAGTCAGCAGGCGGGGAAAAGAGGAAAAAGCTCTTGGTGAATAAAACCTGAACAATTTTTGTTTTTTTAAAAAAAAAAGTTCCATGCTTGCTTTCTTCCTTCAGTACTGTACTCATTACCCATTTTTTTTTAAAAGTGCATTCACACTGCATCTTGACTGGAGAAGACCTCATTGACCCAGTAGAAAACCTGAGTAGAAGATGAAGATAATATATACCTAAAAAACGACTTCTTTAGGCAATCTACAAGTTCATCTTTTGCACCGTGCAGGATGGCAAGGACAGGTAGGCCCAGTCCAGAGCTGGGCCTAAAATGTAGGCTGTCCTTGGTCTAGTATCCTTATAGCCATGAAACATAAATGACAGCTTCTAATTCACACTCATTCCTTATAAAATGTTCATTACAAATCAGCATTTTGCCACTTCCTCTGTAGAATCTATATGGTTATGACACGTATGACGTGAAGTAGAAGTCAGTGTTAAATGATGGCTAGATTAGAGGAAAAACAATGGGATTTAAGGAGACTCTTAACAGTAACATTGAACTCTAATGGCTCAGTGGTAAGGAGTCATATTGCCAATTCAAAGACAAGTGGTTCAAATCCACCAGCCGCTCCAACACAGAAAGACGGGCATTCTCTTCTTGTGCGATTTGCTCTCTGAAAACCTGCTGGGGGTGTTGAGTCAGTTCCAACTCGAAAATACAGAGTAATCAACGTACTTTGTATTTTAATTTCTTACAAGCCTTCTTGCCTACACCAGATCCCTCTTGTTTTTACAGCTATATTAGCAAGGAAGCTCTGGTGTTGCTATGCATACATAATGTCTCTGAAGATGGTCAATCTCCCTTTAAAATTTAGTCTTGGAAAAGCCCAATGAAGGGTTGCTGAGTCAGAATCTACCTGACAGCGTGGAGTTGGTCTTGAGGTGTAACAATAAAATAGGTTTAACTTCACAAATGAGGAATTTAAGTAACAACTGCTACTGTGCATCTGAGAGCCGGACAATAAGGATGACAAAAGAATTGACTCTGAGCTGTGGTGGTGTAGAAGAGCACTGAACATCTGATGGACGGCCAAGAAAACAAATAATGTTTTGGAGAGGGTGTAGCCAGAGTGCTCTTTGGAGGTAAGAATGATGAGACTTCACATATTTTGGGCATGTTGCTAGGAGGGGGGGCTACTCCTTGGAGGGCGGCATGATGCTAGGAAGGGTGGAGGGTCTGCAAAGGAGAGGAAGACCCTCAGTCAAGTGAACTGATGTAACTGCCACAATGTGCTCTTGTATGTCAGGAATTGTGAGGATGGTACAGGATAGAACAGGGTTCAGATCTTTTGTTCATAGGGTCATTCTGAATTGTACTTGACTCACCGGCACCTAACAACAATCAGTTGCTACTTGGCTGCAGCAGCAGCAAGCAAGAACTGAAGTGTACTCAATCCAGAGCCATGCTTTCCCTCTTGTTTTGCATTGTGGGCTGGTTGGGACACTGGTCATTGTACAGATGGCCAGCCAGCAAGAAGAACTTCTTACAGGAAAATAAGAGGTGATGAACTAAGAAGCTAGTGTTTTAACATTTTGTGACCCACTGGACATAAATGCCCACCTAACATTTTTTGCTTCTGGCATAGTGGGGTCCTCATATCCCACTTTTAGGGCATACTATCATCTACTGGGAATCCATATAACTAAAGGGGGAAGAAAAGGGGGGCCTCACCCCACCAGCTGTACCACCCCTCAAGACCTAAATGCCTCATTAACTACCTCAAAATTATTACCTGAAAAGAATTTCATTCTAAACGCCCTCCCTTATTAAAAACACCTGGTTTCCAAAGACATCAAAGAATAATTTGGTCTTTAAAGGGTGGTTATATGCCACTAAGTCTACTCAATTCATGGTGACCGTATGAACAGCCCTGAACCTTGCCCTAGCCTGAGCCATCCTCACCATCTGACATACCTGACTCCAGTGCTATAGTCATTGTGTCAATCCATCCCGAGGCTTCTCTCTTCCACTTAACTTTCCAAGCTTGATTCTTTCTCCAGGGACTGGTCCCTCCTGGCAACATACCCGAAGTATGTGAGACAGACTTCCAAAATCCTTGTTTCTAATGGGCAACCTGGTTTCACCCTTTCCAGGACAGACCCATTTGTTCTCTTGGCAGTCTATGGTATGGCCAATACTCTTCTTCAGCACCACAACTCAGTCATTATTTGTCATCCTTATTGTCCAACTTGAAGCTACATAGCATCTTATCTTCAAACTGACATCACTGGTCTTTCAGCACTTTGGAGAGGTTGATAGCAGACTTTCCCACTGCAATACATCTCTTGATTTACTGGCTGCTGGTGTCCAGTGTTGAGTGGATGCAAAACAAAATAGAGGGTTAAGGTTCTTCAACTCTTCATGATATGAATACTAAACTGGTTAGGTACCAGAAAGCTTTAAAAAAATTTTTGACAACCTTTCCCTGGTAATCTAAGCCCATCTGTACATGTCCTTGTAGGGCCTGGGAGGTTTATTTCTCAAAACTTAGGAATCATTACCCTGAAAGTGACTGAGGTTAACTGGACCTTCTCATGTACACTGGAGCCCCAGTCTCAAAACCAAGAGATCCCTCCATTTTCAGCTGGTGGGAAGCTCCAGTCATTGATCCTACTCCCTTCCTAACTATGTAATCTAGGTTTTCCGCTTCCAGACAATCCATCACCCATTCACACTCCCTGATAGTTTCAGTCTCAAATGGGGTATGTTTGTTGAGAAATCCCATTGTTCCCTTACACAAACCCTCCCACACCCACAGGCGCTTCCTCCGTCTGCCAAAACAAACTTTATTGCACCAAAAAGAAAAAAAAAAACTTCATTTATGTACAGTCAGATATAAAGACATCTCTTTGACTCCTGTGCATATTTCTTCAACTCAAGATTAGGGCGTAAAAGTCAGGCCACAATGCCAGACATACTCTGCCCATGGCAGGGCCAAGGAGAGGATTGTCACTTGAAAGTGGGAACACTTAAATGGATGACAGACAACACTGGACCTACAGACCAAGGGCATTCTAAGCCCTGGACTGGCTCCAGGAATGGAAGAGGGAAAATGGAAGCAAAGCCCCTTTTTGGGTCTCTGTGTGAAGAGGCCCAATTTTAAGGTACCAAAACCAAGCTTCCACTGCCCAAGTCCATTCCCTGCCCAGTTTCTTGGCTTCCTGCCCTCCCAAGTAGGACATTCTCCTTTGAGCCCCCCACCCCAATTTCCCCCAGGGGAATCCCATGATCCACAAGGCAGACACCTTCATAGCAGCGGGCAGGGCAGGTACAAGTTATCCTCTCCATTACAGGTGGCTGGATACTTACTGACAGGCCCTGCGTCACATGGATCACCAATACCCCACTGGGAGCCATAACACAATAAGAATCTGGGAAGTACGGGAAAACACATCAAAAGGGGAAGAATAGATTCCCTTGATGCCCAGTATTATAGGACACCTAAAGCACATTTTTTCTGAGCCAACCAGCTAAAGGATCACTGCAGCTAAATACAGATAGAGAAGCGACACAGCCAGGCAAACACCCATCAGAGCCAGTGACAAAGAGCAGCTAGGAAAGGGGGAGGGAGGGAGGAGAGGAGGAAAAGGGGAGGAGTCTCCAGGGTCCCAGCCCAAATCCTCTTCTGCCATTGGCTACCCTTGTTCTCCACAAGTCCCTGGGGTTTGGAGTAAGGGGGGGGGACTAGAGGCTGGGGTGAAAACACACAAGGACAGCCAAAGAAAATACAATAGGGCTAGCATCAGTCTCCCCCCCATAACCCACCCCCAAGAGAAACCACCTCATTGTGACTAGAATTTATGAAAATTTGTAAGAGACTATTCTATGTAGTGGCTCTAATCCCATATACACAGCAGCTGCCTGTGTCGGGAACTTTTAAAATCAGTGATTATGGGAACAAATTGTATCTTCAGCTTCTTACAGTGCCTGTATAGGCTCCACCAAGATCTTACTTCAGTCCCAGTCACATTTACCTCCTGTCTTAAATCTAGAAAAGATAAGGGAATGGGCTCAGGGAAGAAAGGTGCTCAGGTGCTAGGTAAAGCTTACTGATCAGCAGCCTAGAGACCACCACTGTTCTTTCTCTTTGGTCTGTCTAGAACAGTGACTATAAATTAGGAAAAACAAAATTATGCTAGCCTGTGAAAAAATGATGGAGGAATGCAGGGGGAAGAAAAGGGCAGTGGGAAGCCCTGCTTCAAGACTGCAGATAGACAGACAGACAGACAACCACCCAAACGGCTTAAGTGTCACAGACAGCCCCCCACCCCAAGCTCCCTTCCAGATAGTCCCATAAATCATTTGGGTACATTCCCTCTTAGAATTGTAATTTCTGTCTTCCAACTAGCCCTCAGGAGCTGGCTGTGGAGAGGTGTATTGGTTGTTTTTGTTTGCCAGAGGCTCTTGCCCTATGTGCTCCTGTATAGGTAGCTTGGCCCCTGATATGGGATGAACATGGCACCAGATGCTTGGAGCCAAGAGGTCAGATGGGGAACAGCCTCCCCACTCCCACACCCTGGGATGTGAGCTCGCTTGATTCTTGCCATCTTGCAGGATGATGTCACACTTGGAGGGAGATACACAGTGCCTCTCCGTCCCTGGAGTGGGGGGAAGGGACTTTGCTGGGACTCTTGAGTGGGGGAAGGGAAGAAGGGAGCATGGTCTAAACCCTCAGGCTCCCATGCAGGTCTGTTTCTGTCCCAGACGAGCTGCTATCAGAGTCCATTTCGGCATTCTCATTATGGAGCCTCTCCAGCACTTTCTGACGAATCAGACCCAGACGCATCAGGAGGGACTGGTAGTCAAAGTGACCTCGCTTCTCTCCAAAAGGGTCCTGTGAAGAAAAGGAGACAGGAGAATGGAAGATTCATGTCTGGATGGCTCACCTAGAAAGCAGGTTGGGTCCATGTGAAAAAGCATGCTCACTTCTCAACTATAGGAACAGATATCTAGAAATCAGGAATTCTAACTTCCAGATAAGCCTGTATACTCTTTCTCCTCCCCACACTCCTGCCAATGTCTCTCCAGGGCCACTGAACATAATAAACCCTAGCCCTGTCGCCCTAGATAAAAGATTGCCAAATATTTTGTAGAAATGGGTAAACTATCCTGAAGTCTCAAAAAAATAAAGTTGGAGGTGAACAGTATTTTTTAAAAAATAGCAGTAGAAAATGCTGCCAGTTTACACAACTGTTTACTGTAACTGCTGTCAAGAAGTTTTATACCTGTAAAAAGGTGAATTGTTAAAAGCTGTGTAACAGATTCACAATGACCAAAAAAAGCAGCTGGTGAGGCTACATATGTACATGCAGAACACCTCATGGGATCTGGTTTCTTGTTGTGGAAGTTTAGAGTCTTGGTTTCACTGTACATGCCAGGCAACTAGCCTATTAATGTGTTCAGTGCTGCTGTTCTCCCTCCTAGTTCACTGTGCCTAGGATCTCACAAGCTTGCAAAGAGCATTCCAAGGCACAACAATTGGTCTGTTTTCACCAGAAGTAACAGAAGGTGTTAGGAATATGAGGAAGATATGGAATGTATGACTAATTGCCTCCATGAACAAATGTGTTCTTTGCCATAAGACCAGAAGAACTTATATTACAACTTAAAAAAAAATAATCATGAAGTATACAGCTTTTTAAAACATTATTTGAGGCAAAGTTATAAAGTAAATGAGTTTGGTGTTTTTCCTCTTGTTGAGTACCACTGAATTGGATCTGACTGGCACAGGAGGAGACTGCCCTTTCCATCTCCAGTGGAGCATCTGGTGGATTCGAACCACACGCCTTTGGGATTGCACTAGGCTACCAGAGCTCAAATAAATTAGTTTTTAATTCAACTATTCATACACATTTTGTTTTGTAACATTAATAACAATACCTACAATATAATCATACTTTTACCACTTCCTCCACTTAATTCTCCTTTTCATTATATTTCTAGCCCACTCCTTTTCCTGAATTCCTGGCTTTATCCTTGGGAAAATGCTGCTTTTCTCCTTACTTGTAATTACTGAATATTTTGATCAAAGATTCCACCAAAGCATTCTGATCAAAAGGGGAGAAATACAGAACAGAATTTTTAAATCTCATGGACTCAAGGCTTTCTGGAACTATGAAGAATTGAGGAGTCTCCAAAAATTAATGCCCTGAGACAATTTTTAAGTTGTAAATAACAAATAACCCTGTGCTTCACTGCAATCAAGTCTGTTATGACAGACCTGACTCTCTAAGACAGAGTAGAACTGCCCCATATGGCTCCTGAAGCTTGGTATCTTTATAGGAGAAAGACATCATCATCTTTTTTTTGTGGCGTGGCTGGTGGGTTAAAACCACCACCATTTTGGTTAGCGGTTAAAATGGTTAACCCATAGTACCACTAGGGCTGTTTATATTCCAAAAGTGATCTGCTTTGACATTCTACTCTATGGAATACTATCTATATGGGATCAAATTGACAACAGCCACTTGAAAGATTAAACAGGAACCTTAAAAGACAGTGAGTTTATATTATTAAGGGGAAAACAACTCAGAAAAGGAAGAACACAACAGTTTTGAAAGTCAAAGAGTAATCTATGTCACTCAAATGTACATGTAGAAACTCTTAAATTGTATTTTGTCTTTGCTTATCTGAGCAACAACAAAGTAAATAAAATGTAAAGGCAAAAAACCTTTGCAAAAGGGAATACAGCAACAAATTTATGTGATCAGGGTCCAAACAAAAATTCCTATCAATGATTTTCCTTCACTCACATATACTCCTTTTCATAATTCTGACGACACACTACCTAATGAGGGTACCAATGGATGCTAGTAGGTAATCAAACACAGCTCTCCGTTTTTAACTTATGAGGGTCAAATTTCCCAAAGGTTGAATTCCACACATAACCTGAAGCTAACAATTTGCCAAATCTTCCTCTTTCATCCTTGGCTCCACTTTCCACCCACTCTCCTCCTCCTGAAATGCTGTCCTTTCACTTTTCCTCATCAGGAGTTACTATTACTCTACAGACTGGGTACTGACGGTACCGCTGCATACCTGCAACAAGAACTTTTCTAGAGAACAAACTAGGATATGGATCATCATCCATAATACCCTCACTAAGGATCATAATAAAAGTTCACCCAGAGCTTGCTTTGACTTTTAAATTTCAAGAATAGAGAAGCTACCATTTGAGCAACATCTGAGTAATCTCCTATTGATATCTGTGGTGGGTGGGAGGAGAATCAAGAAACTGAGAGATTATTTAAGTCACCCCTGTTTCTAAGGAAAATCACCAGTAAATGACCCAAAAAAATAATTTTTAAAGGCCTGATACTCTCTTACCAAGTCTACAAAGGTTTAGCTACATTTTAGCAGTAAGAATCTCTTCTTTAAATCAAGCCCCAAATTCCATTTGCTTACTGGAATTGGAAACATTTCCCCAGGACAAATAGAAAATGCACAAGGGATTACCATGTTTGAGAAAGGAATCTTCCCCATATATGATGCTATACATTTACCCATTGTTTCCCTATGCTTTCTTTCTCTGCAACACTCCCCTGGGCTAAAATTGGAAAAGAGATTTCATCATTCCAATGGATGACTCTGAACATTCTTGGCTTGAAAATACTATTATTGACCAGAAAGTACTTAGAATATAGGACTCATTCAAGCCCCTATTTTATGCCAAGAAATTCCTCTCTGTGCCACAGTTCCTCAAATGACACATGTTCCTTTTGGTGCTAAGTCTTTAAGAGATCTGGATGTCAATCTTCTGGAGGGATTTGACTCAGTCTGCTGTAGGATCTCTGGAGTTAGCAGCAGGGGCTGCATTACCTGCATAGTCTGTCCTTGAAGGTGCAAGCGATCTTTGCAGGCTACCTCATAGAAGTCATAATATTCCAAAAAGGACTTCTCCATCACTCCCCTGAAAAACAATAGAAAAGAGAAAGACAACCATTTACCACCTAACTTCAAGCAACCAGACTTAGCCAGCATAGAACTACTTTCCCACAATGACCTTTACAGGGGGAAAAACAATAACCATACTCACAAATTATTTTTCTTACAACTTAGGGATTATGAAACAAGGGTCTGTAATCCTCTTCAGATGAATTCCAACTTCAAATCTTGACTTGCTCAATCCTACTTATTTTTAAGAGGCCATTCCTAACCCCAAACCTTGCATGAAGTTCTTGTCTGAAGTTTAACTGGTTTTGTTCATGTAGTTTTTGGAGTTTGGGGTTTTTTTTTGGTTTGTTTTTTTAAAAGTTCTTTTGTATTTATTTATTATTTCCCCTCTTTTCCTTGTTGTGTACCGTCAGATTGGATCCAAGTGGCACAGAAGGAGAGTGCCCCTCTTTCTCCAGCAGAGCATCTGATAGATTTGATCCGTGAACTTTCAGGATTGTAGTGCAGCTTCTTTGCCACTAGGCCACCAGAGCTCCCTATGTTCATGTAGTTTGGTTTGTTGGTTTTTTCCCAATCTCAAGGTGCCTCTAGAGCCGAAGCAGCAGCAAGAGGTTCATTTATTTGTTATTGACTCACAGTTATGGTACCAACAATGGAGTTTATTAAAAAAGGAAGTTGGAAAGTGGGGGAAGCAAAGGATATCACCCAATGCAAATCCAAGTTTCAGGCCAAGTTCCAAGACACAATTCCTCATTTAGTCCAGGCTCCAGTTTCAGTTCAGCAAGCAGCTTTTCCTTCCAACATCAAAGGCAAGAACAACAAAATCCCTTAATTGTGGCCTTTATCTCAAGGCTCCTCTGGTTACACCTTGCCACAGTTTCTCAACAGCAATGCCACAGTCTGTTCACCACCACCAGAGTCTTGCTCTCACCACGGTCTTGCTCCAGGCTCCCTCAAGTCTTGCAGTCACAAGTCTTGCTGCCTAGTGTGGTAAGCACCCTTTCTCTTATCTTAGTCCTACAGCTGTTGATTTACAAGACCGTGTGTTTGCAGTTAAGGTATCTGGAAACCAGAAAAG
The DNA here is from genome assembly GCF_000299155.1 of Elephantulus edwardii. Lineage (NCBI taxonomy): Eukaryota > Metazoa > Chordata > Mammalia > Macroscelidea > Macroscelididae > Elephantulus > Elephantulus edwardii. The sequence continues at coordinate 10,401,176 of NW_006399827.1, forward strand.
GCTAACTGAAATGGCTGCTGTGGAAAACAGGTGCGGAGTGAGCGTTCTGTGTAATGAAAAGATGGCCCTTCAAAGACCGCTGTTGGCAGAACTTCCTTCAGAAACTGGTTAAACTTGCTAAATATCAATAAGCCATTGGGATCTGACATCTGGGAAAAAACATATCACAACTTGTCCAGCATCTTCCCACCACACATGGTCGCTAACATGGCTTTCACAGAGAAGACCGTCAGCTTGCCTTGGCCCTCGCTGTCATACGCAGCAATCATGAAGTTGGGGAGAAGGCTGATTGACTGCTCCACGCTGATCTGGTGAGTAGAAGGAAGACATTTGTTCAGCTGGTAGTATATGGATGAGATGATGGTTTCGACGTGGAACACAATGATCTCAGTATTATGGTCCAGTGCACAAGGCCATTTATCTCAGAAGGCTTCTATCATGTTCCAGATATCAGCAAGATGAAGGTTACATCATTTTTGCACAAATCATCGTTTGCAAGCTTTTCTTTTTTTTTTTTTAAATAGCATTCAGTTTATTACAAATATTTAGTATTGGCTTCCCATATTCCCCCTCCTTTGTTTTTATCGTAATTATGTTATTATCTAGATGAGGCGAGCTGTTCTACAGGTTGATAGTCATATGACATCAAAATTGTGAGCATGCATTTCTATGAACAGCTGGCTCTTCCCTGCCATGGTCTTCCACTTGTTGCCACTTTCCTCAATCATCTTCCTGGCCAGAGATGGAGGTCTCCAGCGGCCACAGCCCCCACGGTGGCGACCACTCAGGCCCCAGAGCAGTTCTGAGGTGCCCAGCGCGCTGCTTCCAGCTCACACTGCTTTCCCACCCAGCACGCACAGCGAGCCCACCCTGGTGCGAGGGCGCCTGTTCATGTAGTTTAACACTAAGAATCTTATGAAGGTGCTCTCACTTCATCTGGCTGAAAACCATTTAGGTGTATTTTAATATGGGGCTTCCTGAGTATATGAAATTTATTCTTCCCATCGGTTTGGAGGTCTCCAAGGCAGAGATGCTCTCTCAACTTACACTTTCTCTTTAAGCACATGAACTACATCTTTCCCTATCTCCCTCTGGCACTGAATACTGAACTTTGCACCAAAGGCCCTTACAGGTGCCACTTATTGCCATCAAGTTGATTCAGATTTATAACCCCATAGAACAAAGTAGAACTGCTTAATTCAGTTTCTAAGAGTAATGTTTAAGGAAGGAGACTGACACATCTTCCTCCTGCCAAGCAACTAGTTGGTTCAAACCTCTAACCTTTAAGTATGTAAGCAGTGGAGTACTCAACTACCATGTCACCAGAGCACCTTCTTCAAGAAGCAAATGAGTTAAATCTTCAAAAGGAAAATCACAGGGGGCCATCTTTGATACATACCTTAGGGGTTCAGGGCAGGGACATTTTCCTTCCATCATGTCACAGACCGCCACTCTGATGGTCTCGTGCCGGATACATTCATTGTAATTTTTGCTGTCTCCTGGATGTCTCTCCTATGTGACAAACACCACAGTAACAAAGTGTAAAATTTAGGTAAAACAAAAAAGCTAATGGAAAGAGATTTCCAGACTGGTACAAAGTATATCCCAGGAGCCAAACAAATGGGCCAAGAATACTTTCCCAGTGTATGGCAGATTCATGTAGTGCAACACCTCTATTTTTGAGACAATTTGCCTCCCTTACACTAACCAACTTGTATCCTCACTTACAGGTCATGTGACCTATAATCAGAAAATTAGATTTGTCAAATTTTCCCTAAATGAAAGGCCTGTGAGCAAAGGATTAAAGGGAAAACAACCAGTATAACTGGATCTCAAACTTCAAGATGATGGACAAAAGGATATGAATGATGTTAGGAGACTCAATCTGGAGAAAGTTTAAACAAGAAGTAAAGGATGCTTAACTGATTAGCTCTTTTACATATCTGAAGGGTCCCACATTATTGAACTAGATGGACTAGGAAGAAAAGCCTGGTGATTTACAGCTGAAAACCAGTCAATGAAAATAGCATGGATCACAAGAATCTGATCTGCAACTTATCATGTGGGTGGCACCATTGTTGTTGTGTACTGTGAAGTCAGAACCAACTCACAGCTGACCCTCCAATAGGTTTTCAGGGGGAGTAAATCATCACAGGAGATTGCTCAACCTTCTCCCGCAGAGCAGCTGCTGGATTTGAACCATGTGCCTTAGGTATTACAGTGCAGTTTCTTACCACTGGCCCACCAGCACTTTCTAATATGATCTCTATCATGTAGGTAGTGTATGGCCAGGTATTGTTTTGTTCCACCAGGTATGGGGTTCCATGAAGATGAGTTCACAGCAGATAACAAGTTTGATAGAAACATATAATAACAAGAAAGAAATCTGTATCTTTTAATCTCCTACCATGGTTTCTAAATGGTATCACATGAATACAATATGATTATTTTAAACTTGAGAGTCAACATCTGTTAAATAACACATAAAGTATTAGCCTGAGGTGTTCTCAGCTTTAGTGTTAAATTGCACTATATTCCTTTTGATGGCATCTTTGTGAAACGGAATTTTTAAATACTGCTGTGATAAAGCAAACTGTATGAAAATCTGCACGGAAAAGGATTGGGTTGTGAGATCCAATTATTGTTAAGATTTTATAAACTGCAGTACTCAACAGGGACACATATCCTGTTAAAAGTAATTGTGATTATTTAAGAAAAAATAAGTTGTTTGAACCTATTTAATAAATTGAACAGTTAGGTCTATCTTTTAGCCTGGGGAAGTGTTAAAAAACCTACAGAGACATTAGGAGTGGTGTGTGAACTACAAACTTTTGGGAATATTAAGACTCCAAATCTTCAAGTCATCTCTCCTAAATTGCCAAACAAGACAGAAAAAAATAAGGTCCTTGCTTAGCCAATATTCCATTTCCACCACTACTTACTCCTGAAATTAAATATGCTTTTTGTGTGAAAGGACTAGTTAAGGGAGTAATTTATGTGGATTTTTTAAAAAGTATTCTTTGTTCAAAGTCTATAGAATAATAATGTTGGTATTACTTTTGTAGTTTCACAGTACATTACAGTGTTAATTCACCTACTTTGAATTATTATTTTTTGGGACTATACTTGCCTCTGTATGTGCAAGAGTAATTCAGGTTTATGAGGTTCCCTGGAATACAGGAAGAGCTAAGGTTTTAGAATCACAGCCCTCAGCATAAATCCTAGATCCTATTCTCACCTATCAAAATTAACTTCTCTGATCTTCCATTTTCTCACATGCCAAAATTTTCTCAGAGGCAGTGCAAAGATTAAAATGACAAATTACATATGAAATACTTGGCAGTGTCTGACATAAGACACGCCATTGAAAAGTTTTCATTTCCTCTTTCTCTTCATCAGGACTAACTAAAATATTTTTGACCTAGCTAATGCTAAGGTCCTTTTGGTTCTGCAAGTGATGAAATCTCAAAACCTCAGAAGAATGGCTGGCTCCATTGTAGTCATTAGGGAGTAACTTCTGGATACTGGAGAATGAAGACATACAAAGAACTCACTGGTTGCAAAATTCTCAAAGCAGTCTTAGAACTAATTTCTAGACAATTCCAATGACTACATCATAGATTAATCCAAACCAAATGGAAATAACTCAGAAGTAAAAAAAACCAAAAAACTCATATTAACAAACATGCACATTAGTTCCTTTCAATCCAGGAGATTACCAACAATCTCACGCACCTAACCAATTCCCACCTGGCTCCATCCCTACTCCACAAAAAACCAGAACTACCTCAAGCAGATGCATCAGGTCTCTTAAGATCTAATACTCAATGTCCCACTGCTGGGGCCACCTGGCCTTACCTGTTCGAAGCCAGGCTCATTGTGATAGGGGTTCTCAGTCATCAGGGACTGGATGGAGATGAGCACAGAAGAGATGCTCTGGGCTGGGCTCCAGGCAGGGCCTGTCCACGTACTGTAAAACACATCACAGGGAATTGAAGAGAAACACATGAAAGGCTGCTTCAGAAAAACCAGTGAACAAGTCCTTTAGAGTCTAGCAGCACCAGCATTAAGTTACTCCAAGTTTCACTTTCACTACTAATACCCTGGAATTTCCCAGCCTCCGACTCACTCACATTGACCAGAAATTAGTCAACTGCCTAATTCTCCTACCAAGACACAGGACAAAGGAAGAGAGATAAGAAACAGCGATAACTCTGAAAGTTTTTTCTAGAGGGTGAAAAACCAATCCCTAAAACAAAACAAAACAAAAAAACAGCTGCTAGGGAAGATGACTATAATCAAAATGCAAGAAATAAGGTTAAGAAAACAGCTCCTAAGTCAGTCTCAACTTTAACCTCTGTGGACCTCAAAGAGTTTATATTGATGCATGGTCACAGAGCTAGGGAGATGAGAAAGGAGTACAGAACATACAAATGGCTCAAGTTGTATGGTTAGAGGCAATATGGTAGATCTCTGATGATCAAAAATCCAGTTCTAATGCAGAACCTCAAGGAGTGTGAAATTCTCTGATGACTAGAGAGCCCTGTTAAGGAAATAAGGCACGCTTCCAGATTGAGGAGGGAGTTAAAGTAATAAATGCAAAACATTTTAAATATGCAAGAAAAAATACCAAAATGACTCTTCTCACATAAATCTGATCACGTATAATCCCAGGGGGGTGGGAGCTAGTTTTAATATTATTTATTTTCAGCTCAATAATCAGGAGCTGATTATTGAACTAGAAGTTGAACACAACCTGCACCGGGGGCTTGTTCAAGATAAGCAACTACTTCCTTTTACTGCTGTCCTAGAGAAAAGCACAACTAAGTGATGCACAATAACTAGTCCTTGCTCTTAAGGTGCCCCTCAATGTGCTCTCTTTTCAACTTTGTTCCCATAGAAATGCTAGACTTTACTCTCCACATATTCAGGGATTTCAGTTAATAGGGTAAATTCACATTAAATGTCTTCGTTATTAATTTAGCATAATATCCCCCGCCCCAAGTACGGAAAGAAGGAGAGAGGCCGATAAAACCAATAATCAGCTAAGAACACATAGGGATTTTCAACTTCGTGATCATCCATGGAGATATTTCAATTTCAGAGTAGTTTCTTCTTTTCCACCTAGCATTCTCTAGCCATCTTTATCCTATCATCTACTTCCTCATGTTCCCACTGTAAGCTGGTACCTCCTCAAAAATATCTATCAGCTTAACAAGGAAGAATTTACTTTAGAAGCACTTTTATTAATATTGTACAGAAGTAATGACTGTCCTCTCTTACCTCTGTGGATTACATATTCCATTATCAATTATATATACTGCTATCCTACCAGTAGACAATTATATGCCCTAATGAGGTAAAGGATTTCTTTAACACATCTTTCTTTCAGGCTTTCTTGAATGCTACAATCAGAAAACATATCCCTGAATCTGAGAAAGTTCTGAAAAAGTGAGCCATTTCCAGTTTGTTTCAGCTGTTTTTCCCCACACAAACCCAGAAATTGGAAGAGAGGATGCAATATCAACATGGATAACTTTGTCAGCATCAACCTTCACTTGTTTTCAAGACCAAGAAAATTCAAGCATAATAAAAAAGACCAACTCATAATACACTAGAAGACATTTCCACTCTGAACTCTTAAACACTAAATTAAAGAGGGAATGGATAGAAAGTTGAAGGTAAAAATCACTGCAGCACCAAGAAAGACGACACACACAAAATAGTTTTCATATATGTGATCAAACATTTTTCATTCTCAATTATTAAAATACAACTATCACCTACAACAACACTTCTAGGAACTCACAGTAACGCAAAAAGGCAACATCCAGTCTTGAATGGCACAAATCTGCAGCCTTTCTCAGCCTTACAGAATGAAGCCCTAATTCTCTAATGAAATAATTTTCAAACTAAAACATCAGACTCACCTAGGTTTGTTAAAAACACATATTCCTGATCTCTACACCCAGGTTCAGAGTCCAAAAACTTAGACTGAGGCCCCAGAATATGAATCCTTGTATTAGCTGCTTTAAAAACTACTTCCTAAGGCATTCATTAAGAGCAATGAATTAACTTCTCTCTTGAATCTAGAATGACACAATCTGTGTACCATCCCAGGGAGAACTGAGAAAACAATAACTCTGACCATCTTCTGTGTTCTGTGGGTTCAAATGAGGACTCCTAAGTTGATAAAGGCTGACCTAGAATAATTATTTGCTAATATCAACTTGGCCACTTAGAAGTCTCCTCTTACCCTAGAATACTCAAGCAGACTTTCCCATTGCGGTAGAAGTTGGGGTTAAACCTCACTGTGTTATTGCCCGTTGTCATCAGTTTGACCCGAGGCGGGTGGATGGGATAGTCGGGCGGACACCGAAACACGAACAGGAAGAAACCCCCTTCATAAGGAGTGTCAAATGGGCCTGTGATCAATGCATGAATCTGCAAAATAAAACCCCATCTCAAAATTGTGAGGTGATGTCCCACCCCAACCCCTCCTGGCTTCAACCTGCTACCCAAATCAGAAGCAGGGCCCTCAATCTGTTCTAATAGCTTTTCTAATATCCACATCTCACATCTTCACTATACAAAATGAACATTCTTATTCTCATATAGACTAAAAAGCATGTTTGAAATTTTAATAAATTCTGTTTTAGTGAAGTGTCATTTTACCCAAAGATTCTAAAGTCAAGTGTCTAAGGTTAAAATAGAATCTTGACAAAATGATCTTTGAATATTCCTTTGAAAACTCTCTAAAAGCAGTTATGTGAACTCCCTCATTCAGGGTTATATATAACAAATGGGTAGAACAGCAATGTGCAATCCTAGCATTTTTAATTTCAAGAAATCCCTATTTTTACTAAATTTGTTTGAATGTGCCTAGGTTAGTCTTGAGTAGGATAAAATTCCACTCGAGATTTATATGGAATGTAGGGGAGGTAAGATGAATGTAAAAAGAAAAGGACTGGAGGTTATAGCTCCAGTAACAGTGTAGAGGTGAGGTTGTGAGGGGTGTCTAGATAGCTTGTCGTCAGCTTCCACCCTAGAGGGTCAAACCTACTATGGAGGAAAGTCCAAGGGTTGGGCTCAAGCAGCATGCAGCTAATGTCAAAAACACAAAGAAAAAAAATAGGGAAAACTGGGACTCTACTCAAAGCCATTAGACATCCCCTAAAATTACCCTTAAACACTGTTGGTTTTTTAAAAAGTCAGTCCTTAAAACACTGAATTCTCTATTTAAGATTTCTCTTCCTAAAGGAAGGAATATATACACAGAATCAGTTCCTTTCTTCTTTTCCAAAGGCACGTAAGTCTGCTCAGAAGGTGAACAGCAAGAAGAAAAACACACCTTCCTGGTGATACTACATTACATCTTAGTTCTAAAACATTTGGAGTAACAAGCTTAGCTAGTCTCAACCTAGTATCAGTTATGGGATTCTAAGGACTGTCATATTAACACTGGTTCTTAATTGAGGACAAAATGTTCCAGTAAAAACATTTCCAACTTTATAAAAGGAAAAACAAAATCAATTTAAAGGGAAACTACTCAAAACTACTAAGACATAACAACAATAAAAATCTGAGTGCTTACTGTAAGAAATGTGAAACCATAAGGAGTTTTCTTTTAAACAAAAGATCTAAGAAATCTGATTTCTTATGGAAACAATATAAAAGTAAAAAAAAGAAATCTGATTTCTTCCCAACATTTTAAAGTGCAAATTCAATTCCGAGGGTAGAGTACTCAATGACAAAGAAGCTGAAGAATCTACACCACAGGAATTGGACATCATGTACTAAGCTTTGTCGGTGTTTTTGTATTAGAAGAGAGAAATGGTCTTTGCGGGAACCAACTCACTCACAGCTGACCTTCCAGCGGGTTTTCAGAGGATGTTAATCAATCGCTAGGGAGGAGACTGCCTATCATTCTCCCAAGAGCAAATGGTGGACTTGAACCACCTGCCATTAGGTTGGCAGTGCAACTCCTTACCCACTGGGTCACCAGAACTCTCTTGTGGCAGCAAATACAAAATACACAAAAGCAATCAGTACTGACAGGCGTTTAAACAAGGTCTTTTAACAGCAAAAATGTTCAGTAAAGCTTGGCCTCATCCCCAACCTTTCTTGCATCTGATTTAGAGCACCATACATAGAGTGGCACGCTGGGGGAGTGAGGAAAGAGCTGAATAATCAGTGGATTCAGTGACTATATAGTTTATCATCCAAAATGGAGCTCTCTGGTAAGGGAAAAATTGTCCTATTACTAATTAGGCTAAAAGAACGGGCATAAACTGGGATTTTCCAAGCCAATCAGTGCCTACGAGCACCCTAATTACAGACACCTAGGGTCTTGTTCAAGCCTCTGCTCCTCACTGTGACCTTTGGCTCAAATGGTTATCCTCAAATGGTTTTGATTTGTCTATATAATCAGAGAAGTAAGTTGAATATTTTCTTTCAGAGTCTTCCAAGTTTATCGGCCCAATTTCCCAATAACTCCCAACCCCCACCAAGTTACATACCTTTGTCATGTCAACAGTATCGGGGACAACGAACATTCCTGGAGGAGGCTCCTTATAAATGGACATGATATCCCTGTATAACACCAAAGAGGAGGTGGGGGAGGGAATGAGGTGGGGGAAACAAAAGGGGAATCCCTTGAGCTGGACAGTTGTTATCACCTCAATGAGGCCAGGGTTCGAGAAACTGGTGCTTGGTACCACAATGTTTGCACTCTCTTCTTGGCTGAGAAAACTCAGCTGAGTACTTGTCAGGCAGACAGAGCACAAATTATTATCAAAGGGTCATTGTTTCCTCAGAGAGAGAGTTGAGAGTTTGGGGGGGGGAGGGAGGAATCAGAGATCCCAATGGCATCAGATGTCACCCTGGAAAAGTCACATCCCATTTACTCTCATTTCCTCCCACATGGTAATTCAGTCACTCCCCACCTCCGAGATTCCCAGGTATTACCAGGAATGCTAAACGATGACTTTTTAGTAACTAGAAAGACATAACATCAAAAAACAACAAAACAAACCCAAACTAAATTCCATAGCCACACTGAACCCTTGTCAGGAAGGGAATTAGATGAAGCAATACTCTCTTATCCAGGGGACTCTCAGGGTAGCAGTCTCTTAAAGTTGGGGGAAAGGGTCCTTCTAGAACTGATGGGAACCTCACATCCATATGATGACCACTAGAGAAGACTTACTACATGTTTAGGCACCCTAGTGAAAGTTGACTTATTAATGCAGCTAAGTGGTCTGTGGTTGGAGAAAGATGGTATAGTCAGTGTCTAGAAAGATTGAGTCTTGGAAACAACAGAACAGTTCTACACTGTCCCATTAGGTTGCCATGAGTACAAATTGATTCCACAACAGTAGATTTGGCTTTTGACGTTTGATCCATGTTCAAGAAGTACAAGGCAAATTTAGTTCTGTGGTTTCATAAAGATGCTATGAGCTGGATCCTACTGGATGACAATAGTATGTCTCTCATAAACTGGAACGGAGCAGGTAAGAGCAGGAGCATAAAAAAAAGCATATTCTAACTGTGCAAAAGACTAGGCACTTGAATGTATTGCTAGGGACATAAAAATAAAAATACAAACAGGTAACAGAGCAGAGGAAGGAAATACTGGCTAAACTCAAAAGTGTATCAGGATTGGGAGAATGAAAAGACGGAAGTTTAGGAGCTAGAAAGAAGTGTTGAGTTTCTTAATTTAGAGGTTGCAATAGGTGTCCTGTGTCAGGCACTACGCCAGGTACTTTACAAACATTGTTTAATTTCTACCGCAACTTTGAAATGGAGATTGGGAGATATCTGAAAGGATTTGGAATTGAGTGAGAAGATGCGACTATCTAGATAAGGATTCTTGTGAATGGGACATGGGCAGAGAAGAGCGTGCTTTCAATATTAAAAACAGCTTTTAAAAAGTATCCCTTTTGCCATGCGACAGGTATGCTAAGCACCATTAAATTATGTGATCTAAAAATCAGTCATCCCAGGAATAAGCACAGAAAGAACCTGCGCCTTTTTTCCTGTATTTGAATTAGGTACATCTGCTTCAGGGGGGGAAAAAAACCACCAACAAACAAAACCAAAAACTAAAACCAACTAAATGATCCAAAGAGGAGAGGAAATACGGAAAGATGATGTTGAGTGGGGTATTACATGTCAAGTGTGGGGAGTAAGTTCCTGGAAGAGGTAATTAGAGAGGCAGGGTTGGGGTACTGAAAAGGGGGTTCAAGAGATGATTACAGGTATAGGAGGTCTGGCATGGGGAGGGGCTATGGAAAATCAATACCAGTACATGGTCTGAGGTCGTGCAAAACAATCTCCGTATGTTACTAACGGGTTTGGGAGGGGACGAGGGGAGACCGATGGGTGGGGCCTCCAGGCCGCATCTAGCTACGCTGCGGTGGGGAAGAGGGGAGAGGGGCGGCGCGGAGGGCGGGATGGGGTGTTACTGAAGCGCGAAAGGGTCGGGTTTCGGGCTGGAGTCCTGCAGGGGGGTGTAAGGAAGGGTGTGCAGAATGGAAACGGAGAGCTTACAGGAGGCTGCTCAGGGGTGGGGTCGAATTTAGGTGTGGGAGGGGTGTCTGGCTGTCTGTGAGGTCCGGGGCTAGGCAGGAGATGTTCGTGTATCTTGGATCTTGGCATTCCTGTCCGCAAGTTGGGGAGTCGCGAGGAAATCTCGAGGAAGTGGGAAAGAGGGAAGAGTTGTAGTGGGAAAGAAAGGGGGGGCGGGGAAGGTCGAGCCCCTGAACTCAGGGCTGAGGGAGGAAAAACCCCGGCTCACCGCTTGATCCGGAGTAGACACTGTGGCGCGGTTCGCTCGCCGTCCCAATCGGAGCTGAGCGTGGGGTCCCAATGGCTAAGCAGCGCGGCCCCGTGTGCAGCGGCCGAGGGCGGGAGCCCAGGCAGCGGAGCCAGGCCGCTTCCCGGTCCCCCGGCCCCGCCCGCTGCTGCCGCCGCCCACACATCCGACAGGAAAGGTGGCCCGAACCCGCCGCTGCTACTGCTAACGCCAACGACACCAGCCACTCCGCTTGCTCCGGGGCCCGACGCCCCGGCACCCGCCGTGGCCGTCGCTGCCTCCTCAGTCGGACTCTCCGCCATCGCTGCTTCGCTTCCGGGACTGCACGGCAGCACGTCCGCCGACCAGAGCGGCCGCTGCTCCCTTTCTCTCCCGCACCACCGAGAGCCAGGCCAGAGTGTCCCCACCCTCTGTTTCCACCGCCCGGGCAGCACTGGAGGCGCAGGCTCCGCCCACCCCCACCCCAACCAGAGAGAAGCTCACAGCAAGAGCGTCCACCCACGGTCCTCCAGGGCGGGAGGCAGGAGGAACTAGCGTGCGATGTGTGAGTCCTGGGCCCGAGTTGGTCCCGCGCGCTGCGGAATAGGTTCTGAGGGATATTATGACTTGCTGGTACAGTTGAAAACCCAATTCTATGGAATGGTTTATTTTCAAGTGTTGAAAGGGGAAAGGGAGGAACACCTATATCGTCCTTAAAGAGACTGTCCCTCAAATGTGGATTGGGGTCCCAGTTTCCTTTCAGGGAGTCTAAGGGTGGATGGGATGATTCACTTAGGTGAAGCCTTTCCTGCCCGAAAGACTTCTTGAATTTATCCCTACTTCTTACCCCTTTACCCATAGCAAGTTGCAGTGCCCGCAGCTTGCAACAGGAAGAACGGAATCTAAATGAAAAACCACTTCATTTTAAAGTTTCTTCATTACACACTGGGGCGGGGGCGGGTCTACGAACGATCCCTTTGCAGTGGGGATAAGGAAACACCCAGGAATGGTGAATTTGACAGCACTGGGAAGGAAAGCCAGGCCTCCTGACTTGTAGTAGACTTTCTTCTTACTCTTGGAATATGCTTAAAACGAGAAGCTGTGAGTGTCAATGTGGGGAGAATTCCTGTAAGGTAAAATTCCTGTTGTAAGGTAAAAAATAAAGCTATCAACTCAGAAGAATTTTCTCTTCCTAGCAAGAATACTAAGCCAAACCCATTGCCATCTAGTCTGTTCTGACTCATGGGAATTCTCCATGGGGTTCCCTTTAGGGGAGGTTTATGTGCTGTCCAGTGGGAACCTACTCATAGCGGACCCTGCAGCGGGTTTTCAGAGGCACTAAATCACACGGGGGAGATTGCCCATCTTTCTGATAAGCAGCTGGTAGATTCGAACCACATATCTTTGGGTTGGCAGCTCAGCTTCCCTGCTAAGCCCTCTGTTGGATTCCAACCATTGACCTAATAACACCTAATGCCTTCTCAAATAGAATACAGGTGGTCTATAATTTTTTTTTCTAGAATTTTATCACAAAACTCTCGGGCCAGATGTTTTTAGAATAATACCCTTAGCAGCACCTTAGGCAGCATCCAGTAACCAAACATACTGATATTTCTTCAACTAAGTGTATGAATGTTCATGCTCATTTGGATGAGTTTATGAGTATTCATCATGAATTGCATGAATAGTCTCTGGATCACATTTTGCCATCAAATTTGGGTTTTAAATGTCTAGTTTTCAAAGCTTTGTGGATTTCCAATAAGACACCTGAATAATAATGGCCTGGATAAACACTTATTGAGGACTATCAAGTAAGCACTATTATTAGTCAGTTCTGACAGATGGAAAAACAGGCTTATAGAGGTTGAATCACTTATGCAGGACCATAGTGCTAGCAGGTGGTAGAATTGGGTCTGTAAGCCAATCCTGCCTGAATCCAGAGAACAAGTTCTAACCACTAGGTGATAACTGGAACTCTCCCATCCTTATTGTATGCTAAACTTGTACTAATATTTGTTTGGTACCTGTTGTTTCCTGCTTCCCTTCCCCAGTACACACACACACATATATATACAAACTGTTGGGCTCTAACACTAGCTATTATTTATAAACTCTGCAGGGCATTTAATTAAGAGGCAACAAAATTAGTTAACAGTATTTTACACAGATTTCATGTTTTATTGGTATAGGAACCCAAAAGGAGGGCCTCTTTCCACCAATGGCTCCTTGAGAGAAAGATGGGCAATAGCTGCTGGAATGTCAGCTGCCTTGGTCCAGCTTGAGAGCAGTGAGTGCAAGTTGACTCTAAAGATGCCAGAATATCTCTGAATAGATGTATGAGAGACACTGGAAGAGTGGTTGCCTCTGTATGAGACTCCGGAACAGTGACTGCCTCTGGATAGACTGGTTACCAGCCAGATGGGTGACATTACATACTTTCTCACACTTTTTAAATGTACTGTTTATCTAATGAAGATTCAAATGAATATTTTATTCCTTTTCAAAGGAATCTGGAAATTTGCTTGAGTATTATTTAGGTACTCTGATGGTACTGTGATTAAGGTATTCGTTTACTAGCTAAAAGGTCAATGGTCCAAATTCACTTGTCAATGCCACTGGAGATGAGCTTCCATAAAAATAAATCTTGTGAATGCTAGGGGGAAGAAGTTCTAGTCTGTTCATTCAGGGTCACTATAAGTCAGAATGAACTCAATGGCAGTGAAATAGAGGCGGGTGGTTCAAATTCACCAGCTGCTCCAAGAAAGAAAGATGGGCAGTTTCCTCTTGTATAACCCACTGATCAATATTTGTTCCCATTCCAAAGAAGGGTGACCCAACAGAATGTGGAAACTATAGAACAATATCATTGATTGCACAAGCAAGCAAGATTCTACTGAAGATTATCCAAAAACCCAAAAACGACTGGAACAGCACATCAGCAGAGAACTGCTGGAAGTCCAGGCTGGGTTTAGAAGGGGTCGTGGTTCTAGGGATATTATAGCGAATGTTAGAGGGATCTTAGCTGAAAGCAGGGAAAACCAGAGGAATATCTATCTGTGTTTCATTGACTATGCAAAGACATTTGACTGTGTGGATCATAACAAACTGGCTGACTCTGAGAAGAATGGGAATCCCAGAACACTTGATCGTGCTAATGTGAAACCTATACTTGGACCAGGAGGCAGTCATCAGAACAGAGCAAGGGAACACTGCATGGTTCAAAATTGGGAAGGGCGTACACCAGGGATGTATCCTATCTCCATACCTTTTCAACCTGTATGCAGAACAGATTATCCAGGAGACTGGGCTCTGTGAGGAGAAATGTGTTGTCAGGATTGGTAGATCTATCAACAATCTGCGTTATGAAGATGACACAACCCTGCTTGCTGAAACTGAGGAGGACCTGAAGTGCTTGCTGCAGAGGGTCAAGGACTGCAGCCTCCAATATGGATTGAGGCTCAATATAAAAAAGACAAAGATTCTCACACCTGGGCCAATTGACAGCATCAGGATGGATGGTGAAGAGATTGAGATTGTTCACAGCTTTAGCTTGCTTGGCTCCATAATCAACACTCTTGGCACCAGCAGCCAGGAAATTAAAAGATGTATTGCGACGGGAAAATCTGCTGTTAGGGACCTTTCCAAAGTACTGAAGAGTAGTGGTGTCTCTCTGGAGACTAAGGTACATCTGATACAGGCCATAGTCTTTGCAATCACTTGTTATGAGTCAGAGAGTTGGACAATGACTAGGGAGGATTGAAGGAGAATTGATGCCTTTGAGCTGTGGTGCTGGAGAAGAGTATTGAGGGTACTGTGGACTGCTAGGAAAACAAATAGATTTATCCTGGAGAGGGTTAAACCAGGCTTCTCCTTAGAGCCAAGGACCGGTCCTCGGAGACAGACATCATGCTTGGGAGGGTGGAGGGACAGCACAGGAGGGGAAGGCCCTCTGTGAGGTGGATTGATTCAGTGACTGGGGTAGTCAGAATGGGTGTATCAGAGACAGTACAATCGGCACAGGACAGAGCAGGGTTTAGGGCTTTTGTACATAGGGCTGCTCTGAGTTGCAAGCGACTCGACGGCACATAACAACAACATAACCCACTGATCACCTCTGAAAACTCACTCAAGGGTCAGCTATGACTGACTTTCCATCTCATAGCTTATTCATGAGGCATAGATTCCTCAGTGTATATCACCTCCTCATTCCTGGGCCATTGTTTTCAAGTGCAAGGTCTGACTGTCATGGAATAATGAACAGAAAACACCTTATATGCAGAACAAAAATGTTCATAACCCTGATCTGCACTCCACTCTCAGCCTCTTTGAGCCTATTTTTGCATCTATAGAATGATGATAATTCTCAGAATTTTGCCGAGGATGCAATGTGACATTTCCTAAAATGTTTTATAAAGTGGCAAAGTACCATACAAATAACTGGTATTGTCTTGCCCGTGTACCTTCTTTCCTCCAGACCTTTGTTAATGATATTTTCTCTCTTGGAATACTCTCCCTCTACTGTACCAAGGGAAATATAAAATTTCTTGTCTTCTCTGAGCCTCTGTTCCTCATCTGGAAAACTAGGAAAATAATAGCAGCCACCGAATAGAAATAATATGATAATGTACACAATGTCAGGCCAGAATAAATGTTTTAACTGTTATTAATTAAATAATTTAATTATTTAAAGTAAATTATTAACTCTCATTATTCTTACTCAGCCTTCAAAGATACCTGGAATGTGACTTTCTCTTTCAAGCTTTAATACTTCTGGGCATATTATTACTAATAATTAGTCATTTTAATTACTCCCTCATTTGGTTTGCATGGCTGATTGTTCATGTCCTTATTACAGCACATACTACTTTTTTCTTTTCGTTGTTTGGTTACTCATCTATCTGGCCACAAAATGCAGCAGCCTCCAGGACAGGGAGTGTGGGGCACCTATTCTGTGTCTCTAGGGTATGATATTTGGTGCTGCATAAATGGTGAACAGAATGGAAATGAAGACAGGGTAGCCTGTTGCTTTTCTCTGGCCATGAATATTGAAAATTTCACCTCCTCTCCACCTCATACAAAGAGCTCTGTTGGCACAATGGGCTGTGTGTTTGGCTGCTAACTGAAATGAAAAGTCATAGTTTAAATTCACCAGCTGCTCCCTGGGAGAAAGATGGACAGTCTTCTCTCCATAAGATTTACAGCCTTCACCTATGTTTATTGCTGTGTTGTTCACGATAGCAAAGAGATGGAAACAAACCAAGTGCCCATCAACAAACAAGTGGATAGAAAAGCTGTGGTATATTCACACAATGGAATACTATGCAACACTGAAAAACAAGGAGCTCATAAAATATTATCAAAATGGGTGACAGTGGACATTATGCTGAGTGAAATATCTCAGTCACAAAAGAACAAATAATGCATAATGCCACTGTTCTAAAACAGGACTGGGGTTTGGGAGAAAACTAAGAAAAGAGGGGTGAAATAATTTACACTACATTAAAACAGATGAGGGAAAGAACTGTTTAAAAGTAACATATGATTCGGTATTATCTGCATTACAGCAGTCCAGAATAAAAAGTGCATACCAAAGTGGACTTGGGGGGGGATATTGTGCAACAATGAAATAATTTTTTTAAAGAAAAAAGCAAACTTGGGGTGTAGGGAGGAAAATGTACAACAGTGAATGAATGGAAATTCAAGTTTTCTGTAAACTTTTGTTAAAATCTCCATACAATTAAAAAAAAAAAGATTTACAGCCTTAAAATTTTGATGCAGGGTCAGCATGAGTCAGAATCAATTCCACAGCTGTTAGTTTGATTTGCTTTCCCTCTTAAATAGGCCTATTTTCTTTCCAAAGCGCTGAGCTAAGCTTTCACAAAGACTGTGTAGGTCAAAGACTGAAGAGTTTGTGTATGAGACCAGCTCAACAGCAGTACCTCCAGGAGGCTTTCAGGTTAGAAGAAGAAAGGCCAGAGAGAAACTAGCAAAGGTTGGGAGCTGACAGTCAATTGCTCAGTGCTTTCTCAAGGCAGCATCCAGCTAGTTCTCACTGGCAGCATGGCCAGGGGATGAGTGTGTCTTCTGGACCACTCCAATGCTCTTTGGGGAACCTGAATCCAAGTCTCTCTCCCTCCTCAAACAACAAAAGGACCGCCCTTCCTTGAAGAAGTCCCTTGGTGCAACAAACTTTGTCAGCATCTTGCTTATGGCAGCGAGGCTTTTCCAAGAACAAGGCGGGCAAGTGTCATAGAGTTCAGGTTACCACTGTGCCCCAACTTCTAAAATAGTATTCAATGTGAAGATCTTTCTCTTCCCCTTCTCCAAGGTCCTGTGCCCAAATTCCCTCTGGGAAAATTCACCCAATACCAGGGATAAAAGAAACTTAAGTATCCCAAATTAAGGCCATA
Organism: Elephantulus edwardii; assembly: GCF_000299155.1. Lineage (NCBI taxonomy): Eukaryota > Metazoa > Chordata > Mammalia > Macroscelidea > Macroscelididae > Elephantulus > Elephantulus edwardii. Next base: position 10,418,381 of record NW_006399827.1, read on the forward strand.
AATCCTGGACAAATAGGAGAAATTTGGAGGCTTGGCAGGGTTCCAATCTGTTATTCTTAGGGTCACTATGAGTCAAAGTCAACTTGACAGCACCTAGTAACATCTCATAAAAGGAACTCTCTTTGATAATACACTATCCCGACATCAGAAGAACTAGTTGGTACCTACCTACCACTGTTAACCCCTCTGAATAAAGGGAGCTCTGGTGGCCTAGTGGCAAGAAGCTGCACTACAGTGCCAGAGGAACATGGTTCAAATCCACCAGATTCTCTGCTGGAGAAGGAGGGACAATCTCCTCCAGTACCAGTCAGATCCTATTTGATGTACACACACAAAATAATTATACACACACACACACACAATAAATAAATAAATAAATAAAATAACCCCTCTGAATAGAGTGAGGAAAAAATGTGGAGTAAAACTCAGAAGCATAAAAATGGCCAGAATTACTGGTCTGATAGAACCCCTGAGATTGGCCTTTAGTCTCCCTTTGAACTGGGAACACACTCACCCCTTGCAGTTCACCTTTCATCCAAACAATAGAAATGCTGCTTACGTGAACAGTAACACCAGGGAGGTACTAACTCCTTAGAACAGTCAACTATACAGAAGGGGAAGGGTGGCATTTGCTCAGGGAGAGCATTGGTGGTGGAAAGAATCGCACCACTAACCCAAAGTTCATGTTTCTCTGGCAGTTTGAACTCACCAGTGTGTCCTCGGGAGATAAATGAGCAATCTCTTCCTGTGTGATTTACAGCCTCAGAAGCCCAAAGAAGGGTCAGCTATGAGTTGTTCTGATTGTACTGCAGTGAATGAGTGAAAGCTAAGGAGGCAGGAAGAGGTTGGATAGAATTAATGGAAATGAGAATCACAGTGAAGATTCAGGAAGAATGTAGTTAGATTGTGAGTATTTGATGTCATATAGTAAAATGTGTAAAAATGATTGAATACAAAATCAGTTTGCTATGTAAGCTTTCACTCACATCACAATAAATTATTATGTCTCAAATCAATACTTTAGAAGGCGTATTGCCTTGGACATATCTGCTATAAAAAAACTCTTTAAAGAATAAGAAGACAAAACAAATAAAATAAAAATGAAAAGGCAAAGATAAAAGCACTTGACCCATGCAATCCCAGAGGTACACGGTTCAAATCCACCAGATGCTCTGCTGGAGAAGGAGGGGCAATCTCCTCCTGTACCAGTCAGATCTGATTTGACGGC
>NW_006399827.1:10419708-10428720 GCF_000299155.1 Elephantulus edwardii
ACACACACACACACACACACACACACACACACACACACACACAAGCACCTGACCCAAATCATATTCAGTTGCTTTACATGCATTTGAAACCTGGACAATAAAAGACATTGAAGAATTGACGCATTAGAATTAAGGACAGAGAATATTGACTATACTGTGGGTTACTAGAAGAACAAGTAAATCTATCTTGGAAGAAGTATAGCTTGAATGCTCCTTGGCATTCACATACATTGGATATGTTATCAGGCCCCAGGAGAATGAGAAAATACTTGATATGTAGCTTTCCGTCTCTCCCGTTGTTGAGTTGGAACTGACTGACAGCTTACTTCTTCAGAGTTTTCAGAGGCTGTAATTCACACGAGAGGAGATTGCCCATCTTTCTCCAGTGAGGCACCTAGCAGATTCCAACTTCTTGCCTTTGGGTTGGCAATGCAGCCCTCTGCTAGGAGAGTCAGTGAAAAAGAAAAGATCTTCAAGGAGATGGATTGACACAATGGCTATAAAAATGGACTCTAACACAGGATTGTGAGCGCCTCAGGACTGGGCAGAGTTTCATTCTGTTGTATGTAAGATCTCTATGAATCGGAGCTTATTTGATAATACCTAATAATAATAATAATATATGTGTACATACATGTGCACAAAAGTGTATTTTATTCAAATGGGAAGTTTACATGTATTATCTCATTACTAGGGAGCTCTGATGGCCTAGTGGTAAGGAGTTGTGCTGCCAGTACAAGGCATATGGTTCAAATCCACTAGCTGCTCTGCAGGAGTAAGACGGGTCATCTCTTAACGTACTTTCAGCCTCTGAAAACCTGCTGGAGCATCAGCTGAGTCAGATTTGACTCAATGGCACATTAGCAACAATCTCATGATTGAAGCTCTGGTGGCATTGTGGGTAAAGAATTTGGCTGCCATCCTAAAATGTCAGTGGTTCAAACCCATTAGCCACTCTATGGAAGATAAGGGAATTTGCTTCTGGAAAAACGTAAAGGCTTGGGAACCCTATGGGGCAGTTCGCCTCTGCCCCACAATGTCACTGTGGGTTGAGACTGACTCAGTGGCATTAAGTGTGGGTTTAGGTTTATCTCATTGTAGGAATATGCCTATTTTTGTTGTCATAACTACAAATAATTCTTACCCCATATTAAAGATAAAGAAATCAAGGTCCAGAGGAGATAGTTAACTAACTTCTTAGTTAAGAAGGGAGCACTGGTGGCCTAGTAGTAAGAAGCTGCACTCCAATCCCAAAGGCACTACGTCTGAATCCATGCACTTCTCTGCTGGAGGACGGGTAATCTCCTCCGATGCAATTTACTGCCTCTGAAAAATCACTGCAAGGGTCACCTATGAGTCAGTACTAACTTCATGACAGAACTCAGTTAAGAAGGCACAGGGCTTGGCTTTGTACTGAGCTTGTAGTTGTTGTTAGGTCCAATGGAGTTGACTAAGACTCATCACGACCCCATGAACAGCAGATTTGAACCTTGTCCTATCCTGTGCCATTTCATCACCTCTGATATACTTTGGACCACTTATAGTCACAGGGTCAAATGAACTTGTTGAAAGTGTTCCTTGTTTTTTGCTGACCCACAGCCTTCACCCTTCCAAGTATGATGCCCCTTTCCAAGGACTGGCCTCTCCTAATAATATGGCCAAAATATGCGAGAGGAAATTTTACCATCCTCACCTCTAAGGAACATCTTTGTTGCACTTTCTTGAAGACATATTTGTTTGTTCCTTTGGCAGTCCATGGGATATTCAGTACTCTTCTCCAGCACCACAACTCAAAGGTTTCTTCTGTCATCCCTATTCATGTCCAACTTTCAGATACATAGCAAGTAATTGAAAAGACCATGGTAGTAGTTTCTAAATGTTTTTGATTTCTGAGTTAGAATAGACTTGACGGCAATAGGTTTGATTTTGGTGTTTACCCTTCTGAAAATATCATAAAAACTATGGCTCTCACAGTAAAAATGCATCTTTATATCCACTCACCTATTTTGGACTAAACAAAGTGTCCCCATCCATGGGCCAACTCATAAAATCCTCCAGCTAACGTTATGGAACTAACCTAGGTGGAAGTGACTTTGGTGTTATAGTCTGTAGCATGTTGCACAGGCTAATCAAAAAACTAGTGGTTCTCTAGTGGTTCAAATCCACCAGCTACTCTGAGGGAGATAGGTGGGAAGTCTTCTTTTATTAGGATTTACAGCCTTGGAAACCATACTACTAGAAGTCAGAATCAACTAGACAATGAATGAGTGAACCAAGCAGGGGATTAGAGAGCACCACTTACCTAATGGCTCTGATTCTAATGGCTTCAACTCACATTCCTAGTGCACTGACTTGAGGATTTTATTTTTGGTTGTCTACTGTCAATCCAATCCGACTGGCACAGGAGATTGCCCCTCCTTCTCCAGTGGAGAATCTGGTGGATTTGAACCTTTGGGACTGCAGTGCAGCTTCTTGCCACTAGGCCACCTCTGACTTGAGGTATGTTGGGTTTTTTTTACCTTAAGTTTTTAAGTTCAAGTAATGACAGAGGTGTCTAGAAACTGCAAGGAGTGAAAATTCTTAACAGGAGAGCTTGGTAATAACTAGATTCCTGGAACTTCACAGAAAGGGAAAGGCAGCTACCTTCCTTAGGGACTGGTCCTCGATTACCACCAAAGGGTAGTGACCTGGCAAGGATGCCAACCTGAGATCCCAAAGGGTTATGCATTTCTGTTTGCGTAATGGTATTACCAGTTAATCCATTGCTCCCTTGGCAATTACTCAGCTGTCGGCTCAAATTCAGTCCCATTCTTTCTGTTGGCCCTGAGATTCCAGGGCACTATTTCAAGTTCTCTCTCTAGCTTGCATGACAATTTTGAGGAAAACTGACAGTTCCTAACTTGGTGTGATTCTGTCCTGTAGGCAGGGAATATTTGGTCATTTCTTTTTTTTTTTAAAGAAAAATATTCCTTCTTTTATATTTTTGTGTGTGTGCGTGTGTACCGTCAAATCATATCTGACTGGTACAGGAGATTGCCCCTCCTTCCTCGGCAGAGCATCTGGTGGATTCGAACCGTGTGCCTCTGGGATTGCAGTGCAGCTTCTTGCCACTAGGCCACCAGAGCTCCCCTGGTCATTTCTGACATACATTTGTTGGTGTCACAATTGGAGAGGAGCTGCTATGGATTTCTCATAGGCAGAGGCCAGAGATGGTGTTGAACATCCCACAAGACAGCCACTTACAACAAAGTACTGTCTGCTTCCAAATATGCTTAAAATGAGAAACTCTGGGAGAGAAAATGGGAGACCATGATTGTTGAAATGATGGATTGGAATCACTAGCCTGCTGTGTCACTTTAAGTCAGTGAAGCTCTTGTAAGCTTTTAAGAATCAGGAATGATATAAACACAAGTTCTGGAGCCTTAATTCCTTTTACTAACCAGCTGTGTGACCTTAGGCAAGCACCTCCTCTCTGAGCCCTGCTTCCTTACCTATAAAATGGCGTTTCACGGCATTAAGTTAATCAAGAAATATGCTTAATCCCTGAAAAGAGAGCTTCACTCTTGTGTATCACCCAACCGAAATAAACTCACTCATATGGAAGAATGCCCATCTTTTTCCCTTTAGAGGAACTGGTGGATTCAAACTAAGTGCCTTTTCAGTTGGCAGTGCATCTTTTCACCAGTAAGAAGGGCCACCAGAGCTCCCTAACTGCTTCAGTATTATCACAGGATTTGCTTTTAGAATTTCTTCAGCAGCTAGCTTCTGTGCCATATATCCAATTGTACCGTTCATTAGTTTCCATTTGTCTAGATATCCAAGCTCTTTGAGGGCAAGACTTTACATTTCTTTGCCAACCCCTAGGAAGTTTCTTAGTATGTAAATACCTGCATGATCTTCTTTCAATAGCACATGGATAGAATTCATACTGACACACATTCTTTGACTCACAGTGATGTTCCATCTGATTTCCAAAGTTGTCAGTCTTTATAGGAGGCAACTGTGGAGCAACTGGTAGATGTGTAGCACTGGCCTGTTGGCTAGCAGCTTATTTATAAATTATTATTCCTTTTAAAACTATAGCTTGCAGGCAGACTATATCACTTTAGCCATTAGGAAGACTGCTGGGCACAACTTATGAGACAATAAAGATGCTACATAAAGTTTTCTAAGCAATTCATTCACTGACTCAGTAAACACCCTTTTTGGCTCTAACTAAAAAATCAATTCTTGAAGAACAGTGATTGTGCATCTGATGTGTTGTACTAAAAACATTTAAACAATAATAAGAACCACATTTTCCTATCTGTACTGCCTTAATTGTGAGGCCAATGAAAACAGAGGGAACAGTAAGACAATAAAAGGTTTAGGCTGGTCCCAGAGGTGTGTGGTTAGAATCCACCAGATGCTCTGCTGAAGGAGGGACAATCTCCTCCTGTACCAGTCAGATCTGATTTGATGGTACACACATAAAAAAAATAATAAAAATTTTAAAAAAAAAGGTTTAGGCTGGTTGGAGAGCGTGGCCCTGAGTTCTGCTGTTTATCAGCTCTATGACGTTGGTTGGACATGTTATGCTGCTTCCCTAACCAGCCAGCCTAAACCTTTTATTACCTTGCTGCAAAAATGTTTAATAGTTGTCCTTCTAGTTCCTAGGATGGTGGCAAAAACAAACTTAATATACTTGGTGCAAACTAAGCTTCTTCCTCAATATGTTATAAATGAATGTTTAATCTGAAAGGTATTGGGCAATTATTCATCATCACTGGGACAAACCCAGGCTCCTGGAGATGTAGAGAACTTGCATTCTTAAATCCCCAGCAGTGCGACAGTGCTCAGTCCTGAGGAGTTCTAGATCATCACTGGCTGACCCAATTCCCCTTTCCCAGGTTTTCACCTAGGCCCTTCCCTCAAAGGTAAAGGACAGAGGCATAGGCATATGGATTTAGAGAAACGTTGTTTAATGGTAAAGCTCAGCACACTCCAGCATGGGGCATGGCCTGGAGTTGAAGCAGCAGGGACAAGTAGTTGATCCCCACGGAGCCTCACATGGCGAAGAGGATGAGGAAGGCAACCATCAAACAGAAGAGTCCCATGGCCTCAGACAGGGCAAAGCCCAGAATGGCATAGGAGAAGAGCTGCTGCTTGAGAGATGGGTTCCTGCCAGAGACAGAAAGCAATGCCAGCCAAGTGAGGAGAAAGGGGTGAGGTTATGCTTGGTAAAGGGCAAGGAGAGTGAGGTGGATGGGTGATGCCATGACTGGGAGAGGGTTTAGCCTTCACAGTTCTTGGGGGATTTGGATGGACAGAGGACCCACACAAGGAGTTTACATGAGCCAGACTGGCCAAACATATTAAATTCTGATTCAAGTCACTGGGGAAAACAGGAGGCAAATGGATCAAACTATAGCTTCTCCTGTTCAGGCTTCCCCTAAATAGGATGGATCTCATAGTAATGGATAGTGGAAGCCACCCCCAAAACTTACCTGGCATAGCCAATGATCAAGCTGCCAAACACTGTCCCGATGCCAGCCCCTGAGCCAGCCACACCAACTGTGGCAGCCCCAGCACCAATAAACTTGGCCGCTGTGTCAATGTCCCGGGAGACAACACTGGTCTGGAACTCCCTTCTGGCCACCTGGAGTGGGGAACTGCTGCTGCTGCTGTAGGTAGGCTAGAAAGAGAGTGAGAGATGGATAGAGGAAGAGACAAGAGGGCCAGAAACGAAGAGTGAGCATTAGTAGAAGGACAAGTGGCAGGCTCCACCCTTCACCCCACCCACCTGAGTTCCTTAAAACTATTGGCAAACTGCCTGACAAGTACAGAATACTGTGATTGCAAAGTATGCTGGGAATTACTCATGGAGTTTGTTCTCAGACAGTGCTAGGGAAACGGGGTGAGGGTGGGAGGAGTTTAGAGACCTCCGTTTAGCAAGTTTCTCATCTATAATGCTCATTTCTCTTCCTCTCCTATCATTTCTGCTGAAAGGTAACTCAATTTACCTGAACTGAGGACATTCAGGGCTCTTACCTGGTTAGATGGGATTTCTGGCCTACTCAGGAATGAAGCAGACACAGGCCTAATTAGACCTCTGGTACAGCAACGAATCTACAAAATCAGAAAGACATAATAAAACAAACAGAAAAACTCTCAAAACTTAACTGTTGAGCTTCTGACTAAATGACAATAAACATGATAAACAGAAAAAGTTCAACATGCTCAAGGTCAATTTATCTCTTTTTCTATCAGACTGGCAGACACCAGAAAAAGCGGTCTTGAGATACTGGTGTACTCTGCAGCAGTGACCTTCACCATTCAAAACCATGTTCAATAGCATGAGCAATGCTTAGCTGGCATCCCAGAATGAATCAAGAACTCAAATCAATATATGAAATTCCTTAGCATGCCCAAGGAATGGGAGGTAGGCAATGCTATTTTGCCAAAATTTACTCATTGCTACAAACTCTAGTAACATGGCTTTCTTGAAATATTTTTTTTTAGTACAGTGTTCTTCAAATTTGGCTCAACAGTGTAGTCACCTAAGGGCATTCCAGAAAATACAAATGCCTGGGCCCTACTCCCATTCAGGGTGCAGGTTTGGTATCAAGATTAAAAAAAAAAAAATTCTCCACATGATTCTAATCCACAACTCAGTCAAGAACTACTATTTTAGTGGGCCACCTGACTAAGGCCAACTCAGACTGGGGTAAAGGTCAGACCCCATTTGTCTGAAAGCATTCTAGAGGTAGCAGGTTTAGAATTATCTGCTTGAGTCTACAGGCCCAAATATAAAGGGATTACCCGCATCACCTCTTAAATCTCCCCCAAAGAACCAATATGATCATGACGCCAAGCTCCTGTCAGTTCATTCATTAAACACTGATGGATTCCCCCACCTAGCTCTACTCATCATTCCCGAAGTTTCAGCTTACCAGAGCTGGAGAAATGATTAATGCCCCGGTGGTCTGCATATTTTCAGTCTATAGAAGGAAGATGGGGGAAAGTTCCACTGAGTGTGGCTGATCATTTGGTGATAGTGGCGACCTTCGCTCGTCCCCTCCACGCCCCGCCCCCCCTTGTCCTCCCAGGACCACGTTCTTCCTTGCAATGTGTCTCAGCTAAGGTGGGCATTAGAGGTCAGAAAGCTAACTCGATCCACCGCCCAAGGGTCTGCAAAGGAAGGTCACAGCGGAAGGAAAGAGACGGGGCAGGCCCAAACCCGTGAGGAAAATTGAGAAAGAGGATGGTTTCCTGGGAAGGCTGACGGCAGCTAGTGGGCAAATCCCGTGCAGGCTCCTGCCCATCTTACACAGCTGTTGTCAGTCGGCCCTAACCAGGATGGTCACTCGCTCATTACCGTTAGTATCTATTAACATGAATTGAGAAGGTAATAGACTCCTACTGCCTCTTCCAGTTCTGGAGGCAAATGCCTAGCCCACAGCCCTGTCAATCGCTGGCTCCTGGCCCCAAGTCACCTGCACGCCCACTGTCCTGATGTCCCTGCTCAGACCACGGCGTTCGTCCCGCTCAAGGTGACTGACTCACCTCTTAGCTTTAGCTCCGGGTCTCAGCGCTCAGCTCCACTACCCACGTGTCCTGGGGTCCTTCCACGTTCATTGGCCGCAATCTCTCCGTACTCCCATTGGTGGTTATCATCAACTCCTCCTTTCTTACTGGCTTTACTCAGTTTCTTCCTCTCTCTCCATAGGGACTTCGTGGCAATTCCCGCCTCCATGAGGGTGGAGGCGGGGCTTACTCTGATATCTGGATGACGATTGGCCAGTTTCTGAAATACTCGACCATAGAGTTGGTGGAAATCCGGGGTTCTATAAAATGGCTACCAAGGTGGACGCTGGAAAAAAAAAAAGGCATGGAAGAGATGACCGGACGCATTACGAAGACAGGCACATGACCTGGGACCTGAACATTCATTTGGGCGCTCGGGCCTGAGGTGCGTTGCATCTTGGGATTGTAGTCTATGTGGCGACCACCCTGACCCCCACCCCGGAGTCTTAGGCTTGGATAAGATCCCGCGAGACGTTCCTCCCCAGAGTCACCGCCTCTGCGGTAGTTTCCACCTTGAGCGGTTTCTCGGAGGCGTTGCTTCCGCCATGAATGAAGGGTCTCCTTCTGGGCCTGAGCGTTAGCAAGGGGACCTTTTCTGGACCTTTATGGGCGTTTGTTTAGCTGTCATGATCTAGCAGCCAGATATCTCCTTAAAAATAATTTATGATGTTGTAAAAGCCACGTTCTAAGGATAAAACACATCCTGATAGGAAAAAGAGCAAATTACAAAAACAGTTTACTGAAGAAATAAAATTTGCAGGAAAGAATGCTCAGCCTTAGTAATCAAAGAATTAGACATTTAAAACGCCACATTTTTCATTTTAAAATACAGAATTCTAAAAAAAAAAGAATTAAAATTTTAAAAATTAGCATGGTCTGGGCACTTTCATACTGCTGCTGAGAATGTGAACTAGAAACTTTCTTGAAAGCAACTTGGCAAGGCTTAGTGGAAAACCTTTGAATAGTCCATTCTCTTTGACCCAGAAATTCTCTAGGAATTGAGATCCTGTAAACTCACATTTTTCTTTGACCTAGTAGCACCACTTCTAGGAAATTTATCTTGAGGAAATAATCAGGAAGTACAGCTAGTGTTACAGAACGCAAGGAGTTCTTTCCATAGTCAATCGCTAGTAAGGCAAAGGGATTGCAGTATCCATAAATGCACTTTATTATACAGATCTGGGAGACAGCAAGTTACCTCCAAGACTATCTGGGAGTGGTCATGGGCTTTTATAGGATGGTGAGACATCAACTTACTTATCAATAACCTTTTGCTAGTAAAATTAAAGAATTTCTATATCAGAAAGCTGAAACTGAGAAGGACCTGATGCACTTGCTGCAGAGAGTCAAAGACTGCAGCCTTCAGTATGGATTGAGGCTCAATGTCAAGAAGACAAAGATTCTCACCACTGGACCAATTGGCAGCATCAGGATGGATGGTGAAGA
>NW_006399827.1:10430705-10444061 GCF_000299155.1 Elephantulus edwardii
AATTGGGATGGGTGTATTGGAGACGGTGCAATTGGCACAGGACAGGGCAGAGTTTAGGGATGTTGTACATAGGGTCACTATGAGTGGCACATAACAACATAACAACAAGGTGGATTAGGGCAGGTTTTGTAGTAAGAGTCTTTAGGGAGGGAAGGGATAGACAGTCCATTATTGTTTAGCCAGGTGGGTGGTCTTCTAGGGAGGGAAGGGAAGGGCACTCCATGGTAGTTGAGTGTTGAGCTGTTGATATTCCTTGGATCCTTTATTCACCCTTGACCTTGGTCCCAGCCTGATATCCCATCCATTCTGGCTACTTCCTGCTGAACAGGGGCAAAGATCTGGGGCTCAAAGTCTGGACTGGGATGGCCAGGATCAGTAGCCATGGGCTACTTGAACAGCAGCTGGTTCAAGTCGGTACTTCCTGTGAAGTAAGAATTTTAATAAGTCAGGAAGTGATTAATAACAATATGAAGAGCTATTTAAGGCCTGGGATCTGAGTGAGATAAAGTAGTAGAGGGAGTGATTAGCAACAATTTCAAGAGATACCTAGGGCTTGGGATTTGAGTGAGGTGAAGAGTAGTGGGGACCACCATTTGAGAAGTGTAGGAGGTGGTGCCAATGGGGGTTACCTATGACCTTAGCCACAATGGGGGTGGTCAGGATGACTGTAAGGTCGATCCCAGCATGGTTGAAGAGCTTTAGGTGCATGCCGTTTGATGAGGACGGAGTCTTGCAGGGTGACTCTAGCTGTCTGCCCTAGACTTTTAGGCAAGGGTTTGGTTATGTAGTTGTTTGCATGTTCCTGGAGTAATTGTTGTTCAGTGTCTTGACACCGTGTGAGCACCACACTCATCCCAAAAGAGGACAGGGGCACCGTCTTCCTCTTTTTTAATAACCTTTTCCACAGGAAGCTCTGATGGCCTAAGGAATTGCACTGCCAACCTTAAGATACATGGTTCAAATACATCAGCTGCTCTGCAGGAGAAAGATGAGCAGTTTCCTCTCATTTGATTTACTGCCTCAAAAACTTGCTAGAGGGTCAGCTATGGGTCACTTTGCACTCCGTGATACACAATAACAACATTAGTAAGCAAGACGTATCCTTTTCCAGGAACTGGTTTCTCGATAACATGCCCATGGAACGAGAGACAAAGTTTGCCATTTTTATTTCTAAGGAGCATTCTAGCGGTGCAACTTGTTCTTCTGGCTGTGTGGTGTATTCAGTGTTCTTTGCTAACACCATAATTCAAAGACTTCAATAATTCTTAAGTCTTCCTTATTCATTGCTCAGCTTTGGATTCATTGTCCAGTGTTTTAAAATATCATGGCTTGAGTTAGACATACCTTGGTCCTCAAAATTTGCTGCTGAAAATTTTAAAGAGGTCTTTTTCTTGAGATTTGTCCAAGGTGATACATTGCTTGATTTCCTGACTGCTACTGCCATGAGCATTGATTATGGAACAAAGTAAAATTAAATCCGTGACAACTTTAATCTTTCTTTAGTTTAGTTGAACATGATGTTTCTGATTGGTCTAATTGTGAGAATTTTTGTTTTCTTTATACTGAAGTGTACTTCTCAAGGCTTTAGTCTTTGATCTTCATCAGTGATCAAAGTGTAGTAATGATATTAAGCACAAAGATCAAAGTGCTTTAAAGATCAAGGAATCTTTTATCATGCCAGCATGGGAAGTGTGTGGAATTTTGAAACCACATGAATTTGAGTTCTTTGCCTGTTAATAATACAAATAAGGTGCTTGGAATCTTTGTAGAGGATTGGCCAGGTTTTTTATCCCTCTATTCATCAACAACCTGTGTTATGCAGATGACACAACCCTGCTTGCTGAAACCGAGGAGGACATGAATTGCTTGCTACAGAAGGTGAAGGACTGCAGCCTTCAATCTGGATTGAAGCTCTTCTTTTTTTTTTATTTTTGTGTGCGTGTACCGTCAAATCAGATCTGACTGGTACAGGAGGATATTGCGCCTCCTTCTCCGGCAGAGCATCTGGTGGATTCGAACCGTGCGCCTCTGGGATTGCAGTGCAGTTTCTTGCCACTAGACCACCAGAGCTCCCCCTGGATTGAAGCTCAACATCAAGAAAACAATGATTCTCACCACTGGGCCAATTGTCAACATCATGATAGACAGTGAAGAGATTGAGTTTGATAACAGTTTCAGTTTGCTCAGCTGCACAATCAACACTCTTGGTACCAGCAGCCAGGAAATTAAAAGACAAAGGGCACTGGGAAAGTCTGTTATCAGGGACCTCTCCAGAGTACTGAAGAGCAATGATGTCAGTCTGGAGATTAATGTGTGCCTGATCCAGGCCATAATCTTTGCAATTACTAGCTCTTTGTCAGAAAGCTGGACAATGACTTGAGATGATCAGAGAATTGATACCCTTAAGATGTGGAGCTAGAAAACAATACTGAATATTCCATGGACTGCTAGGAGAAACAGGTAACAGATTCATCCTAGAGAAGGTGAAATGGCTTCTCCTTGGAGGCAAGGATTCTGAAACTTTGTTTGACATACTTTGGACATGTTGCAAGGAGGGACCAGTCCTCAGAGAGGGACATCATGCTTGGGAAGGTGGAGGGACTGTGCAAGAGAGGAAGACTGGTTCAGTGACTGGGGTAATGGGGGTAGGTGTGTCAGAGACAATAAGCTTGGCACAGGATAGAGCAGGATTTATGGCTGTTGTACATATGGTTGCTATGAGTCACAGGCAACTTGACAGCACATAATAACAGGGAGTCCTACTTGACTTGATAGCACCTACCAATAACAACAACTATAAACTTTCATGCAAATAACAATAAAAGAGTTAAGAAGCAAAAAGAAAGTTTTTAAAACTAGAATCATTGTTGCTGTTGTTAGGTGCCACCAAGGAGAATATGACTCATAGCAACTCTATGAGTAACAGATATGAAATTTGCCCTATCTTTTGTCATCTTCATGATCGCTATCATAAACCCGTTGTGGTAGTCAGTGTGTCAGTTCATTTCATTGAGGGTGTGACTCCCTCTTGTAGGGCCTCAACCTTTCCCTGCATGATGTCTCTCTCCAAGGACTGATTCCTTCTGAAAACCCAAAGTGAGAGAGATGAAGTTTCACCCTTCTTGCCTTTAAGGAGTACTCCATGTGCACTGCTACCATATATATGTTGATTGTCGATCTAAGTAAAATGACATAATTGACAACTTCAAACTTTTTTCCATCTAGTATAATATTGACAGTTGGTCCAGTGGTAAGGATTTTTGTCTTCTTGATATTCAACTGTAATCCCTATTGAAAGGTGTAGTCTTTGATCTTCTGAGTAAATGCCTCAAGTCCCCCTTACTTTCAGCAAGCAAAGTTGTGTCATCTGCCTAATGTAGGTTACTAATGTATCTGCCTTTGACCCTGATGTCACATTCATCTTCATAGAGTCTTTGAATTCATAAAGTTCATAGAGTTTCTTGAATGATTTGCTCAGCATACAGATTGAATAAATACAGCTCCACCAAACACTCTCCATATTGGGAAATGATTCTGGTATTTGATACCCCAATGGTACAAGGTTCAGCATCACAGCAACCCAGGTTACTTCATACTGCACATTGACAAAGAGTGATTTACAAAGTAGAAGAGTGTTCCTCCAGATATAAAAACAGCACTAGTTTCATTTAGCAGTGGTTAAGCGTCATCAAGTCGAATATGACTGAGAGTAAGTTTTGCACAAAAGACCTGAACTCTGTTCTATAACTAACATAATTTCTGTAGAGATCTCTGTTCTATAACTAACATCATTTCTGTACATTTTTAGAGTTTATATAGAGTTCCCAGAGACATCTAGTTTAGGAAGTGGATGCCACTCCTGCTTCCCAGCATAAATCAATCTGGAAGCTCATCCAAACATTGTACATGATGGGTAACCATTATGATATTTGACAAGACTCTTTGACATAGATTTAAGAAAATGTTATCAAGGACCTTTCTTAAGTGGTGAAGAGCAAGGATGTCAGTTTAAAGATTAAGTAAGGTGAACTTGCCGAAGCCATGATATTTTTAATTGCTTCCTATGCATGTGAAAGCTGGACAATGAATAAGGAAGACTGAAGAAGAATTGGTGCTCTTTAGAGGCAAGGATAGTGAGACTTTGTTTCACGAGCTTTGGTCTTGTTATTAGAAAGGGCTAATCTATAGGGGGGGAAATATCATACTTTGAAAAGTAGAGGGTCACAAAACAGAGGCAGAAGTTGAAAGAGATGGATTGGCCCAGTGATTGCAACAGTATATTTGAGCACAGTGGAGATTGTAATGAAGGTAGAGGACTGGGCTAAGGTTTCAATCTATTGTACATGTGGTCGCTGTAAATCAAACTGGAGGACACCGAACAAAATGGTAGACTCTTGTTTGCCAGCATATTTGTTTCCCCTAATAGTGTAATCTTCATTAAACCTTGACAGTCTGATCATGCCACTTTTTGAAGGTTTTATGCTAAAGAGCTGAGATCTTTTCATTCTTTCATAAGGTTAGTCATTCCTAGGTCAGGTAGATTCAAAATTGAGCATAACTAAGGGCTCGTCTAACAATGTTTTCCTGTTATTCATAGTTTTCAAGGACTTGTTATTTCAGAAGGTTATGGCCTGTCCTGTTTCTTCATCTGTCTTAGCCTGTAAGCTCCACTGAACTGTCTACCACGGGTGACCCTGCTGCTATTAACTTGTGACATTGTTTCCAACAAAACAGCAACGTGCTAGTCACCCTAGTCCAGCAAGCTACCTAATAAATGCTGTACTCATAAGAGCAATCAATAAACATGTCATACAGAGAGATACTATGGGTAAAATATTGAATAATCCAGGAAACATCAAAAGAAGATGGAAGGAAGATACACAGAGTCATTGTATCAAAAAGAATTGATTGACACTGAAAAATTTCAGGAAGGACCATAGGAACAAGAGTCCTTGGTGATAAAGGAAGAGCTTAAGCTACACTTAATGCATTGGCATCAAATAAGGCCCCATGAGTTGATAAGATACCAAATGATGTGCTCATAGTTTATGCTGGAAAATTTAGAGGACAGCTGACTGACCAATGACTGGAAAAGATCCATATTTGTTCCCATTTTCAAGAAAGTGATTCAACAGAATGTGGAAATTATTGAACAATAAAATTAGTATCACATGCAAAAATAATGCTGAAGATCACCAAAAAAAATGTCTGGAACAGAACATTGAGAGAGAACTGCCAAGAGTGTAAACTGTATAGAGAAGAGGCCATGGCACTGGGGTTACCATTGCTGATGTCAGATGGATCCTGGCTGAGAGCAGAGAATACCAGAAGAATGTCTATTTGTGTTTTATTCGTGATGCAGATACGTCTTGGAGAAAGTGCAGCCAGAATGCTCTTTTGAGGCAAGATGCCAAATTTTCATCTCTTATGCTTTGGGCATGTTACTAGGAGAGATTATTGCTTGGAAAGCGACTTCATGCTTGGAAATGTGGAGTGTGGGAAGCCAAATTTCATACTAAATATTTATAATAAACCAAATGCCATATCAGGATATGAGGCAGGCGCGGATACAAGCTGGAATTCACCCTGAAGCACTAAGGCAAACGTTAAATGTTTATAGGGGTAGGTACTAAGGCAAACCTTAGGTGTTTACACAGGCGTATACAGGATTCTTGTATTTGCTAATGCTTCCCTCCTGAGTCAAGCATAAGGTTTTCAATAGAAAGAGCTTAGCTTCATTTACATAGAATTCTCTTTCTGATTTTCTCCCTAGCAATTTTCAATAAAGGTACAGGGAAGCTGAGATGGTGCTTCAGTTGTTTGAGAACTGTTCGCCTCCTCCTTTACCTCTTTTTACTTATACATTCCTGGTATTCTGTCTTCTACAACAGTGGAGGATCAGTAAAAGAGAGGAAGAGATGGATTTGGTGCAACCACTGTGGAAGGCGGTATGGCGCTTTCTCAAAAAGTTGCAAATAGAGATACCATTTGACACAGCAATTCCACAACTGGGACTATACCCCAAAGAGACCATAACTGACATCCAAGCAGATATTTGCACACCCATGTTTATCGCAGCTTTATTCACAGTTTCAAGGAGTTGGAAACAACTTAAGTACCCATCAACAAATGAATGAATAGAGAAGCTGTGGTATATTCACACAATAGAATACTACGCTGTGTTGAAAAACAAGGAATTCATGCAATATTATTCAAAATGGGTGACCCTGGAGGACATTATGCTGAGTGAAGTATCTCAGTCACAAAAGGACAAATACTGCATGGCGCCACTGTTGTAAAACAGGACTGACCTCGGGGTTGGTGGGAGACTGAGAAAGATGGTTTCAATAATGTATACAGTACTGAAACAGATGAGGGAGAAAACTGTTTAAGAGGGATATGTGATTAGGTATTTTTGTCATGACAGGAGTCCAGAGTAAAGGCTGTTTAGTGGAGTGGACCTGGGGGGAGGGTTTGTAAAACAATGAAAAAATTTTTCTTTTACTTTTCCAAGAGGGTAGTGTACTAGGAGGGAGGGTTAGGAGGGGAGAAAAGTGCAACAATGAATGAATGGAAATCCAAAGTAAATTTTCATTGAAATTAAGAATTTAAAAAAATTATAGCAAATAAAAAAAAAAGAGAGATGGATTGACAGACACAGAGACTGCAGCCAAGGGCTCAGATGTGTCAGAGATGATAACAGTACAGGATAGAACAGAGTTAGAGTTCAAGTCTGTTGTTCATAATGTTGCTATGAGTTGTACTCAACATTACCTAACAACAACAACAAAAGATACACAAGCTTTAAAATAAGCAGCAGTTCACTGCAATCCCAGAGGTATGCAGTTTGAATACACCAGATGCTCTTCTGGAGAATTAGGGGCAATCTCCTGTACCTGTCAGATCTCATTTGATGGTACACACACACACACACACACACACAAATAAGCAGCAGTATGTAAGTCACCACTCCAGTATAGCAAACTGATAGACAAATGCTATACCCATAAGACCAAACTATAAAACAAGCAAGTATACATATATCACAAAATAGGTATGCATATGTGAAATAGAAAACAAACTAACTGGTCTGGCACACTGTGTCCACCAGCCCAACAGAAGACTGGGGTTGTGGTGCCCAGTCATGTCAGGGTTTCTGTTCTTCTGTGTGGTTACTGAAGCACCAAGAAGTGAGTAAAGTCATGGGCAGCACCTTTTCTGGTTTAGGTGTGTCTACGGGTGGTACCCCAGCGTGTGGTAGAGTTTCTGCTGGCTTCAGAGAAACCTAACTTAGTCAGCCTAGCTAAAGATGATGTCTTTGCCAGTAGAGCTGATGAGTGCAGGCAGAGTGTCCAGAAGATTTCAAAGGCCAATTTGAGAAGACAAAACAAAATATTACAATGAAATGTCCAGGTAGCTGGAGTCAACACCAAAAGGGAAAAACACACTTGGGATTTCTCAAGCTGTAAGAAGTGAAGAAAAAATTCAAGGCTTGAGTTATAATACTGAAGGATTCTATAGGTAAAATCTTGAATGGTCGTGAAGGATTAAAAGAAGATGGAAGGAATACACAATTACGGTACCAAAAAAGAATTGATTAACATGAAATATTTCAGAAAATGGCATATGATCAAGAACCAATGGTAATGAGAGAACTTCACACTGCATTGAAGGCAATGACAAAAAAAATATGGCACCAGGAATTTACAGAATACAAACTGACATGCTTCAAAAACAGATGAGATGCATCCTTGAAAATGCTCACTAGCAAGAAATTTGGAAGACAGCTACCTGGCCAACTGATTAGAAGATATACATAGTTGTTCCCATTCTCAAAAAGGTGATTGAAAATAATGTGAAAATTATCAAGCAATATACTTAATATCACACTCAGATAAGATCTCCCTGAAGATTATTTAAAAATGGCTGGAACAATATATCAACAAGGAATTGCCAGAAATTCAAAGTGGATTCAGAAGAGGCCATAAAATGAGGGATACCATTGCAAATAGAGCAGATGTCAGATGGATCTTAGTAGAAAGCAGAGAACACCACAAAAATGTTTACCTGTGTTTTATTGAGTGTTCAAAGGCATTTAACTCTGTGGTTCCTAGAATTTATGGCTGATTTTGAGAAGCAGAGAGTCCTAGAACACTTAATTGTGCTTATGCAAAAATTGTACATAGACCAAGATGTAGTTATCTGAACAGAACAAAGGAACATGGCATGGTTTAAAATTAGGACAGCTGTGCATCAAGGTTGCATTCTTTCTCCATATATATGTATATATACAATCTGTGCACACCATTGTTCACCAGAGCTGGTGTGGATGGCACAGGATAGGGCAGAGTTCATAAGGTTACTATGAGTTGTAGTGAACTTGATGGCTCCTAAGAACAGCCACCCCGCAGTGAGGGCTCTGCTTATCCGTCCTAAGTTCTTCTCCATTCAAAGGCCCTATTCTTAGGATATGGATGTTCAATCATGGGGCCGTTTATTTTTTCATCTGCCTTGGAATGTCAACTCTCTATCTTTGCTGGGTTCAAGTATGGTGACTTTTCTGTAAAGGAGAGGTAATATCACATTTATCCAGCAGAGGGGGTGCAATGGAAGATACTTTGGAGAGAATGATGTTTGATTTGGTGGTTTTTGTTTGATTGGTTTTTTTCTGGTATCTCATGGTTAGGAAACCATACAGCTTCTACTGTCAACATATGTCCAGAATCTGACCACTTCACTTCACCACCAGTGCTACCACTCTAGCCCACATCTCCTTAATTTTCTCATCTGTGTTACTACCAAGATCTACCACTTTCTCTTATTTGCTCCTTTATTGCCTGTCCTTAACATAGCCAATGTGGTTCTTCTAAGCTGTATGGATACTGTGTCACTCTTCTGCTCAGAATCTTGCAGTGACTCCCTATTTCTATCAGAGTAAAAGTCAAAGTCCTTAGACCTGATCTTATTGCCTCTCTGACACTGGCCTTTTGGCTGTTGCTTGAACATAGGAGACATATTCTTATCCCTCTGCTATCTGTACTCCTGGCTCACTCCTTTGTTTTTTTCATGTTTTTGTACAGATCTCATCTTTTCAATGCAGCCTACCCTAAAATACCGACTTAAAATTGCGCTACTATTTCCTCACTTTCTTCAGGCTTTTTACCTTGTTCTCTTTTTCCTCCACTTTCTTTAGTACTTATGGAGCTCTGGTAGTTTATTGGTTAGAAATTACACTGCTAACCCAAAGGTACATGGTTCAACTCTACCTCCTACTCTGTGGGAGAAAGATGGTCAGTCTCCTCCTGTGTAATTTACTACCTTAGAAAACCTGCTCAGGAGATATGAGTAAGTTCCAACTCATTGGTACTTATAACAAAAACTGTAGTAGTTGGCACCATCTAACATGTTACGTATGGAGCTCCCGGACCTGTTGGTAAGGAGTTGTGTTGCCAACCCAAAGGCTCCCAGTTCCAATCCACCATTCACACCATAGGAGAAAGATGGGCAATCTTCTGTGTGATTTACAGTCTCTGCAAACCGACTGGAGGGTCAGCTATGAGTTGGTTCTAGTTTGATAGCAAATAATAACATCCTACATAGAAAGGTACTCTCAATGGTCTGTGTGAAGTATATCAAACTATGACTAACATTGAGAAGAATGGAAATCCCAGAACACGTAATTATGCTCCTATGAAACCTATTCCTAAACCAAGAAGCTGTTATCCAAACAGAGCAAGAGAACACTGCATGGTTTAAAGTCAAGAAAGGTATGCATCAGGGCTGTATCCTTTCTCCAGACTTATTCAATTTGCATGCCAAGCAAATAATTTGAGAAGCTGGACTTTAGGAAGAGAATGTGGCATCAGGACTGGATGAAGATTCATCAACAGTCTGTGTTATATAGATGATGCAACCTTGCTGGCCAAAAGTGAAGAGGATTTGAAATGCTTGTTGCAGAAGATCAAAGACCACGACCTTCAATATGGGTTACATCTCAACATCAAGAAAACAAAAATCCTTGCCACTGAGTAGATAAGCAACATCGTGATAGATGACAAAAAGATTGAAATTGTCAGTTATTTCAACTTACTTGGATCCACAATTAACACCCTTGTTACCAGCAGTCAGGAGTCCAGCAGAAGTATTGCCTTGGGAAAGTCTGCTGTCAGGGACCTCTCAACATTGCTGAGGAGCAATGATGGCAATTTAAAGACCAAGTTGTGCCAGATTCAAGCCATGGTCTTTTCAGTCTCTGAAAGGTGGACAATGAATAAAGGACAGAAGAATTGATACCTTGAAGAGGACTGACTATTCCACAGACTGCCAAAAGAACAAACAGATTTGTCTTGGAAAAAGTGCAGTCCAGTCCTTAGACGCAAGGATGGCAAAGCTTTGTCTCACCTGCTTTGGGCAGGTGGTTGTTGTTAAGTGCTGTTGAGGTGACTATAACTCATAGTGACCCTGTGAACAATGGATATGAACCCTACCCTGTCTTGTAACCATCGTCATCATCTCTGACAAACTTGAGCCCACTGTTACAGCCAGTTTGTCACTTCTTCTCATTGAAGGTCTTGCCCTCCTTTGCTGTCCCTCCACCTTTCCAAGCATGATGTCCTTTTCCAAGGACTGACCCCTCCTAATAACATGCCCACAGTATGTGAGACAAAGTTTCACTGTCCTTGCCTCCAAAGAGAACCCAGCTACACTTTTTCTAATCATTTATTTATCCTTTTTGTCATATTTGTTCATGGGATATTCAGTATTCTTCTCCAATACCACAACTCAAAGGCATCGATGATTGTTCTATCTTATTTATTGTCCAACTTTCAGCTGCATAGCAAGTAACTGAAAAGATTATGGTTTAGATTAGGTACACCTTAGTCTTCAAACTGACATCACTGCTCTTCAGCACTTTGGAGAACTCCTTGACATCTGACTTTCCTAATGCAATATGTCTTTTGATTTCCTGACTGCTGGTGCCAAGAGTTTTAATTGTGGCTCCAAGCAAGATGAAATAATTGACCTCTTTTATCTCTTCTTCATCTATCATGATGTTGCCTACTGGCCCTGGAGTGAAGATTTTGTTTTCTTGGTGTTTCAAGACCTCCTTACTTTCAGCAAGCAAGGTGTGTGTCATTGCATAATGCAGCTGTTGATGAGTCTTCCTCCGATCCTGATGCCACATTCTTCTTCATAAATTCCAGCTTCTCGAGTGACTTGTTCTGCAAACAGACAACAGGCATGTTGTTAGGAGAGGCTATTCTTTGTAAAGAAACATCAGGCTTGGAAAGAGAGAGGTTCATCAAAAGAGAGGAAGAACTTTCACGAGATGAATTGACACAGTGACTGTGGTAATGGGCTCAAGTGTGCCAGAGATGATGGGGATGGCACAGGATAGGACAGGGCTCAGTTCTGTTGTTGATAGGGTCACTGTGAGTCAACTAGATGACCCCTAACAACAACAGAACAGTGTTGCACTAACCCAAAGACCATGCTTCTCTGGAAGTTTCAATCTGCCAGAGACTCGGAGAGAGAGAGAGAGAGATGGATAATCTCTCTCCAGTGCAATTTGCAGTTGCAGAAACCCACTGGAGGGTCCAAAGAATCGGTTCTGATTCAATGGCAAATCTGATTTGAAGCAATGGCTGGCTGGCTAAAGATGCTACATGATTTCCGTGCTAGGATCATTATTTGTTATCTTTCTCCATCCTATACAGAGATCTCTGCCTTTCCTCCCCTACTGTGCTTAGGCCCAGAATGGCTAGTCAATGACTTATCTGTTAAATGAATGAGCAAATCAATACTGTCTTTCAACAACTAAGATCTTACCGTTTTCTAGTCAATGTTTTAACTTAATTCTTAAGGAGGGGGGTGTCATGTGGAGAGAATCAGCCTTAGTCTCAGCTGATTTCCACAAAACATTAAGGAAGAACGTCACCGACCACTTCACCTCTGCCTAGCAAGGATTGCTTATACATTTCACTTATCGAAATGGTTAGTTTCCAAAGCCCAGGTCATTATAAAAATCAGCATTATGAAGTTTTCAGTTGCACCAAAAGCAGCCTCAGGAGCTACTCTTTATTTTTGTCTTTTTGTGAATATATCAGTTACACAACTTATACCAATTCAACTCTTTACAGATCTATAACTGTTGACAGCAATTGCAATAATCAGCCATGTAACTCTACATTTACTCATCGTACACACGGGATTCTTGAGCAAGGGCTGAGTGAGCAGAAGTCTCTCAGGAGAAAGGAGATAAAGGATATGGTGCCCTTTTGAGATTAGCTTCAATCTCTGCCTATGGGGAGCACTGCAGCGTGATTTGCACCACAGAGCTGCTCTCACTTTGGAACAAGGGACCAGGTTTTCATACTTCCTGTTAGTTAATAAGCACTAACTAGGAGCTGTCCCTAAGGAAATGGTAGTAATGGTGGTGTAACATCCTTGGCACAGTGAGTCAGGGGAAGGCAGTTCTTTCAAGTCAGCAAAAGCTGTGATTCAGTAGCCGGCAACCTTCAGATAAGCTGATGTGAGTGACGTGGCATGCCATCACTATTTATTGCAGTCTGAAAGGAGGATGACTAAGTGTCCTGGTTTGCTTAGTCCTGGTTCTAGCAATGAAAGTCGTACTTCCCAGGAAACCCTTCAGTCTCAGGCAAACCAGGATGGTTGGTTATCTGACATGGATCCCAAGTTTGGCCAATGGTGTGTGAGACTGGCTACCGGATTCTAAGATAAGATGTAGGAAAATTAAATAACTCTTCCTTTGTCAAACCAATGGCAGTGGGGATGTAAAGAAGAGAGCAGATTCTGGGAACTCTGGAAGGTGGAATTGGCTATTTGTAGGGAAGGGGAGCGGAAACAGTCTTATATCATCTTCTGGTTCCCTAAGTGGTTGGATGATGTTAAGTTAGAACACAGATTGGGAACAGCCTTTTTAGAGGTTGGATTTGGGCTCTCTGAGTGATGTATGTAGGGTCCAGAGCTCAGATGAAGGTGATGTGAGAGGCATTAGAATATAGATAAATGCTAAAACTATAATTTATAGACAAAAATCACTGAAGGAGTAGGAATTGATAGAGAAGACAAAGAGATCAAGCATGGAATCCTGAGAAACTTGCTAAAATATATTGAACTTCTACTATATGCTAGATGTTGACATAGTTGTTATTTCTAGACTTTCATGTCATTTAATCCTCAACAAACCCTGACGTGGGTTGTTGTTGTTGTTATGTGTCGTCGAGTCGTTTCCGACTCTTAGCGACCCTATGCACAACAGCCCTAAACCCTGCTCTATCCTGCGCCAACCGCACTACCTCTGACACACCCATCCCGATTACCCCAGTCACTGAA